>NC_134027.1:904089-1272384 GCF_964204645.1 Tubulanus polymorphus | reverse complement strand
TTTCTGAGCTAAAAACTCTCCATAACTGAATGTTTCAATAGCACACAAGTTATTCAATTTTTTACAATTTTTGATACAAAAAATGATAACATTTGAATTTTGATTTATCCCAGAAATCAAAAATTAACATAAATTTCTCAATAAAAGGACAATAATGTAGTCACTGTAGTTACATTGATTATAATGTTGACGACTTGTGATTAAACCAAATTACGTTATCTGAAGTAAACTGAATACAAATTGAGACTAAAAAATAGGGATGAATTCAGTAATGTGGCAATTTATCCAAATTATGACTTATACTTCCAAATGATGACTTACACACTTAGTAAATTGAATTAGAAATATAAATTGAGACTAAAAAATAGAGATGACTTCAGTAATGTGACGATTTATCCAAATTATGACTTACACTTCCAAATGATGACTTACACACTTAGTAAATTGAATTAGAAATACAAATTGAGACTAAAATATAGAGATGACTTCAGTAATGTTTTTTTTCTATATCTCGTTCGTATGATGATCACCTAGAGTCGAATACAGGAATTCGGAATGGAGAATAAGTGCGCATTAATCATCCAACTCTTTCTTCCCTTCCTTTCTTGTTTACGTTTCCCTGAAAATACATTATATATTTCACATGTATGATTAAAAATGAATATATAAATGCTGCAATGAAAGATAATGAGAATTGCATAAACATGAAGAATTCATTTCAATATGAAATAATAAACCCCTAAAATTAATTTAGGACTTATTTTATGAAACTGATCACTGATTCATAAAATTGTTAATTCTTAATTTAATCTTTTATTTTTATTTTTGAATCAGGGCCCAGGGATGAGTGTTTAGCGTTTGTAGGTTTGCTACCTGTGAGTAGTGGATGTACATTCACTCCGATGGATAAAATGGGGATCTTAAAGTATATCTCTGTTCATGCAGATTTCATCCGTCTCAATGCACATTTCGTCCCAGTCTCAATGCAGATTTTCATGAACCATTTCCTGCGTGAAACTGAAATGAGAATAATGAAATTTCAGATGAAGAAGTTAAACAATTAAAAGAACAACTATAGCATAACAGACACTATTTGCAAAACATGTAAACCAGATAAAATAGCAGCAGCTGTTAGCTGCTAGGCAGTGGGGATCAAAGGTAATCAGGAGGAAAGGGAAGGAATATGTAGGAAGCAGGCTAGGGGGATGTTGGTTAAAGAGACATTCTTAACCATTAAAGAAACACTCTGAGTCCATGTTCTGACGATATATAGAGAATCAAATGCTAATCAAGGTAAGTTTGAAAAATGGATTCTGAACCATTAATTTGTAAAGTCAATCCAGCTTTAATTATAAGTGTGATATGTATTTTAATTTCAGAATGATAACATCATGCAGTAATCAAAGAGAATAAAGAATCAGCACTAGCTGTCATGAAATGAAATTCCAAATAACAGGCGGTGAAACTCCTCGATTCTGATAAACTGATGAGGTTTAAAGAGCTGGATTCTGTGAATAACTGCACTAGCGAGCCTTCAATTTGAATTGTGATTGGATTATCTGTCTGGTCGAGACATGGTCTTTATGATTCTAAAGACACTATCATTCAAATCAGGGATATCAGGATCGTCCCAATTTGTCGATGAAAAAAAAACTACTGTTCTATGTCATGAAATACGTAGTGTCATTGTTTATTCTCTTGTCAGGGGCTGAACAAGATTTTGTACCAGAAGTGAACAATAAATATTGAATTCAGTGAAAAAGAATTGGTCGTGATGAATTTTATAATCGATTTCTAGCAAAGTCAACATTGACAATGTGTGGTCCATGAGGAGAGAGGATATTGCGAATTTCAAGTGTGATCTGAGTAACCTGTCTTGACCAAATCTCTTAATTTGACTGTCCCAACTTGCTGTCTGTATCAGGAAATCAGTAGGCTGAGGTGGATCCAAATATCTGATCTAACAAAGCACTAAGGAATTCAGCAATTGTAAACTTTATTCAGATACTAAATATAGTCATTTTACAACACTGTATTAAAACATCAATTCACTAAATACATCCAACGAACGGTAGTTATAGGAAGGATGTCCTCTGTTCCTTCAGAATGTTCTGTATTCAGTGACGGTCGCGGCAGAGCTCACCTCGCATTAGATTTCGATCCTTGTTAGTTGGTATTTCGAGTACCAGGTAAATTATCAGCGGATTTATCTGATACTTACAGCGATTAATGTCTTTCCGTCCATTATAAAGGACAATTTTAATATCGCTCGAAGCCAAGCAGATTCGAAGAGACGCCATCTTAACCACTACTTAACATGTTTGACCTTATTTGACATGCATCGAAAATGTAAAATGGAGGATGGGCACAACCGGTCTCTAATGAAAGATAGAGACCGGTAACCAGTCTAATGTAAACTAGCAACCAGTCTACTACCAGAGGCGCGTTCGAACAAAAACCAACCAAACTGCCAAGAAAACGTGTAGATTTCGGATGTAGGAATGGAAAATGTTGGTCGCGCAGTCCAGACCTGCAGCTTGCCACCACCATTTCAGACCCAGTCTAACTGACAATGGCACAGTACTGGAGCAAACGGTGGCAAATAAATCCTCGCTTGCCGGGGTTTAAATTGGCGCCCATTTATTGGTACAAAAACAACGCATCCAATTAAACGCGGCAAGCGAGGATAGCTAAATGCGCGGCATGGAAGGGGAGGACTACGAGTGATGCGTCGCCGGTACTAAGGTGGTAAAGTTGCGAGACCAAGATAACTACAGGGCTGCCAACCTTTGAAAAGTCCTATCAGTAGCAAATTGAATTTTTTTCAGTAACGTTTCATTGAAATATGAAAGGAATGTTCAATTAATCAGTAATCAACGGCAAGACCTTCACAAATCAGATCAGTATTTCTCGTTATAAAATACTAACTAATACTGCAATCAGTAACAGTTGGCAGCTCTGTAATTACTGAGAGTGGAACAAGCATCAAAAGCATAGATACAGCGATGATCGTTATTTAACTCTTACTGCAACTGTTTAGCAGTTTCAAATTAAACGCAATTGTATTCATCTTAGACATTGATCATATCTCTAATTCCATCTATGACAGCCACCTTTCGACGCATGCGATTAGAAGTTTTTAAGGATTAGTACAATAGATTTTTGTCGAGAGGTGGCCGCAACTGAAAGAATTTAAGACCTGTCTAAGTCTTAGAACTAATACAAATTTAAAGATCACTTCAGTCAAAACGGCGCAAACGGATTCAAACATTTGGATGGGGAAAAAACTTGAGAGGACCAAGTGGTTGAATCACCACAGATCGCACTCAGAATAAACAACACAACACGATAATAAATATATTTATTTATACACAATAGATTCCGCCAGGTTTCTTTCTGTTTTCAGTTTCTGTGAACTTGATCTACATCACCAGGCATTCCTACAATAAATACATAAACACTTATTACATTGGACGGTATTCCTGCTGTGGCAAGCGAACATTTCGATAAGTCACGCAACCATCCTCGCTTGCCTCAATGGTCAAGCGGCCACCAGTCTATATATCTAGCCAATCAGATGCGTAGCGAATCAGCGAGTGACAAACAACGTGTGATTGGGTTAATATTATAGACTGGTGGCCGCTTAGCGGCAACCTGGCTAGCGAGAAGCACTTAACTCGGTTGCCAGTTGCGAATCCAGAGTTAGACAGGCTGGGCCAAATTCGTTAATCGGTAGCTAGTCGACTAGTGGTTGGAACTAATAACCGAATGCGCTTGATTTTCGAACTATTTCCGGAATATAGTTCCGACATTTGACATGAGTTACTCGGCACCCGAGTTCCGGGACTACTATAAGTCGATTGACTCCGATAACCGAAGGTGGCCCTGTGTGTAAGGTGCAATCGTAATGCAGCCTTCGTGGTTTTCTGGGTCTACATTCAATACAATAGAATTATAAGTGAGCGCTTCAATGCCAATACATCCGACACCGTGCGAATAAAATTCATTGTATTGTACTTATTATACAGGTAACCAGTCTAGTAGTACCAACGACCGTATAGTGGTGCCATCTATTATGCAGCGGTACCGCATTGTTATTTATGAATAGGTTTTAAATCAAAGTACTTTAAATAATGCAATTTATGAATTTCTTTTTTCTTCTTAATAGCGCCAATTTTAATTATTGAAATGTTTAATAAAAATGAAAGTACAACTACCTTATGTGGGTATGAATCAGTCGAGTCTTCATGGGTGAATAATCTCATTTGGTAGAACTCGGATGAACTTGAAGCTGAAACACGTAAAATAACAGATATCAATTAAAACGTGTCTTCCAATTTTCTAGATGTACCCCTTATTTATTAAAATGTTACAATTCCTACCACTGTCAGATCTCAAAGAAATTATTGTCTCCAATTGAGTGTACTTGTCTTCACCACCGACTTTTATAGCCACTCAAGCAGTGGATTCATTTCTACCTGCAGCAGGTAAAAACGATTGACGCTGACATGAAAAAAAAAATAAAAAGTTGGTGCAATTGAATCAATTAAAATGTATTGAAGTGGAGGGTCACAGAGTATGCAGTGAAAAGGGTTTAGATTATGACAATTAGCCAGCTGTATAGCGTCCCTAATTCTATCGATGACAACCATCTTTTGACTCATACAATGTATTAGAATAGAAGAGAGTTAAAATGAAGGATTAGTATTTATTATATTATAATTGAGATAGAGATGATCATGCAAGAGGTTTAGACAGAGATTCTATCAAAAGGTGGCTGTAACTGATAGCATTAAGGAGTAGCGACTGTTCTCAAGTTCATTCACAAACAGCAAATCATTATAATACAAGTTGTTTTAATTGTCTGTCAGTGGTAAATATCACTAATACGTAACTTATATATGTGTAAGGGCTCCTCAACTGTTGAATGACTGCAGAGTTCACTTCAAATCAGATATTCGTTTCAACTCATGATGACGGACACTGAAATAAAAATAACAGATTCTATGAGATTCCTCAAAACAACAGAAAATTGTCTCGATACATACATGTTGACTGTTCCCTGATCATTTCTGGCAATTGGTCATCTGGCAATTGGTCAACCCTGGTCATCTACTAGTAATCGGTCATCCCATGGACAATTGGTCATTGCCTAACAAATAATTAATGAAAATAATGAAATTGTCTCCATATACACAAACCACATCACATACATTGTTACTGACTAAACCATTGACTGTGAAGTAACTACTGGTTTTACTCATTACAGTTCAACTAACATTGATCAACACTGAAAATAACAGATTCTATAAAATCTATCTCTCAAAGATTCCTCTACAGATACATACACGACATCTGTGGGGAGTTATAACGTCCATGGTTCTCTTCTATCAGTTACAGTTCAACTAACATTGATGGAAACTAAAATGGAAAACACATTCAGTCCATAACATTATAATCATCTCAGATTCTTCTGCAGAACAGAAACGGAATAAAACAGAAAGACGTTGATACATACATGATATCTGTGGCAATATAACATCCTTGGTTCAGGTTTCTCCTAAACAGATTAAAACAAAATGGATAATCATAATAATCATTAATAATTATAATGAAACAAGTGTTTCAATTAAATTGAAATTGCCTCCATACACACACACCACGTACTGTATGTCTATAGCTATAGATTCAACCATGGACTGTAGAGTTCAGTTCAAATAAGATGTTGGTTCATTCATTCTTTACAGTTCAACGAACAATGATTGACACTGAAATGAAAACAACGGATTCAATAGCAATTATTTATCAGATTCTATTGCAGGAAATTATGAAATAAGTTGTTGAAATTCTGTTTTCATACATACCACTTATTGATACAGAATTCGAACTGTTGATTTGTTCAGTTCATCTCCTAACAGATTAAAACAAAATGGAAAATCATTTAAAACTAAGAAACAAAGTATTTCAGATTCATTGAATTAATCTCTATACACATACCATGTGTCTGTAGGTGACTCAACCAGTGGAGTTTGTACGTTAATTATTTACCAGTTCAGCTTATAATGACAAACACTGAAATGAAAATAACAGATTCAATGATATTATAGGCCTACTTATTTCAAAGATTTAAAACACAAACTCAGTTGTTAAAATAGAATTTTGTCTGCATACAGACATACCACTAATATCTGAAGGTGACTCAAATATTCACTGTGGATCAGTTCAGTTCAATTCAGCTACGTCTATTCCTTATAGTGTAACTAACATTGATCGGACACTGAAATGAGAACAATCTGTTTATTACATCTATTTATCAGATTACAGGGCTGCCAACCCCTGAAAAGTGTTATCACCAACAAATTGAGCTTTTTTCAGTAACATTTCATCAAAATGTGAATTAACTAAATCAGTATTTCTCGTAACAAAATCGTTACAAATACTGAAAATCAGTAACAGTTGGCAGCTCTGAGATTATATTACAGTCATTGTTAAATTTCTGGCTCCAAACACATACCACAGACCAGTAGTAGCTGACTCCAGCAATTCAGTTCATTATCTATAAGTTCATTCTGCATCAGTTCAGCTTAATATTGATGGACACTGAAATGAGAATAACAAATTCTACATTGTAACATTTATATCTCACAGATTCTCACAAATTGAATTCGTCTCCATACACACATACCACTCATATCTGAAGCTGACTCAAACATTGCCGGAGGAGTTGAATTCAATTCAGCTATCGGTTCTATCCTTTACAGTTAAACTTAGGACACTGAAATGAAAATAACAGATTCAATGACATCTATTTCATAGATTATGAAAAAATAAAACATATATTCATTGATAATGAAAGTTGTCCTGATACATACATGACATCTGTGGAGTTATAACATCCACGGTTCACTTCTCTGGGTTACAGTTCAACTAACATTAACGGACACTCAGACAAATCATAATAACACAGTTCCTTCTAATGGAAAATGAAATGGAGTATCATAAGAAATTAGTTGTTGGAATCAAAGTGAAATTGGCTCCGGATAGGATACATACCTCCCATATCAGTAGCCAGCACAACCATGAGTGTAATTAACAGATCATCTCCTTGGATGTTGAGTTCACCTGACAGTGTCTCACTGGGGGTAGATTCTGCAGCACTTGGATGTTGAGTTCACCAGACAGTGTCTCACTGGAGGTAGATTCTGCAGCACTTGGATGTTGAGTTCACCAGACAGTGTCTCACTGGGGGTAGATTCTGCAGCACTTGGATGTCGAGTTCACCAGACAGTGTATCACTGGAGGTAGATTCTGCAGCACTTGGATGTTGAGTTCACCAGACAGTTCTCACTGGGAGTAGATGATCTCGGCGTGAATGATAGAAAAATAATGGAAAGAAATACATGTTAGAATGTAATCATACAGTAGATAGAGTAAAGTTTAACTGCTTTGTGGTAAAAACATGTGCTTCAAATCAGGAATTGTCAATGTTCCTGAATCTATATTTCAAAACATCACGTGAAAGTCCAGCCTGATTGTTTAAGTTCATTCCAATAAAATACATTGCACGATGAGGTTACAATTTAGAATTGAATCACATAAAATACTCAAATATTTTCCCTGCTGAATTCTCTATTAAAACCTAGGAATTTCGAATATATTTCTAAGATGCCAAATTCCTCGCCTAAGCTAAACTCGCCCCTAGTGGTTTATAAAAACGACCGACACCTCTTTCTTTCTTTCTGTTTATTCTTTTTTTTGGCGCCCGTGAATTATGCTTAAACATGTTCGAGGTGATTTTTTCAAACTGTTTTAAGGTGCGTCCCCGCAGACAACTGAGGCTAGGATAGAAATGCCCGTATCTCTTGACGCACATGACTACCCTATCGAGTAAGTGATCATACACACGATACTCTCGGGCCCCAGAGTCCGCGGTTCAGTAAAGGAGCGTCCGACGCCCTCATGCTATCGTCCTCCCCGGGTGGCCTTTCGCCATCCCTGTCACCGAGCATATTCACTTAAAGGGCTACCACCCCCCTTACCGCCACCGCTATTTTTCTTCCCGCCGTCTCGCAACCACAGAAACGAGTTTAACTAAGAAAAGGAAGAACCCGAATGGATTCAATTGGATTTATACGTGTGGTCAGGTTTGGGTTCGGATCCCGAGGCACCGAGCACAGCGTATTTCGATGTGACTAGTTTGTCACCTTCCGTCGCTGATTCAGAATGAGTTGCCAAAGTGAGATTAGAAATGAATCGGCGAAATAAATAATTTTGAAATCAACAAATAAAATATCTGGATTTCATGTATTCAATGAAAACCAATTCTAGACCTCATGATTGAACAAATGAATTTTGACAGTTATGAATTAGAAAATGGTTTGGGAAATATTGAGCCATTTGACAACCACACATTGAATCATGTAGCTAATTGGAAATCACTCAAAACATGCAGTCAAAAGGACAACTGGTCAAATTGTTGTCTTTACAGAATATCTTAGAATTTTAGGTTTAAAAAATCTAAGAGAATTCAAACCTAGATTCTGCAGCACTTGGATGTTGAGTTCACCAGACAGTGTCTCACTGGGCAGCACTTGGATCAAGGGCTATTAGAGATAAAATTCCACTAATAAGAGCTCTTGGAAAATCTCATGATTTTATCCAATTTCACTGCATACATGCTCACCTGATCTGGAGTCAGCTCAGAACTGCATGTTCAGGTAACATCAACCTCTGAAATGCAAAAACAGACATTGCTTAGATTAATTTTTCAATTAAACTAATTTCTCAAAATTTGATGAGTCTCATGATGTCTATCATCCACTCAGCACGTGGGGCTAATGTAAAAATGTTTTCTGACACAGTCTGATTTGTGTCAGATTGTAACTGTAGAAGTTTCACTCATTGTTTCAGTCTAATTGAGATATAACTGATGTACATGTAACATTGAGTGTGTAACACCGCTGTAGTTTGTTCACTTATTCCTCCTCAGTTAGAAGAATGTTTGATCTCTCATCTTCATTAGCAAAGAAAATCAATCCCATCCGTCTAACTACAACATTGTAACATTTCTATCTTATTCAATCATAGAGGGAATGAGTAGTATGGCGCTTGGGAATGGAATGGAAAAGGGAATGGTGTGATTGACATGTTAGGGGAGGATAGGGTATTGTGGTAAGGTAAGGTCAGGTTGGATGATGCAGGGTTGTTTGATATGGCTGGATTAGATGATCAGCTTGTTATAGAACCGGTCGAGGTGGGTGTACGTGGTAGTGTACGATGTATAATTAGAGAGGTGTCTGACAATGAAGAAAGGTTGGTGCTGGAGGACGGTACAGTTGTGATGTTGGTATGGTTTGTGTAGAGTAGAGTGTGGTTTGCAGGGTTAGGGATAAGGTAGCCGGCATGGTAAAAATAATGGTAGAGGAAAAGTGAAAGGGATTTTGATGTTGTTGAGGTGAGGGTGATTTGGTAAAATTGGTTGGGGCGAGGTGGTGACTGCCTGGGGAGGGGCTAGGACAGTACAGGTGTAATCAGTCTCTCTTTACACATCTCAATGTCTCAAATCCTTTCAAGACATTCTCTTATTCCACACAGCTATTCGCATTTTGAATTTTTCCATCATTACCGCGCAAGATAATAATCAATGGCTTTCGATTCAAATTAGCCAGAATTTTTCACGATTTACCAAAAGATGAAAACACATAGACATCTACTTTAACACATTCCATCATAAATAGCATCATCGGATAGGAATGAATTGTAAATTCACGAGTAGTGGAAGGAGCTATGGATGTGATGTCAAAAACCTACGATGAACTACTAGTTGAAAAGTAGTCGAGGATGTATTATATACACTGAAGCTGAATAAGATGATCCCAAACTAAACCTAAACAAACGAGTGAGATATCTTGAGCCCAATCTCTCCATGCCTCCCACTCACTCAAACTACTCCTCAATTCTATGTGAAATACTAGGAGACGATACCTGCAACATATTGAATATCAAGACACCATCAAAAATGATAAATCAGTAACAGTATTTTACATGTGTGTCACATCATTCATTTTAACAAGTGAATGATTCATGAAGCAAATGATGGCAAAACTTCTGATTCACAAATCTCTGAATACCGGTAGTTTTTACCCTACTACCAGCTTGTGAACAGCAAACTGTTGGGAAATAGACTCTGAACCCAAAATACATTGTTAGTAAACTCAAGGTTTACCGTAAATGATTTCCATTATTGATCACTTTACACCCAGTCAAGTACAGGAAACTTAGCACCTCCTCTCTCTCACTCTCTCTCTCTTAATAGCCATTTTTGTGAAAATTTTTAAGCACGTGAGGTAAGAATAGACCAATGCCTGCCCTCTAAGCCAGCAGAGGACTACCCTTCGGACCCCACTTTTGTGCTTGGTGGCTTTAAGCTCACCTTTTTTTTGAGTCGAGGTAGTAATAGACCACTGCCTACCCGCTAGGCAGACAGTGGACTAAACCCCCCACTCTTCATGTTCTTCATTTTCTTTCTTTTTCTTATGGCTGTCTCTCCTGGCTATGTACCAGTACCAACCGGCAGTAAGTGTTCGGAAATAAGTAATTGAACTGGGTTTGAATCTATCTCAATCAGTGCTTTTAAAACCAGTAGTAGGGCAGCAGTTCACTATAGTCAATCAGAATCATTGTTTGATGATATTGTTTATTTGCAGCACCATTTGTTCCATGAAACAAGTTTCAATTCCAAAATGAATCGATGAATTCAATCTTCAGTAGCATCGTTATCGATGTATCTCATATAGAGATTTTGGAATAGCTAGCGCGGGAAGGAGGTCGGGAAGGTAAGGCTTGGTACGATACCCTAAAACCTGGCAGTAACCTAAAGAATGTTTTCATTTACCCTTGTGTCCTATCCATCTAAGGACATGTAATGATTAAGAGGTGACCTCGAAGTTATGGCCACCACCTGCGCCATCACATCCACACAAATCAGAAATAGATTCACTGTCCACAGTGACAGCTACGACGTCTGTTCTTACTTTCATATTCAATATTTTAAGCACAGAATTCCAATAAAGAGTGATGCCCATTTAACCAATCATTAGAATTCTACAGAATTCACCCTAATTTCAAAATTGTGGAGTCCAGGGACACCATGCACACTTGGTGAAATTCCTGACAATATGAAAATTCTATACTCAACACCCCCTGGAGAACATATGCAGTGGCGTTGGAAAACTTAAAAACCTCCAAAAATAACTGTATTCCGTCTGCGGATGCACAAACGGACAACGGATGAAAAGAAAATGCAACGGCCCGCTGAGACTTAAGTCTCAAGTGGGCTGAAAACAAAAACACCCTTCCCCACATAACTTTTCCTCTACGGTAACATTACTCTGACCATGCCTTACCCTATACTTAACCCGGTACACCGACGCCTACCTTACACAAACTATACCAGCATCACTACTGCACTGACCTCTAACAGCAACCTATCAATCAGTTATCATACACCCTCCGAACATACACACCGTACACTACCACAAACACCCACCTCGACCAGTTCCATATCAAACTCATCATCGAATCCAACCACATCAAATAACCCTGCATCATCAAACCGACCTTACCTCATCACATTACCCTATCCTACCCTAACTGTCAACTACACCTTACCCTGCCCCACTCCATACCCAAACCTCATACTGCTCATTCCCTCTAGGATAAGATAAGTGGAAATGTTACGATGCTGTTGTTAGACGGATGGGATTGATTCTTATCGCTAATGAAGATAAGAGAACAAACATTCTTCCAACTGAGGAGGAATAATTGAAGAAATGACTGCAGTGTTACACAGTCAATGTTACATGTACACCAGCCACATCTCAATTAGACTGAAACAATGAGTGAAACTTCTACAGTTACAATCTGGCACAAATCAGACTGAATTTGAAAATATTTTTACAATAGAAAACATTCTACAGCTTTTCTATTTTCTATATTTCAAATGCTACTTATCTTGTTTCATTCCTTCAGCTACTGTTCCTATCTATGATGCTGGTCTTGCTGCTCCTATGAAGCTCTCACTGCTCCTGCACTACTCCTATGATGCTGCTCCTGTGCAACTCCTATATGATGCTGCTCCTGAACTCCTCCTTCCTGCTGCGCCTATAAATGCTCCTACATTGCTTGAATAGTGTTTTATGCCAGAAGTAATGCCTGAAATAGAGAAGATTTGATTTCAATGCGGTATTTGTTCAATTGTAGACTCTTCACATCACATCATCAGTTATAGACAATTGAACTTATAAGAGGAACCTTTTCGACTGGAGACTGATTCAGTTGAAGGGCCTTTCAGAGAAATGAGGGCAATGAAAAAGAATCAGGGAGTGTGACAGGGGATATATTTTCCAACATTGTACTTTCATGCAAAATTCATGAACTTTCATGAAAACCTCAATGTTTCTCATAATAAGCCATGTCCCTCTGGGTCGTATATACTGTACATAGTAAGCTCAGTCATTTTCATGATAACAACTTTAACAATTTTCATCTCTTTCTATCGACTTCCTCAATCTACACAACAGTTCATAAAACTCTCACACTCAAAAAGGTGGAGAACAGATGATAAGATCAAAAATGACTAAGACTATATACAGGTTTAAAACCAACAGAGCAACTGCAGTTTGGGGGCCGTTGTGCTTATATGTACACATTATTGTTAAATAAGGGCCACACAGTTAGTGACCTCAACTGGTGCAGTTGGATCAAAACGTTTAGGACTGTTCATATGATAGTGGCCAGTGGCTAGGGCATGTTTCAATCTACCCCAGTCTTTCAACGTTTCTATCTGTCATTGGAACTTCACTTTAACATTGCAAATAAATTCGATTATCAAAAATATAACTAACCAACAGGATTATTTTCTCTTTAAGTTACATTTGCACTCGGGAAAACTCATATTGAGCTTGAGAAAGCGTTGATTTGGCCCAAAATAGTTGTTATTTGATATATCATGGTCGCCGCCATCTTGGAATTCGGGGATTTCCACTTGCTGAAAATATATGCAAATGAGCAGAATCGGAATGAGGCATATAAAGGCGGATCCGGACGTATATTCGGACATTCTGTCCTTTGAAAACTTACCTTTAAAAAACCCATAGAAAGTAAAATGCTATAATCCTGCTGAGAAAGGCGTTGTGGCGAACAAAATCAATTACGATATGTCAAATGATTAATTTTAAACTTTATTATGACTGTTAGATATATTTCCAATTAATCCAATAATTTCCTGATAAACCACTAAACCCAGAAATTAGACTTGGAGAACTGGGTTCAGCAATTGGGGCCAGGGCCCATCAGGGAAAGGGTTGAATAGTTAGAGAGCTATGAAATCGTGGATGACTATGAAATAAGTAGACTGTGATTTAGAAAAAACTCAGGTGTAAGTCGATCTCAAAAATTACTTAATGTAATTCACATTTGTTGAACATTACAAGAAATTCTTGGTTTAAGCCTCTGAGATGGTGCTGCAGATGACATGATAATAAGGGTCAATTTTATGAATCTATAAGTGAGCATCTTACTTAAAGGTTTGAAGGGCCCAGGGTTTTTTGGGATGGAGTCCAGTTGAACTTGTAACTGGGTCTTGAGCTGTGTCTCCAGGTCTTGGTCCCAAAACTGTGTCCACAGAACTGTGCTGAATCCACTGATGTGTTTAAAGTCAAATTCCTCAAATCCAGAAAATGAAAAAACTTCATCGAAAACAAAACATTTATGAAATTGAACAACTCTTTATTTAAGATTTTAATTAAATCTTCACAATAAACCATTCTTTGGTATATTAAACATTAAATTAATTCAACCTCTGCATAAATTATTGCTCTAATCTATTTGACCTGTCACCTAAAAATAGAATTTCTACCAATTCATTTAAACAATAGGAACAACTTACAACTTATCAAAACCCAACAGTGATCCAGAAGTAAAGCCTATTGATTTAATCTCTGAAACCCAGAGATTAGAACATCAGATTTATACTTCTGAATAACCTTAAAGCAGTTCATTTAATTGTGAATTGAGTTCAACAGTTATGAATTATAACTGCTGAACTTGATCGCGGATTATCATTGGAAAACTTGATTCAGATTATTAATTTGAATCAAGTTTTTCCACCCTTTAATCAGTTTAACAGATTACAATAGAAACCACTTTAACTTACCTAAACCCGAAGTGATTCAGAAGTAAAAACCTATTTATTTAATCTCTGAAACCCAGAGATTAAAACATCAGATTCACACTTCTGAATCACCTTAAAAACAGTTCTCGAAAATCTCCAATCAAGTTCAACAATTATGGATTATAACTGCCGATCTTGATCAGAGATTATCTTGGAAAAACTCGACTCAATTTGAATTTGGGTCAAGTTTTTCCACCCTTTCTTAACAGAACACACTAGGAACAATTGTAGCTTATCTGAACACGAAGGTCATTCAGCAGTAAAAATCTATTGATTTAATATCTGGAACCCAGAGATTAAAACATTAGATTTAAACTTGTGAATCACCTTAAAACAGATCTTGAAAATCACCAATCAAGTTCAACAATTATGGATTATACCGGTAACTGCCGATCTTGATCAGAGATTATCTTAGAAAAACTTGACTCAATTTGAATTTGAGTCAAGTTTTTCCACCCTTTAATCAGTCTTAACAGAACACACTAGGAACAATTGTAGCTCATCTGTACATGAAGATCATTCAGCAGTAAAAATCTATTGATTTAATATCTGAGTCCCAGAGATTAAAACATCAGATTTAAACTTCTGAATCACCTTAAAATCGATCTTGAAAATCTCTGATCAAGTTCAACAATTATGAATTATAACTGTCAATCTTGATCAGTGATTATCTTGATCATCAAACCTAAATTCAATGCATTTACATTCAATCATTTTTTGTCGTTTTTTGTAATGTCTTTGTTGATTCTGTTGGATGCGAACGAATTAAAGTCACCAAATACACTTAAAATCCTTCCACTTGATCCACTACGCAAATACACAACACTATTACAACTCCAGATAATCGTTTTATTGCGGTTATTGCGAAACTGAATTACACTGGTCCGGTTCATCTTTTAATCGCGGTTCTCGACACTGAATTACACTGGTCCGGTTCATTGTTTAACTGCGGCTCTGGACACTGAATTACACTGGTCCGGTTCATCATTTAATTGTGGTTCTCGGCACTGAATTACACTGGTCCGGTTCATCGTTTAATTGTGGTCCTCGACACTAAATTACACTGGTCGGGTTTATCGTTTAATTGTTGGTCTCGACACTGAATTACACTGGTCCGGTTCATCCTTTAATTGCGGTTCTCGACACTGAATTACACTGGTCGGGTTCATCGTTTAATTGCGGTTCTCGACACTGAATTACACTGGTCGGGTTTATCGTTTAATTGTTGGTCTCGACACTGAATTACACTGGTCCGGTTCATCCTTTAATTGCGGTTCTCGACACTGAATTACACTGGTCGGGTTCATCGTTTAATTGCGGTTCTCGACACTGAATTACACTGGTCGGGTTTATCGTTTAATTGTTGGTCTCAACACTGAATTACACTGGTCCGGTTCATCCTTTAATTGCGGTTCTCGACACTGAATTACACTGGTCGGGTTCATCGTTTAATTGAGGTTCTCGACACTGAATTACACTGGTCCGGTTTATCGTTTAATTGTTGGTCTCGACACTGAATTACACTGGTCAGGTTCATCGTTTAATTGTGGTTCTCGACACTGAATTACACTGGTCTGGTTCATCGTTTAATTGTGGTTCTCAACACTGAATTACGCTGGTCGGGTTCATCGTTTAACTGCGGTTCTCGACACTGAATTACACTGGTCAGTTTATTGTTTATTTTTGGTCCTCAGCACTATATTAAGTTGATCCGGTTTATTGTTAAGTTGCGGTTCTCAATACTTAATTCCATTATATCTGCTACATGTGAATCTTGGCAAATTCAAAACTGAAAAGACAAAATAAACAAGAAATAAATAAAGATTTCAAAGTCAACTTATTAGTAAAAAAATAACGAGTAAAATTTAGCATTTCATACAAAATCATAAGATAATTACCTAATTTGCTTGTGAGATGAACTCCATGTTGACAGTTGTATGAACAATTCATGAATAATCTTTTCGCAGGATTTCTTCAATCTTTGCCAAATCAAGTCTTTGTTATCTTAGTTTCCGTTGTAACAGTTTTCTGACCACTGATCTCGGCAAATTGAAAACTGAAAAGACAAAATAAACAACAAATGAAACGTGATTTTAAACTCATTTAAACTTAAATGTAAAAATGTAAAAATTAGCATTTCATACAAAATCATGAGATAATTACCTAATTTGCTTGTGAGATGAACTCCATGTTGACAGTTGTATGAACAATTCATGAATAATCTTTTCGCAGGATTTCTTCAATCTTTGCCAAATCAAGTCTTTGATATCTTAGTTTCCGTTGTAACAGTTTTCTGACGACTGATCTCGGCAAATTGAAAACTGAAAAGACAAAATAAACAACAAATGAAACGTGATTTTAAACTCATTTAAACTTAAATGTAAAAATGTAAAAATTAGCATTTCATACAAAATCATGAGATAATTACCTAATTTGCTTGTGAGATGAACTCCATGTTGACAGTTGTATGAACAATTCATGAATAATCTTTTCGCAGGATTTCTTCAATCTTTGCCAAATCAAGTCTTTGATATCTTAGTTTCCGTTGTAACAGTTTTCTGACGACTGATCTCGGCAAATTGAAAACTGAAAAGACAAAATAAACAACAAATGAAACATGATTAAACTCATATAAACGTAAATGCAAAAATTAGCATTTCATACAAAATCATAAGATAAATATAGCTGCAAAGCAGCGATAACGGGTTTTCTGCACAGTTCTAGAATCCTGTTCAACGGTTAACACAGTTTTATAAGAGTTAGGTTGACAAAAATTCAATTACACCTACTTGAAATGCAAAAATGTAAAATTGGCAATTCATCCAATTTCATAAGATAATTACCTAATTTGCTTCTGAGATGAACTCCATGTTGACAGTTCTATGAACAATCTCTTCGCAAGATTTCTTCAATCTTTGCCGCATCAAGTTTTTGTTATCTTAGTTTCCATTGTAACAGTTTTCTGACGACTAATCTCGGCAAATTGAAAACTGAAAAGACAAAATAAACAACAAATGAAACATGATTTTTAACTCATTTAAACGTAAATGCAAAAATTAGCATTTCATACAAAATCATGAGATAAATATAGCTGCAAAGCAGCGATAACGGGTTTTCTGCACAGTTCTAGAATCCTGTTCAACGGTTAACACAGTTTTATAAGAGTTAGGTTTACAAACATTCAATTACACCTACTTGAAATGCAAAAATGTAAAATTGGCAATTCATCCAATTTCATAAGATAATTACCTAATTTGCTTGTGAGATGAACTCCATGTTGACAGTTCTATGAACAATCTCTTCGCAAGATTTCTTCAATCTTTGCCGAAATCAAGTCTTTGATATCTTAGTTTCCGTTGTAACAGTTTTCTGACGACTGATCTCGGCAAATTGAAAACTGAAAAGACAAAATAAACAACAAATGAAACATGATTTTAAACTCATTTAAACGTAAATGCAAAAATTAGCATTTCATACAAAATCATAAGATAAATATAGCTGCAAAGCAGCGATAACGGGTTTTCTGCACAGTTCTAGAATCCTGTTCAACGGTTAACACAGTTTTATAAGAGTTAGGTTGACAAACATTCAATTACACCTACTTGAAATGCAAAAATGTAAAATTGGCAATTCATCCAATTTCATAAGATAATTACCTAATTTGCTTGTGAGATGAACTCCATGTTGACAGTTCTATGAACAATCTCTTCGCAAGATTTCTTCAATCTTTGCCGAATCAAGTCTTTGATATCTTAGTTTCCGTTGTAACAGTTTTGTGACTGATCTCGGCAAATTGAAAACTGAAAAGACAAAATAAACAACAAATGAAACGTGATTTTTAACTCATTTAAACTTAAATGCAAAAATGTAAATTAGCATTTCATACAAAATCATAAGATAATTACCTAATTTGCTTGTGAGATGAACTCCATGTTGACAGTTGTATAAACAATTCTAGAGTCGAGTGTGTCTGGTTTCCAAGTTGTGGATTTCGTTTCAGTAATTTATGGAGCTGATAAATAACTGGTTACTGCTTCCTCTGATGTTGTTGTTGCTGATGCTGGTTCTGTTGTCTGTCGATTTACAATATACTTTTTTTTCTTACATCTATATTTTTTTACATCTATATTTTTTTCTAACAAGATTTTCTTTTTTCTTACAAACAATTATTCACTCGTTTTTTTTAACCAATATCTAATTTCTTTAATAGAAAAAGGTTTTAATTCTGAAAATCAAAATGTCAAGTCAGACACTTCTACATCAGACACTGGCAAATGGCAGTAACTGCAGTTGAATGAAGACTCGGAGTTGATGAGGACCTCAAATGTCCGAAACTATTTGAATTTAAGATGGCTACTTTCAAGCAATGAGACTTTGAAGATCTCAAATGATACTACTGTGGGTACGACACAGTCAACATCTACGGCAGAAGAACAAGGCGGTTTCTAAGCGAGGTCTAAAACGAAAGTTACGAAAGTTTCAGTCGACAAAATTTCCAACAAGATGCCTAGTCGAACAAGCGGGTCCAGAGCCAAACCTGGACAGGCGCTAACTAGGGATCCCTTCAAACCTTTTCATGGTCCTCCAGTACGGAGGATATATTTATGACAATTCATCGCGGCAAGCACGAACATAAACAAAGCTTCAATCACGCGTGTCGCGTATCAAATATTCAAATTCAGCCCAAGGGGGCTGCACGTATGATGGACTGGTAAGCCCACTGGGGCTGCGAGTATGATAGACTGGTAAGCCCAAGGGGGCTGCACGTATGATGGATTGATAAGCCCACTGGGGCTGCGAGTATGATAGACTGGTAAACCCAAGGGGGCTGCACGTATGATGGATTGGTAAGCCCACGGGGGCTGCGAATATGATGGATCAACAGTATTTACTTCCAAAAATTGTGAATTAGCGAGTTTGATTCTTAATCTTCAAATAAAGATCAAATCTTATCAATGAACAGGGTCGATTCCTGATTTTTAGTCAAGTTTTTTCACTGTTAAGAAGTTCTTCTGAACGCACCTAGAGTCGAATTAGAACTGTGATAAGTCCTTTCAATTGTAGTTTGAGACAAATTTGTACTAAGATTTTTCACTATATTTGGCTTCAGTTAAATGATCCAATAACTGATTCATCTTATATCAAATTATCCTCAGGTGGAATAACTGTTGCAAGGTTCCTAACTTCACATCTACATAAGATATTTTTCATTTCCATGACTCTTCCACGAGATATATTTTCCACCGGGGAATTTATCTGACCATCTTAAATGGCCCGCATATGCCAGAAAACACTAAACAATCTATGATGAATAATACAACATCAAATATGGCTTCCAGTAAACATTTGAGATCGAGATTCGATAGCTCGATATTTCAGTTTGAAATTCAATACCTCAATGTTTCAGTTTGAGATCTGATGTTTAAAGTAATTTTCAAATAGATGCCAGAATTAATTGATAAAGATGCAGAAGTGATGAAGTGTGAATGGTGTAGTGCAGGTGCAAGTCGGCGCCTTGTGCAATAAATACGTGAAGTGAAGATGTGCATGAATCAACTTTCTTCTGGCATCTTTCCAACAGCAGCATTTACCAAATTATAGATCACCTAAACAATAGTAAGAGGACAATAAATCTTTAAGATGAAAATCTCTAGTGAGACCGAGCGTCTTTCAAGATTTTTAAATCAGTTTTTAAACCCTTGAAATTCATAATTAGCAATAATCTCTTTGTATCAAGTTTAGGTTAATGAATCTTAACTTCCCTTGCAACAGCTATATTCCTAGAATAATAGCTTGATCATGTTTAACCCCGATGGGGGGTAGGTTTTCACCAGCTAAAAGCTGTTTTGGTATCAAGCTGCTGGTGTGTATCGAACTGCTGGTGTGTATCGACGACGAGCTGCTGGTGAGTATCGAGCTGCTGGTGAGTGTCGACGAGCTGCTGGTGTGTATCGAGCTGCTGGTGTGTATCAACAACGAGCTGCTGGTGTGTATCAACAACGAGCTGCTGGTGAGTATCGACAAGCTGCTGGTGTGTATCGAACTGCTGGTGTGTATCGACGACGAACTGCTGGCGTGTATCGAGCTGTTGGTGAGTATTGAACTGCCGGTGTGTATCGACGACGAACTGCTGGTGTGTATCGACGACGAACTGCTGGTGTGTATCGACGACGAACTGCTGGCGTGTATCGAGCTGTTGGTGAGTATCGAACTGCTGGTGTGTATCGACGACGAACTGCTGGTGAGTACCGAGCTGCTGGCGTGTATCGAACTGCTGGTGTGTATCGACGACGAACTGCTGGTGTGTATCGACGACGAACTGCTGGTGTGTATCGACGACGAACTGCTGGTGTGTATCGACGACAAACTGCTGGTGTGTATCGACGACGAACTGCTGGTATCGAACTGCTGGTGTGTATCGAGCTGCTAGTATCGACGATGAGCTGCCGATGTTTGACGACGAGTAAAAAATGCATAACGGGGAAACATTGCGAGACCAAAGTTCAATTTTTATTAATGATTATTTATCAATTATTTTATCGTTTTAATTTTCATGTGAGTTATAATCTT
Organism: Tubulanus polymorphus; assembly: GCF_964204645.1. Classification (NCBI taxonomy): domain Eukaryota; kingdom Metazoa; phylum Nemertea; class Palaeonemertea; order Tubulaniformes; family Tubulanidae; genus Tubulanus; species Tubulanus polymorphus. The sequence continues at coordinate 1,251,581 of NC_134027.1, read as the reverse complement.
TTCAATTGCATTTTACGGCAGATTGAGAACTTTAAGAAGTTCTTTTTTTCAAACGTTTTTTACGACAAATTAAGAACTTTACAACGTTCTTTGAATAGAATCTAACAACAAACTTAGAACTTTAATTTCTAGTTTTTAAATTTTTTTTGGATGAATGACATGAATGGGTGCGATAGGAATCGCACCCGCAAATAAATTGGATGAAATGAGATGAGATTTTTTAAGATTTTATAATTTTCTATTTTGTTTTTAATTTTTAAATTTTTTTTGGATGAATGACATGAATGGGTGCGATAGGAATCGCACCCGCAAATAAATTGGATGAAATGAGATGAGATTTTTTAAGATTTTATAATTTTCTATTTTGTTTTTAATTTTTTAATTTTTTTTGGATGGATGACATGAATGGGTGCGATAGGAATCGCACCCGCAAATAAATAAATTGGATGAAATGAGATGAGATTTTTTAAGATTTTATAATTTTCTATTTTGTTTTTAATTTTTTAATTTTTTTTGGATGGATGACATGAATGGGTGCGATAGGAATCGCACCCGCAAATAAATAAATTGGATGAAATGAGATGAGATTTTTTGAATTTTTATATTTTTTTTCTTTTTTAGTTTTTAATTTTTTTTGGATGAATGACATGAATGGGTGCGATAGGGATCGCACCCGCAAATAAATTGGATGAAATGAGATGAGATTTTTTAAGATTTTATAATTTTTTTTTATTTTTGATTTTTTAAATTTTTTGGATGAATGACATGAATGGGTGCGATAGGGATCGCACCCGCAAATAAATAAATTGGATGAAATGAGATGAGATTTTTAAAGATTTTATAATTTTTTTTAAATTTTTGATCTTTTTAATTTAAAATGTTTACCCCAGGGAACACCGGCTAGAAGAGCAAGCGCCACCTGCACGGATGATGAGCTAAAGAAGGTAATCAGAGAGGAACCCTAAACTAACCCAACCCCACCACCATCCCCCCGACTTCGAACGGCTTCAATTCCGGATTTTCGAAAATGGAAATCAACCATAACATGTACCAGAAAAACATGGAAAAAGAATGGCCTGAAAGAAATTAAATTGATTTTGGAAAATTGGTATTATAGTGAATTCAACCCGTTAAAGCCCGTGACACTCTAGGAAACTTATCAAAGGAGAGTGTGTGATGGCACCTTTCCCATCACCTGCCTTTGATAAGCTCCCAGAGCGAGCACCTTTTCGAGTCAACAACCAGTATGCTGGGCGGGATACAAAAAAGGAAGAAAAAAGGCCCAATTCCCGGCCACCTTCATACTGGATGTTGAGTCAAAAAGGTGCTTTGGGCTTTAAAGAATTGAAGACACTATTGTAAGCCGAAATAATTGTGGAATTGGACTAAAATTAAATCAAAAAATATGTGGTACATGTTATAGTTGATTTTTTTTCAGTGAAGGCATATTAGGCGCACATGAACGACTCATGCGTTCAAGGCACCTAATATCCCTTCACTGAAAGAATATTTTTTAAATCGTTTAACAAATCCGGAATTGTCCCCGAACGAAGCCGCTCCTCCCACATTCCATCCGTATGTCGGGCCACCACCTCTACCTCTCGGGCCACTCGTTCACTCGCCAGCTTTTTGGCGAGTGAACGAGTGACCGCCCGAGATACGGATGGAGGAGCAGGAGGAGCAGGACCCGCACCATCCCCAGCCCCACCACCATCCCTCCTCGGCCGCTTCCTATTTATCCCCTCCCCTTCCTCCCGATTACCTTCGTCAGCCGCACCATCCGCCGGGACCACTCTTGCTCCTCCTCCCTGCGGAGCCACGACGACCGCAACTTTTCTTTTTCGTTTTGATCTTGTTTTTTTTGGCGGTGGTCGTGTCTGTAAAGAGAAAAAATGAAAAATTTGTTTAGTATAAAATCAAACACGAGTATAAAAAATCAGAATGAGAAAACCAGCGATTCAGCAAATAAAACACCTATATGTAGTTACCGGTAGGATATCGTGCCACAAGGTGGCGCTTAGGTATAGCTACGAGTGACGCTTATAGAAATCTGATACGTAAAGCCATCGGAGTTCTCGTTACTTTTTTTGAAAAAGTACCCATTATAACAGGGACTTCTGGGACCGTTTCAATATAAAACGACTTCTGGAATTGATTTCGTAGTTCTGTTTGAACGTGTCATCCGTTCAATCCAGACTCGGACAAAACATGATATTTTTGGTGAATAAGAACATTGCTGGAAGTCACGAGCACGCCAGCGTTTATATCCAATACAACGGAATAAGCATCTGGTGTATGTGTGTCGGCATATTACCGGGCCGAGAGGTCACACGATACAAATATCAGCTGCCTTCTTGACGTACACAGCCAATTATTTGCGGAACAAAATTTCGACGAAAAATCAACTCATAAACACATTTTTCCGATGAGTTACAACAAAATCAAATGTTGTCGGGAAATATGTGATATGTTAGATATTCAGAGACGTGTCTGCTGCACGTGTAACACCGAATAATCGTCACCACGGTAGACGAGCATTTCAGCCAATGACCAGTCAGTCCGTATGACCGCCGCAGATGGCGCTCATGGTCAAAAACAGTATTGTTTTCCAGTGATAGGAAACGGTAAGTCACGCATAGTGTACTCTACGCGTTACCACGGATAAGTTTTCGCAATCGTGTGTACAACCATTGGTCTTATGCAGATATAGATCAATAACCCGAAGGTTTTCGACTATGGGGTTTTACCCGCAAACGGAAATTTATAACTTCTTTTCCGTTAACAGGTTTTTGTTGAATTAGTGGCTAACTGTAGACATATAGGGTAATTTATTTGCTGAACTTCAACTGATATCCTGAATAAAATATGAAAACAAATAAACATTCTTACCTCCGTCAGATCTCCTTCAAACAGCCGTCCCCGGACTCTGTCTGACGAACGAGTGGCGGCCGGGGGCGGCTGTCTGACAGGCCGCTGCTGAGGCGAATTTAATGGACGTGGGGGAGGGGCAGCAGCGGGCGACATAGGATTAACCGGTGGTGGTATCCTATCGGGAACCAAGTTTCTTTTGAATTCCCCCACCAAGTCCCCAAACGGACATTCTTCTAAAATGTTCACCACTGTAAAATAAAAATAGAGAGAAATACATTAAACAACAAGTCGAATGGTTTCGATGCTACGGCTATGAATATTATTCCAACAGGGGGCGCCTGATGCTACTTAAGTTTGATTTCAATGTAATCGTGTTGGTCTGGCAGCGATCATTGATTGGACTGTTTTAGTGTTTTTGGAATTGCCAGGAAAAGAATACTAGAGGACCAAAGGTCCTGTGGTCTCCTGTTTTGATAAACACAGTACAATTGTGATTTTTTTAAGTAACACAATTAATTATTTTTTCCTCTCAATGATTTGCAACTTATTCATACTGAACAAAATTTTAATTAGATTTGAAGTTTATTTAAATTAAATTTGATTTGTTTGTTTAAATCTGAATGAAATTGAATCGAATTTTATGCTTTTTCGGCAACTACTCGAGAAAAAATGCTAATTAACCAAACCCTGTCATAAATCAATTATCTGTAAAATAGCGTATTATAGTAAGACGTTGATACCGCGGCCGCAGGTTTCACATCAACAGCTGCTTATATCTCGAGTTAACCCGATCAGAGATAACACTTTCCTCTGATTGGTTCTATTCTGATTGGTTTTATTCTGATTGGTTCTATTCTGATTGGTTCTAATCTAGGGTGGATACAAGCTTCCACTGTTTTCCAGAATATAGTCAGAAAATGTGACTAACATAACTTCTAGAAGTAACTAATCTGACAGGTCCGTACAGCTAACTCAAGTCAGGTTGTGAGCCATAACAACCTATAAAAAGGCTCTGGCCGTCTCTTAAGACCCACTAGGGTTACACTTTTACTTGCGGTTGATAATTCCGCAACTATTTCTTTATGCAAATGCATTCAAATAGACAGATATAACAGGCTACATATCGTCATTATAGCATTAATTTGTTGAATGTTTTTATTAGATTTTGAGGAGATATCATAGGCGCGGATCCAGGGAGGGTTTCAGGGGTCGTGACCCCGCTGATCAGCTACCAAAAATTCTAAAAATTTGTTTTCTTGAAGGAATGTAAATGCTTACTCGAGAAAAGCCAAAAAACCGGTACCATATGATCTTATGTTTGGCCAAACAATATGCCGTATAGGCCCCGGCTATCATTAGAGATTTTAGTCAGGATTTTTATGAACCCCCTCTTGGAAAAATTCCTGGATCCGCGCCTGATTCAGCGACACACGTCACACTGAATGATATAGTATGAAAATAGTAAAACTACTTACACTCCGGGAGAAACAAACGTACAAACTCCTCCCTCCGGAACGCACGACTTAACCGAAATGCCAAAGCTGTAAAACAAAAAATACAATTCATTATAATCACATACATTAATTACAAACTCAAATTCTAGAGCAGTTTGAACTGTGTCTCATGAAACTGAACCCAGATGAATCCAGTTCATTCACGAATGAGAATTTGTATTTTTTTCTAAATCTTTTTAAGCTTGCCGACATGACGAGCGAACACCGGCATAAATATCGAAAATGTTTAATGTCGGTGGGCGACGAAATCACCGTGATGGCCGGTTTATAAATAGATCGGTACCCGCTCGTATCGGGCGTATAAATTCACCGGCGAATTTAATCGTCGCGATCGGGCAAAAAAATGGATACCCTCGTGTCCTTCTAGCTTTATATAATATTACTATTTAGTAACGTTAAACACAAGCTTCCAATATTCTTAGGATCGAAATCTATTGGTTTAATTCATTCAAAATTGCTAAATTCATCGGTATCATCTGAAGGTTTAAATATCTATTCCCTAAACCTGACTTACTGGAATTGTATCACATCGGTATCATCTCAAGGTTAGAATATCTATTCCCTAAACCTGACTTACTGGGATTGTATTACATCGGTATCATCTGAAGGTTTAAATATCTATTTCCTAAACCTGACTTACTGGAATTGTATCACATCGGTATCATCTCAAGGTTTAAATATCTATTCCCTAAACCTGACTTACAGGAATTGTATTACATTGGTATCATCTCAAGGTTTAAATATCTATTCCCTAAAACTGACTTACTGGAATTGTATCACATCGGTTTCATCTGAAGGTTTAAATATCTATTCCCTAAACCTGACTTACTGGAATTGTATCACATCGGTATCATCTCAAGGTTTAAATATCTATTCCCTAAACCTGACTTACTGGAATTGTATCACATCGGTTTCATCTGAAGGTTTAAATATCTATTCCCTAAACCTGACTTACTGGAATTCTATCACATCGGTATCATCTCAAGGTTTAAATATCTATTCCCTAAACCTGACTTACTGGGATTGTATCACATCGGTTTCATCTCAAGGTTTAAATATCTATTCCCTAAACCTGACTTACTGGAATTGTATCACATCGGTTTCATCTCAAGGTTTAAATATCTATTCCCTAAACCTGACTTACTGGAATTCTATCACATCGGTATCATCTCAAGGTTTAAATATCTATTCCCTAAACCTGACTTACTGGGATTGTATCACATCGGTTTCATCTCAAGGTTTAAATATCTATTCCCTAAACCTGACTTACTGGAATTGTATCACATCGGTTTCATCTCAAGGTTTAAATATCTATTCCCTAAACCTGACTTACTGGAATTCTATCACATCGGTATCATCTCAACGTTTAAATATCTATTCCCTAAACCTGACTTACTGGGATTGTATCACATCGGTTTCATCTCAAGGTTTAAATATCTATTCCCTAAACCTGACTTACTGGAATTGTATCACATCGGTTTCATCTCAAGGTTTAAATATCTATTCCCTAAACCTGACTTACTGGAATTGTATCACATCGGTATCATCTCAAGGTTTAAATATCTATTCCCTAAACCTGACCTACTGGAATTGTATCACATCGGTATCATCTCAAGGTTTAAATATCTATTCCCTAAACCTGACTTACTGGGATTGTATCACATCGGTTTCATCTCAAGGTTTAAATATCTATTCCCTAAACCTGACTTACTGGAATTGTTAACTGGGGTTTAGAATATATAACGAGACAAGTAGTACTTTATAGGACGTGTAACTAGTTTATTTGACACACAAGCTTTGGGTACTAATGTATAGAAGCTTCATCAGGTGAATGAGTGAAGTCAATGGAGACACTTTTGGATATCAACACATTTCAAATTGTTCTCAATTCATGTATTCAAATTATAAGCTCCTAAATAATTTTAAAAACTTCTTCCACACAGCTGCAATCCATATTATATCATAATTTTTGGAAATAAAATTTGTATTTCCGAGTAGTGCTTTACCCTTTCCTATGGTTTTAGGTAATATTCTCCGAGAATTTGGAGATTGCCAGAGATTGCATTTAGCCACAGGCTTGACCGATAACTAGCCGTCTTCGCAGTTGTTGTAAATACCGCTATACAGCTTCTTGAAGATTGGCTACTCGAGCCATGGACGGAAAGACCGTGCTAATCCGGAGATCGAAGTCCATGTCTAGATATGTGAACTGTTGGGACGGCATCAAGTGAGATTTTACTTAGTTTACCCGGGACCCTAACTGGTGAACTAAGTCTACGACAGTGGTCACCGCCTCCTGACATTCTATAGTCGAGTTTGGTACTAGTAACCAGTCGTCGAGGTAAACCAACAGACAAATACTTGGTTATAATCGCCAATCTGGGTGACAACCACGATAGCAACAATGAGAAACCATGGTTATAACTGACAAATTTCAAAATGTTCCCTGGAATTATTTTTCTTCCATATCTATGAAACCTATGACTGTAGTCTGGACTTGACCCAAGCTGGTAAATACCCAGGGCTGTACTGAGGCCGACTGGAAGAGACCGGAATTGGAACTAGCGGCCTTTCCGCTTTATTCCGTGAAATTGACGAGTTCTCCGGTGAATAGGAACTTCCCGGTCCAATGAAGCTGCCCATCGACCTGGGCGGAGAATTACCATCTGGGTTTGGTAATTGGAAACCTCGGGATATGATGTGCCGATTGAGGAATGATAGGTCTATTATTAAAGTCCATTGACGCCCTGTGGCCTACGGGAGCATAAATATTCGGGAAAACCATCCGGGTGTGGCTTCGTCCCGTACCGGTTTTATTGCTCTCTGTTTGGCCAGATCTTCGAGAGCCGACGAGATGAGCGTCTCGTGACCTGCTTTCGGGCGCGTGTCGGGAGGTGTTCAGAATTGAAGACAGTAGCCGCCGTGATACAACCCGGGAACGCCGGATCAGTAGGTGGCTGCTCGTTGTAGACATCGTCCCACTGGCCCCGAGAATTCATTTTGAGGTTCTCCGTGAGGAAGAGCTCCTTTTAGGAGCATTCCTCTTTCACCGATATGAACTAGAATTATTCTGACCAGGGCACGAGAATGTTGGAGCTGTCCGCTTGTTCTCCAACCAGCATTAGTAGCCGCTTGAGAAAGTATGGATGCTTGAGCTGGCATTGTTTGAGTCGAGCCGCCAGAACGCATCTACGCGTGGTGGACTTGAATCTGCACCTCTCAAATATTCCTCCGTTCGGTCAAAACTGGAGCACTCCAACCAGAGAATAGACATGAAGAAGAACCTAATTGAGCTCTTAATACTCTACGTTCGACTGTGGCAATCGAGGATTCCACTTGTGGCAATCGTGGATCCACCAGGTGTCGCTAGTGTGCATTCAGACAACTCCCGCATTTCTTCTCAGATTCAATTCAAATCTTTCCATAATTTCTCAAATTCTTTGAACAGTGATCAGTAAAAACCACCTTAAATATGAACCTAAAGATCATCTGAGGAGTAATTTGCCTAATTTCTGATAAGGGAGGCTAAAAATCTAGATGACAGTTCATTGAAAATGAACTAGATTTTGACAAGGTTGTCGCACTGATCACACACACGCCATCTAGTGGGATAACTGGTGGTACAGAGAGTCCTAATTGAGTCCATATCTAGCAGACAGACCTTAGACCCGCCGTCCAAGTCTGATTGGCGGGAAGCTAAAATAAGATTAACCTGACCCCGAAATGATAATGGACAGACGGAGCCAAGGATTGAATAACCTGGGTAACTGACTCAGGCTCGGAGCCACCCATCTCAGGCTCGGAGCCACCCACGGACGGCTGCGAGTCTCACGTAGCTCACCTGTTAATACAGCTATATCCTGGAACGAACTATAAACCCTGGTAAGGTTATCCAGGATTGATGTTACTACCACCAGACCAGACTTAGGCAGAGGAATACCAGACTGAACCGCAATGTGGGCAGATGAGACTCTAGTCCACAGCACACGGAGTTACACAATAATACGAGCGCAAGGCCCCTACAGAGGTTCTACAATCGATGTCTGAGTATAGTCAGCATCCACAGCAAGGCCCCTACAGAGGTTCTACAATCGATGTCTGAGTATAGTCAGCATCCACAACAAGGCCCCTACAGAGGTTCTACAATCGATGTCTGAGTATAGTCAGCATCCACAGCAAGGCCCCTACAGAGGTTCTACAATTGATGTCTGAGTATAGTCAGCATCCACAGCAAGGCCCCTACAGAGGTTCTACAATCGATGTCTGAGTGTAGTCAGCATCCACAGCAAGGCCCCTACAGAGGTTCTACAATCGATGTCCGAGTGTAGTCAGCATCCACAGCAAGGCCCCTACAGAGGTTCTACAATCGATGTCCGAGTATAGTCAGCATCCACAACAAGGCCCCTACAGAGGTTCTACAATCGATGTCCGAGTATAGTCAGCATCCACAGCAAGGCCCCTACAGAGGTTCTACAATCGATGTCTGAGTATAGTCAGTATCCACAGCAAGGCCCCTACAGAGGTTCTACAATCGATGTCTGAGTATAGTCAGCATCCACAGCAAGGCCCCTACAGAGGTTCTACAATTGATGTCTGAGTATAGTCAGCATCCACAGCAAGGCCCCTGCAGAGGTTCTACAATCGATGTCTGAGTATAGTCAGCATCCACAGCAAGGCCCCTACAGAGGTTCTGCAATCGATGTCCGAGTATAGTCAGCATCCACAGCAAGGCCCCTACAGAGGTTCTACAAAATAACATGTCGACATTTTGGACTGGACGCTATATGGAACGTGTTGATCAATAAAATCAATCTTTTGTTGTCAAATTTCCATTGTTGCCGTTGTATAACGTCCAACATGGCAGTCATAATCAGTTGCTATAATGACATGACATCATCGCAGAACTTCTAATTCCACCGTACTGCCTGAATATTGCGTATCTAATCGAGTCTCTCGTTCTCTTGAAACCGCTGAAACCGGGGGGGGGGGGGGATTCACCGGGGACCGCCTGAGGGCATAGCACGAGTTCCTCCACGTTTAACAAACTAGACATTGACCCTTGACCAGTGAATCATGTAGGGCTCATCCTCCGACCACCATAAATAAACCACAGTACAACTATGAATAAAATTATATAGTCTAAACCTGTACACCTTAGAGATGTAACAAGCTCCAAATCGGCTATTTAAGACACTGATATAACTGTGGTGGCCATCTTTGATGACCTACACACATCGAACACAGTAGAGTTCATCCTCCTTTTGCTCGAGTCACAAGAAAATCAAACAAAAACTTAAGTCTGTAGAGCGGGAATAAGCTTCAAAATAGCTATTTCACACATCACAACGACTGTGGAGGCCATCTTGGATGACGTATATTTGTCAAAAACAATAGGGCTCATCTTCCTCACACCTAAAATAAACATACCAAGTCACAAGAAAATCAACGAAAAACTGAAGCCTGCAGAGTGGGAACAATAGCTGCACGCCCGTCTGCCCACGCCCGTACGGACACACGTGACAACAATACCCCTTGCGTCCTACGGCTGAGGGGTAAAAAGCTTATTGCGGCAGGAACAAGATCCTCGTTGAAATCAGAAATTCAGCCAGAATTCTGAATAACTGATGAGTGGGTTGGTGAACTTCTAACCGGGCAATTAGGAATAGGCCTACCTGTGACTGCGGTAGCTTAGATGAAAATAACAAGTTTAAGTCTTACTTTACTTTCGAAATTGCGGAAATCCCGATTCTTGTGAGGACTTCCTATACGGTCCCTCGACGTGAAAGACGTGAACTTCCTAAAGGGTCCCTCGACGTGAAAGACATGAACTTCCTAAACGGTCCCTCGACGTGAACTTCCTAAACGGTCCTTCGACGTGAAAGACGTGAACTTCCTAAACGGTCCCTCGACGTGAAAGACGTGAACTTCCTAAACGGTCCCTCGACGTGAAAGACATGAACTTCCTAAACGGTCCCTCGACGTGAACTTCCTAAACGGTCCTTCGACGTGAAAGACGTGAACTTCCTAAACGGTCCCTCGACGTGAACTTCCTAAACGGTCCCTCGACGTGAAAGACATGAACTTCCTAAACGGTCCCTCGACGTGAAAGACATGAACTTCCTAAACGGTCTCTCGACGTGAAAGACATGAACTTCCTAAACGGTCCCTCGACGTGAAAGACATGAACTTCCTAAACGGTCCCTCGACTTGAACTTCCTAAACGGTCTCGATCTCAGTGAAGGTGACCTTACTCCTGCATCTGGTAGGAGAGCGCCCTTTACCAAAACTGGAGCCATGATAACTATGTTTCAAATTTGAAACATCAGAATCAAATGAGTCACACAAAACCGATGTTTAGTACCCGGTGATGCCTGGACCAGACCAGTGCATGGAGCTGACTGGATGTTCAGTACCCGGTGATGCCTGGACCGGACCGATGCATGGAGCTGATCGGATGTTCAGTACTCGGTGATGCCTGGACCGGCCCGGTGCACGGAGCTGACCGGAGGTTCAGTACCCGGTGATGCCTGGACCGGCCCGGTGCACGGAGCTGACTGGATGTTCAGTACCCGGTGATGCCTGGACCGGCCCGGTGCACGGAGCTGACCAGATGTTCAGTACCCGGTGATGCCTGGACCAGACCAGTGCACGGAGCTGACCGGATGTTCAGTACCCGGTGATGCCTGGACCGGACCGATGCATGGAGCTGATCGGATGTTCAGTACTCGGTGATGCCTGGACCGGCCCGGTGCACGGAGCTGACCGGATGTTCAGTACCCGGTGATGCCTGGACCGGCCCGGTGCACGGAGCTGACTGGATGTTCAGTACCCGGTGATGCCTGGACCGGCCCGGTGCACGGAGCTGACCGGATGTTCAGTACCCGGTGATGCCTGGACCGGACCAGTGCACGGAGCTGACCGGATGTTCAGTACCCGGTGATGCCTGGACCGGACCGGTGCATGGAGCTGACTGGATGTTCAGTACCCGGTGATGCCTGGACCGGACCGGTGCACGGAGCTGACCGGATGTTTAGTACCCGGTGATGCCTGGACCGGACCAGTGCATGGAGCTGACTGGATGTTCAGTACCCGGTGATGCCTGGACCGGCCCGGTGCACGGAGCTGACCGGATGTTCAGTACCCGGTGATGCCTTGACCGGTGCTAGGAATAGCCCGGACCGGACTGGTCATGTGCAGGTAATACTAGTCAGAAACTGAACCAGATGAACCGTTGATTGACCGGTGAACCATGGATCTTCCGACCACAAACCGCAAGTCCAGGAAGGATTAACTCTGAACGCCCGATTTAGCCCAACACCACGAACACAGAACGCAATCAGGGCCCGAACAGATGACCGCATCCCTCACGACGACGACGACGCTGGACTTGAGCAGGGAGCGGCATTATCGCATTCAAAATACAACAATTAAATATTCGGTTTAAATATAACAGATATTTGATAACATACACGCAATTCAAGAAAGATGCACTGATTTGATTTGATTATAATAAATTAAATTAGACCAAACAAACGTAAAATTCACGAGGGAACAAAAACAGGACAAACTCACTGTATAGAGAGTACAAGTACTCACTGTATAGAGAGTGCAAGTCTCTCTTGAATTCCTAAATCCCTTAGACACAAAATCAAACACCTTCTTATCAAAAACGCCAAGAAAAAGGATGGCTAAATGCAATACAGCAGAGCCAGGTCGTATAGAAAAACCGCTGGCGATCATTCAATCCAAATTTAGAAATATTGGCAAAAACCGTAGGAAAGGGGCCGGTACTCGAAGGAAATATGATATTGTTTTTTGTCCTACACCGAACCTGACGTCACAGAGTTATGAAAACTGGTCACAACTTTAACTGTTTTAACACCATACAAAAAATTGAATGAGACGAGAAGATACACAATATCCGTGTAAGAAGATAACAAGAGAAATCCCACAATAAGTTCACGCCTGATGATGGCTAATAGTCTTTAGCCGAAACGTTGCGCAAATATATATAACTCTTCTATTCAAGTTTCTCGTTTTGGCTGAACTTATTGTGGGATTTCTCTTGTTAAAAAATTGAATGCATTGAAATTGTATTTGAAGACTGAACTTACTTCGTGCTTGCAAGTCGGGAGGCGTCTCCGGCGGGAGGGGTGCGCTGCTGCTGCTGCTGCTGCTACTGTTGTTTAGGTCAGACTGTAAATAGAAATAATATAAAAATCAATGCAATAGAAAATTTACACATCAGGCACTAATTACACAATAGTTCACAGTAGAATGAAGGGGTCTGGGTACAAAAACGTGTATTCTAAGATTATCAGTATATTTTCTTGAGGAATTTCATAAGAACCAGTACACTAGGAGGAAAGTGAGGCATGTGAGATTGAGGGCGTCACTGATACTTACATTAAGAGACGGAGACGGTGCAAGGCGACCGATATGACCCTAGAAATGAAAATAATATAAATATATTAGTCAAATTCATAAACGGTGAACTTTTCAACATTTTTCATTATGACGTTCATTAGTTCAAGGTGCTGGTTTTTTAAACAATTTCAATAAGAGAAAAGTATTCCGGTATAGCTAGCACTATATCAGGGACGTAGCTTGAAGCGGTTCAGGGGGGTTCGAAAATTCAGTTCCTTACAAAGAAAAATTAAAAACAGAAATGTTAAACTTACAAATATTAAAATTTGTTCATTTAATCAAAACCTCGTTAAATCAATCTCCCAGAGGCAATTTATCTGGGCACGTTTTCAAAATTTGTTTTGGTTAGCGGGCCCCGTTCTGTTCCAGCCAAACGCTACGGACCTGTCTATGGCAATAGCTAATCAACATTGATATAATTATCACCGGTCACTGTGGACAATACACCGTGCATTGTTAAACTTGATAGGCGTTCATTTCCTGTATATGAGGGCGCTGCTGGTTACCTCGCTTCAGTATTAGGGAATAGATGGAGCCACTTGTCAAATCATACTCGATTTATAAAGCTAACTCCACTGTATAGATGGCGCCACTCACCATGATTTCCACGGAAACAAGAATATATACTTAGTAAGCAGAATATGAGTGGGAAGGGTTTCAAGCGTAATATCAAAATATTGATTTGATCGGTTTAAAAATCTCCAAAACGCTTTCATTTCACAACAAAGTTAAACATTCGTTTTCTAACTTTACTTTATCACACGCCAAACAATGGGATACCCGCAGTCTTACTGTGGCAATCGAGGATTCCACTTATGGCAGGCGAGGATCCACCAGGTGTCGCTAGTAAATAGTTGGTCGTATGCGTTCGATTTTCTTGTACATTTCAATTAAATCTGAATGAATTGTTCTCTTAAATGAATCAATTATTAATGAGAACTAAACCGATATCAGAGTAGAAGAATGAAAGTATTTCTTCTTCAAACCAGTTCAAAGTTCATCGAAAATGAACTAATTTTGACAACGAACGACCTACTACTCGTTGCGCCATCTGGTGGAATAGCTGGTTATGCGGGTATCCCATAAATCAAATACCACACTTATGGCGCCATCTAACGGTAAAAGTAATACGCACAGGTTTTTAAACACGGAGGATATTAATATAAGGTGACGAACACCTTTTAAACATTGGAACGAGGAAACACAACAGATTGATATCATACATTGAGACGCGAGACCAAAGACTCTTATACAACAGACCCTTAACTCCAAAAGTCAATATGAAAAATAACAATTTCATTACATTTATCACAAATCTATTGATTCACAGCAGGTTCATATTTGCTGTGTTTTGATCTCATGGTTGTTGATCCAATTACAAGACCGATATCAATGTATGGTATATCAATATATTCTATCAAATAAAAATATTAATGTATTATTAAAATATTAACGGTATAACTAGGGGTGCAGGGACCCACTTTAGAAGTGGTCTGAAATGCTCGACGATCTGACATTTTCAAATCTAACTCCCCCTGGTTTAAAAGGAACCAAAGACATTGAAACTCACTACACATATACAGAACATGTCATGAGATTATTTATAACTTTATTTATAACTAGAGCAAAAACCTGCTCTATACTGATATATATTAAACTCTGATTTAAATGTAATATAACAACAACAGAATTGATCCTAAAGTGCTGATTTTGCCGGTAAAAAATGGTCATACAAGTCCGCCATCTTAATTCCAATTGCGCCAATATTTTGAGTTTGAGTAGTTTGAGTATATAAACCAATTATCAACACGATAAATCAAAAACTAGCCGAGACAACTGGACGCAAAGTGAACGCAATAACTATAGTCCCGAGTGAGATAAAAAATAAATTAGATTGAACTTAAAATTCAAGATCAATGTTTAATGTCTTACATCCACGTGCTGTATCGGTGATATGTTCTGTAAAGATAAAATAAAACAAAATATTAGATGGATATTCATGAATGCATGTATCACTGATTCGGGTTTTCAATAAAAACTGATTAACAAATGATAAGTAAATTTTGCAGCAAATTCTCCAAGATTAGAACAAAACCAGTAGTTATATAGTAGAGGTTTTTGGGTCATGAAGCAAATTAAGTAGTAAATATAACACTTAATCTAAATGACAACTGTAGATAGCATCATTAATATATGACTTCTACGATGATGAGACTTAATCGAATTTGATTTTATTCCTAAATAGCATAATTTATGCAAAACAGCTACTACCCTCTATTTTCAAATTACAAATTGAAATAAGCGTGATTTATTAGAAAATAGTTATCACTTACCGGCGTAGAAGTACCGCTTGGCGGCGTTGTCGGCGTTGTCGGCAGAAACTGAAAATACAATCAAAGACAATGTTAAAAACCTGATCTGATTTGTATAGTGTAAGTAAATGGTTTTGGGGTTCGGACCGTCTGCCCACACGAGAACACCCGACCCTCGTGCTACTGCTGCATTTGACTGCTCGGTGCGTCTGAGGAGCCTTGATGGACAGAACACACCATTGATGGAATAATG
This sequence comes from Tubulanus polymorphus, assembly GCF_964204645.1. Taxonomy (NCBI): domain Eukaryota; kingdom Metazoa; phylum Nemertea; class Palaeonemertea; order Tubulaniformes; family Tubulanidae; genus Tubulanus; species Tubulanus polymorphus. Next base: position 1,236,204 of record NC_134027.1, on the reverse strand, counting down.
GTTAATCAGTCTAACCTCGTTAAAACTCTGTAAATGTGAGTTAAACTCATTGAAATTCCCTTTTGTTTACCATGAGGTAACATTGAACTGGTTTTTCAGTTTTTCTCCACTCGTCTATAACGGGCTATCAATCAATATGGTCGAATGTGCAGAATGTTCCAGCTGATAAAAACTGGGTTCCAAAATAATCAGCCCTTTGCATGTGATGATGCGAACGATCAGGCTGGGTGCACCCTGGTATAGATTTGACGATGCAGTAATGTATGACAGACATTACCTGTCAGTAGCAGAAGCAGGGTTTAATATTCTATATATATAAATTTCGGTTTCAAGCTCAAGAATGATGACTTCAAACAGGCGTTTATGATAACTTACGTCAATCCCAGACATGGATATGTTAAAACGTTGTTGCTGTTGCTGCTGTTGTTGTTGTTGTTGTTGTTGTTGTTGTTGTTGTTGTTGAGTTCTCTATAAAAGAGAAAACATATTCATACAATGACAAGAAATAGGACGGATGCGAAATCAGAGTTTATCTAACAGTTTATCTCCAGGACGGATGTGAATGTGAAATAAGACTTGAAATCAGTTTATCTCTAGGACGGACACGCCTGTTAAATGTTGCCACTGGTTACCACGAAAAAACCGTTCCTGATATAACTAAATAGTTTCCATAGCAACCAGACGAGGTCAAACAATGCAAATTGAGAGATAATAAGGTAATGGATTCGAGGGGGCAGCAGACTACAGTAGACTCGGCCACCCTACTCGGTACCCGGTTGATATTGCATACACATTTTCTGATCCTTAAAGTTAAAATCCTAAAATTTAAAAAGTCGGTATTCGGTTAATTAATGGTCCAAATAGAACAGAGTTAAGCGGAGTCTGCTGTATCATCATTTTGATATTGATGCCTATGATTTTAGAGAATGTCGATATTTAATGGAACAATACATTTAGCCGATCCAGAAAAATTTTATAAACGTAATTCTAACCATTTTTTCCTTTTTTTTCATTTCATTTTTTTTTTCATTAGTGGTGAGACGAAAATGACGTCATCGACTCACTACCATCTTACGTCATGAAGGTCAAAAATAGGATAAATGTTCTCATGTATCGCCATGGGAACGTTGGGACCCATAATTGGTGCCACTACCTAAACGTTACTGTTGCCATGGATACCACAACGAAACTTAAATAGTTTCCATAGCAACCAGGCAATGTTAAACAATGCAAATTTAGAATGGAGAGAAATGAGGCTATGGGTTGGGCAACAACTAGCAGCGCAAACAGTATTTTCATTCTTATATCTTTACTTTTAAAGAATATCGATATTTTACTAAACGATGCATTGAGCAGAAATCCAGAAAGATACAGAAATATTTCACCAACGTTATTTTCAATATTTTTTTTTTCTTTTTTTTCATTCTAGATGCAATTTAGGGCCCAGTTTCACAAACAGGTTTAACTCTTAAATCGATTTGATTTCTTCATTAATTCAGTTTATCTTAAATCGATTTAGGCGTTAATCCTTTTTGTGAAACTGGACCCAGGGGTACAAAATACTAAGTATGGGATGAATAAATAAGCATGGAAGCAGTAAATTTGTACTTACTATTTCGTATGGACTCGAAGTTGAGGGGCCCGCACCCCGGGTTTTTCTCTGTGCTTTTGGCATAATCTAGAAAAACAAGTAAAAATATTAAATCATTTGAAAATATATCAGTCAGTCTTATTCTGGTTCAGTGAACTAATTCTCTATATGGTGCATGTAGGGGTCCAGGAACACCACATCCACTAATTCTCTATATGGTGCATGTAGGGGTCCAGGAACACCACATCCACTAATTCTCTATATGGTGCATGTAGGGGTCCAGGAACACCACATCCACTAATTCTCTATATGGTGCATGTAGGGGTCCAGGGACACCACATCCACTAATTCTCTATATGGTGCATGTAGGGGTCCAGGGACACCACATCCACTAATTCTCTATATGGTGCATGTAGGGGTCCAGGAACACCACATCCACTAATTCTCTATATGGTGCATGTAGGGGTCCAGGGACACCACATCCACTAATTCTCTATATGGTGCATGTAGGGGTCCAGGGACACCACATCCACTAATTCTCTATATGGTGCATGTAGGGGTCCAGGGACACCACATCCACTAATTCTCTATATGGTGCATGTAGGGGTCCAGGAACACCACATCCACTAATTCTCTATATGGTGCATGTAGGGGTCCAGGGACACCACATCCACTAATTCTCTATATGGTGCATGTAGGGGTCCAGGGACACCACATCCACTAATTCTCTATATGGTGCATGTAGGGGTCCAGGGACACCACATCCACTAATTCTCTATATGGTGCATGTAGGGGTCCAGGGACACCACATCCACTAATTCTCTATATGGTGCATGTAGGGGTCCAGGGACACCACATCCACTAATTCTCTATATGGTGCATGTAGGGGTCCAGGGACACCACATCCACTAATTCTCTATATGGTGCATGTAGGGGTCCAGGGACACCACATCCACTAATTCTCTATATGGTGCATGTAGGGGTCCAGGGACACCACATCCACTAATTCTCTATATGGTGCATGTAGGGGTCCAGGGACACCACATCCACTAATTCTCTATATGATGCATGTAGGGGTCCAGGAACACCACATCCACTAATTCTCTATATGGTGCATGTAGGGGTCCAGGGACACCACATCCACTAATTCTCTATATGGTGCATGTAGGGGTCCAGGGACACCACATCCACTAATTCTCTATATGGTGCATGTAGGGGTCCAGGGACACCACATCCACTAATTCTCTATATGGTGCATGTAGGGGTCCAGGGACACCACATCCACTAATTCTCTATATGGTGCATGTAGGGGTCCAGGGACACCACATCCACTAATTCTCTATATGGTGCATGTAGGGGTCCAGGGACACCACATCCACTAATTCTCTATATGGTGCATGTAGGGGTCCAGGGACACCACATCCACTAATTCTCTATATGGTGCATGTAGGGGTCCAGGGACACCACATCCACTAATTCTCTATATGGTGCATGTAGGGGTCCAGGGACACCACATCCACTAATTCTCTATATGGTGCATGTAGGGGTCCAGGGACACCACATCCACTAATTCTCTATATGGTGCATGTAGGGGTCCAGGGACACCACATCCACTAATTCTCTATATGAAACTTGAAGGCAACTGGGATTGCAAATCTTGATATGATGATTGACAAAAACAAAAAAAAACAGAGATCAAACCCAAAAACAGCGATCTAACACAAAAACTGCGATCTAACCTAAAAACAGCGATCTAACACAAAACAGCGATCTAACCCAAAAACATCGATCTAACCCAATAACAGCGATCAAACACAAAAACAGCGATCTAACACAAAAACAGCGATCTAACCCAAAATCAGCGATCTTACCCAATAACAGCGATCTAACATAAAAACAGCGATCTAACCCAAAAACAGCGATCTAACCCAATAACAGCGATCTAACACAAAAATAGCGATCTAACCCAATAACAGCGATCTAACCCAATAACAGCGATCTAACCCAATAACAGCGATCTAACCCAATAACAGCGATCTAACCCAAAAACAGCGATCTAACACAAAAACAGCGATCTAACACAAAAATAGCGATCTAACCTAAAAACACCAATCTAACATAAAAACAGCTTTCTAACCCAAAAACAGCGACCTAACAAAAAACTGCGATCTTACACAAAAAATTGCGATCTAACCTAAAAACTGCGATCTAACCTAAATATTGCGATCTAACACAAAAACTGCGATCTAACCTAAAAACTGCGATCTAACACAAAAACTGCGATCTAACACAAAAACTGTGATCTAACCCAAAACAGCGATCTAACCCAAAAACTGTGATCTAACCCAAAACAGCGATCTAACCCAAAAACACCAATCTAACACAAAAACAGTGATCTAACCCAAAAACAGCGATCTAACACAAAAACTGTGATCTAACCTAAATACTGCAATGTAACCTAAAAACTGTGATCTAACCTAAAACAGCGATCTAATACAAAACAGCGATCTAACACAAAAACTGTGATCTAACCCAAAACAGCGATCTAACTTAAAAACTGCGATCTAAAAAAAAAACTGCGGTCAAACCTAAAAACTGCTATGTAACCTAAAAACTGCAATCTAACCTAAAACAGCGATCTAACACAAAAACTGTGATCTAAACCAAAACAGCGATCTAACACAAAAACTGTGATCTAAACCAAAACAGCAATCTAACTTAAAAACTGCGATCTAAAAAAAAAACTGCGGTCTAACCCAAAAACTGCAATGTAACCTAAAAACTGCGATATAACCTAAAACAGCGATCTAACACAAAAACTGCGATCTAACCTAAAAACTGTGATCTTACCCAAAAACAGCGATTGAAAAGGTGATTTCATATTCACATTTTGATTATCTATAATATCGTGAAATGATGAATTCATTAATTTGATTCAATTGAATTAATTTCTAAGTCGGCATTTTAGACAAAATGAAAATCAAACATCTCCATCCTAAATTCTTCTTAATTCTAATTTTGGTTGAGAAAACCAATTGATTTCAGTGATTTATATCTTCAAATTCCAAATAAGAAAATCAACTCTGCCATTGGGCCGCAATCGAAGTCCGGATCCGTGGTTTAGCATTCGTGTTTTTCAAAAATTCAAATGTTTCGAATCACTACGATCATCAAAAATTGTTTTTGAATCGAATGCATGCCGAGTCAATAGTTAACTATTGCTGGATTTAAAAACAGTCAGTTTGAGGTAGGTTGATGATGTTTTAAGGGCTGAAATGGACGCTCAATACCTCGGTCTCTAAATAAGGGATGAAAATTAACCTTATATGTGCACTTTCGAGCTAAACTACTATGACACCTAATCATTGTCTACAAGAGCTGTGCAAAAGTAATCATTTAAAGTCAATCGATCATTTATAGAGGCCTTAGTTTTGAGTTTTTTTACACTACAATTTTTGATCAAAGATGTAAGATATACTTACGTCGTAATGTCTGTGAAACGAATGATTCGATCAGCTGACAGCTGGTCATCGTTCAGTAAACCGCACTGACCTCAACCAATCAACACGCGGCTTCATACATTTAACATTCAAACTACTTGTATGCAAATCACAAACGCGGAAGTAAGTGGACCGGAAGAAAGTGGCGAACGATTCTACGGATCAGTCTTCTGAACCGACGGCATCACATAAATCAGTTTTCACCTATTCTAAAACCAGAATTAGATTTTGTCAGATTAACTATTAATACTTTGGTTAATATGGCTGTCAGTTTTATAAGATAAATCAAAATTCAAAGTAAAATGAATATCTCCGTTCATAATTTTTCAGAAATGACTTTTCATCGTAGACTGGTTGCCCGTTCATTCCCGCGCTAAGAACATTGACAGTTAGACTGGTTACCGGGCTCTATGAGGCTACTGAATTGACGACTTCGCACTTGGTTGGTTTTCACTAATTCAAATTGTTGAGCTTTGGCAGATTTATCTTATTAAGATAATGAAAATTGTGTAGTCAATATGAGAAAATATTTCAGAATCTGATATAAAATGAATATTTCCGTCAACCATATTTCAGTAATGGTTTTTCAAAGTAGACTGTTCGCCTGTCCAATTCTGCGCCACCTGCATTCGCAGTCAGAATAGGACAGGTTTAACGCCATCTTCCGCGGAATATACGGATCCAATCAGATTTCAGTATTTCATCACGTGAACAATGTAACATGGCCGCCTCCAAAAAAGGGTTTCGATTTACGTTCCATGGACCTCTTAAAAGTCGGTTTTTACATCGATGGAAGAAAGAAACTCGACCAAAACTATCAGGTAACGCTTCTGCGAGAACCTGTACTGCGTGTGGCCTCGAAGATATCGACATACAAGGCAGTATGTCTCCGTTACAGCACCATCAAAATCTACCTTGCTCAAAGGAACGGTCGTCAATCGACAACAACCGACGAACTTGAGATGGAATAACCAATTTCTACTGACTGAATTACTGAACTGAACCTAGCCATGCAGCAGAGGCCACGACACCGGCAATTTGTTTGTTCACTTAAGATGACTGATTGATTATGCTGAATGTGACACTAGATATTAGGAGTCTATCAGTATGGTGAAAATATTAGCCTACGCCAGGTAACTTCACTTACTTCACTTCAATGTCTTTTATTAAAACTTGTGAACAGTAAATGAATACTTATTTACAAATATTCTGTTGATTGTCTATTGTAGGTCACTGTGTGTGTTCTGATGTTGATTTTCTGAGATACAACTGAGGTTTTCTTAAGAATGAGAAGTTATACGTATTAAATTGAATGAGCTCAACATGCACAGAATGAATTGTTGTTGTATCATGGTAAGTTTGAAAAACGGATGATACATGAATTGAAAACTCAATCCACGTTTAATTGTTAGTATATGTATATCGGTTTAATTTCAGAAAGTAACCTCAATCACAAATCAAAGAGATTACTACACGAGCGAGCATGCAATTGGAATTTAGATTGGATTTAGGCCTACTTTCTGGTCAAGACTTGGTCTTTGTGATTCTAGTTAAGTTAGAGATATCAGTATCATTCTGTTGTCACACACAATTTGCTGTCACAAAATACGTATATCACCGTCTTGTCAGGCTGTCTGTATATTGAATAAGATTTTGTACTAGAAAGTGGACAATAAATATAGAATTGCCAGTAAAAAAGAGTTTGTCGTGATGGATTTAATACTCAATTTCTAGCAAAAATCATGTATGGTCCATGAGGAGAGGAAAATATTGCAAATATCCAGTTGATCTGAATAACTGGTCTATCCCAACTTGCTGTCTGTATCATAAGGAATATATGTAGAGATGCAGCGTTGGATCCAAATAATCGATATCAAAAAAACTGACAAGGAGTTCAACTACTGTAAACTTTATTCAGACTTTAGTCATTTTCACATCATCAGAAACACAACAATTGAGTGAATATATTTTACATATGGTTGACAAAGAAACCATGTCGCCCTTCAGCCAAGTTCCCTCAGAATGACTATCACAGCTGATCCCTTTTTCTTACCTACAAAATTAATAAGTATCAATTCATTAGTGGCTATTTGAATTCCGAGTAATATCAGCGGATTAATTCGATACTCACAGCAATTAATGCCTTTTCTTCGGTCTCTAAATTTCCGTTTGTTTGCTGATTACATTTATGATTCATAGATTATCAGCTGATTTACTGTAATCAATCATTCTAGTGCGATTTTGATATTACTCTTAGTTTCGCTTATTCGATGAGACGCCATTTTAACCCGGAACTAACTCGATACTGACATGTTTGACATGCATCGAAAATGGAGGATGGGACCAACCGAGGCGTTTTTACGAGCATCCGATTTTTGCGATCGATTTCGTGAACGATTTGCTCCGTTCGTACGATCGAATCGAACGTTCGTAAAAATGACGATGGATTTGGCTAATCACATGACATAAATATGGCGACGTTGAGGAAAAAAATGTATGGTTTTGAACTACCCGGTGCTGCCATCCTGGAAATCAAATCGCCAAATCGCTCGCCGAGCGAGTTGGTCGATTTCAAAAATCGATCGGAAAATCGTGTTCGTAAAAACGCCGATCGTGAAATCGATCGCAAAAATCGGTGCTCGTAAATGCGTTCCTACGACGATCGATCGCAAAAATCGGATGCTCGTAAAAACGCCTCAATTGTTTATCAGAACTTTATAGCGGATAAATAAACAATATTAACACAAGGTATTTCCGTGATATTTTGAATTTATTCGCAGTTCATATTTAGCGCCATTCTCGCGAGATTATCAACAACCCGGAAATACAATCCAAACCCATCGCCAAACCCCTGTGCATGGAATGTAAATCGAGACACTCTGGACCACCTTCCGTTATCTGAGTTAGTCGACTATAGTCGAACTAAACGAAACCGAATGTTTGTTAGTCGGAACTATATTCCGGAAATCAAGCGCATTCGTTTATTAGTTACGACCACTAGTCGGCTAGATACAAAAACCGAATTTGGCTCTGGAGGCGGCCATGTTACATTGTTCACGTGATGAAATCTGAATCTATACTGAAAGCTGATTGGATCATGTGGTAAAGCAGAAATAGGTGATGAATTCCATATTTTACTCGAATGCAATTCATTACGAACAAAACGCAAGTTACACATCCCCTCTTTTTTCTGGCGTCCGCCAAATGTTCTGAAATACAAGGCTTTGGTAAATACCACTGATGGTGATTTAAAACATCGGCCTTATACGATTCTTGTCCAAGTGTGATATATAAATTGATTAAATTTTGAAACTAGTGTGACTGTAATATCCTCACTGATAATTTGGAAAATATTTTGTATGAACCTCCATTGATGATACTTGTCCTTTAACGTCCAAGTCATTTAAACCTGGCTAGGCTACTTGGTTACATATATCTGTACATATCATTGATTTAAAGTTTGCATTGTAACTAGAAAATTGTTGATATTATTTATTTGTTTTAGCTAGACTAATCATTGTAAATACATGTATATATTAATTGATTCTCTTTACAGCCTATTTATTGTAAATGAAAAACACATAATTATTGATTCCTTCTGAATAACTGCCATTCTATTTATATCTATTTACTTCTTGTTGTATGTTTTGATATTTTGTTATATATACATGTATATTGTACGAACCTCCATCATAGTCAGGAGAATAAAAGTTTAATCTAATCTAATCTGTCTAGGCAGATTGTTCCGACGGGCGACCAGTCTATGCTCTGCGCGAGGAGTACTCCGACTCACTTACAATTACAATTTAACACCCTCGCTTGCCATGATCTGATTGTCGCTCGCCGTAGCTCATACCACTTCAGTCTCTGGCCGAAAACCCCTTATTGGTCTATGCAACTTGATCCGTTGCTGGAAGTTGGAGAATGCGTGTGCGTTGCTGGAAGTTGGAGAATGCGTGTGCGTTGCTGGAAGTTGGAGAATGCGTGTGCGTTGCTGGAAGTTGGATGATTCGTGTGCGTTGCTGGAGCTCGGAGAATTATTACGCATGCATGACCAGTTCTAAGTCATGTTTTTTTAATTCGAATGGTTATTAAGAGATAAAAGATTATTAATGATTATTTAATCAAGAAATTGTCAGTAATTACTGGGTTCGAACCCGGAACACCTCTGTACATCCTCTATTCAGCATCAGGACACTCTGAATCAGTATCAGTATCTGGATTCAAACCTGGGACACCCCTGTTCATCCTCTATTCAGCATCAGGACCACTCCGAATCAGCATCAGTAATTTCTGGGTTCGAACCCGGGACACCCCTGTTCATCATCTATTTAGGGATTCTAAAACTGTGCAGAAAACCCGTTATCGCTGCTTTGCAGCTATATTTCTAGTTAATTACCGTATCGAGGCTGCAACGAAGAAACGAATGTCCGACTTCCACCGTTGAAGCACTCCGTTTGGATTTGCCAGTTAGTTCACCGACATTTCGCATGAGGTCGGGGCATCGTAAGAGAATAGCAGAAATCACAGCACCGAGCGAAATGAACAATAAATTCAGTATCCAGTTTTACAGCTGTGAGACAAATAGAGTTACTCTAACTTACAATTAGTTGATTTTTCAATTTCAATATATCTATTACTTCCGAGTCAAATCGTAACTCACAAACTGTCGAACTGGATCCAGACCAAATGGTTTAACGCGTACATTTCTGGTCTACAACAAATAACAAATTTGGCTTTACGTCGTTCAGATCTTGGTTTCCCAAGACTAACCCTATTGGATTATTGATTTAACCTCACGACGGGACGGCCTTGATCGGCTATTTTTTTTATTTCGACTTTTCTGTTTTCAGTCGCAAATAATACCATGAAGAAAACTGATGAATTATTAATAGTAACGGAAAAATTGTCCAATACTAAAAGATTGTCCTGATTTATTTAAATCCCTTTATTTTGCGTATTTTAACATATAATTTACAGTTTTGAATTGCCGAAAAAATATCGTAACGATACATTAAACCAAGCAGCATAATGCAACATCGGAGAGCGGGAGAAAGAGAAAGGGCGAGAGAGGGAGATGGGGAGAGGGAACAGGCGTGGATCCAGGATTTTTTTCAGGAGGGGGTCCATAAAGAATGTTGATGTTAAACCATCGACTAAAATCTCTGATAGGGGGCCTACACGGCGTATTGTTTGGCCAAACATAAGATGATATGTTACCGCTTATGTAATACTGTTCGCCCGCTTTGTCTTGAGTACATTCCTTCAAGAAAACGATTAAAAAATTGTTTTTGTAGCTGAGCGGGGGGGGGGGGGGGTCACGACCCCTGAAACCACCTCTCTGGGATCCGCGCCTGGGGAGATGGGATTGTAAGAGAATTGGCAAAACATTTAACTGGAAAAAATATCACGGGGCCTGTCCGGGATTCGAACCCGGGGCCTCTCGCACCCAAAGCGAGAATCATACCGCTAGACCAACAGGCCGACGATCTTCCTGTTTGGCATAATCGAGTTACTGTGTTTATTAGACGAAAGAAATCTGTTACCATAATCGATAGATATATGAGTAGGAATTGATAAAACTGCTGTGTTTGTAATGTAACTAAAATCTAGTAGATTCGGTCGCTTTTACAGTTATTATAGGAACACCTCAGTTTTAACCCTCTCCTTTCCGACCCCGACATCAGTAATAGCGATACCCAGTGGACAAATTGCACAGTAATGACCTAGATCAAGACCATCTTAGTTCTTTAGCTAATACGAAAACAACTTGAGACCGGTCCTCTAAGATTTATGACCACTGACTGGGCCCAGGGAATTAGTATTGTTATAGTTCGTAAAATGTTAGTAGAAAAATCCCAAAAAAATGTAAAGATGCTCTTAAAATATGTTTTCTCGTGAATTGTTCCGAGGTGAATTGAGAGGAACAGTAGATTAATGTTTAGAGCAACGATTCTGCGACGTAAAATCAACACAATATTGGATACATAATAAGTGCTTGTACAATCACTGTTTGAGCTAATGGCATTTTGTTTATGTAACCGGTTCGTTGCCTAAGAATCAAATCATTTGCTTTTACCATGTATATTATCAGAAGGTCTTTGATTTAGCTATTCGACAATGTTCGGGTAGTCGTGTAACTATATCGGCAATTTCCGTCAGCATTCGGCACGGGTTGTCTCTACCGTAGCGGAACTCACGAGACAATAGGCGCTTTCAGAGTCCGTTATAACCGTTCCATTGGAAATTAGTGCCCAACATTCAATGGATGAATCCATCTCGTTTCAATCAAAAGCTAATTAAAATCGTCCAACACGCTATACAGCATTACACCAGGCTAGGCCTCATACATCACGAGATATATCGTCGTTAAAGTTTTGGCTGCATGATGTATCATAGCAAAACCACTGTAGAACCTCGGTGAATGAAAACACCCCGTTACCACTGAATAAACGTGCACAGTTTGCAGCTGAGTTTTGAGGTAACTTGTAGACCTGAGCGCGAAACGTATAACAGCAGGATTTTAAAACCAATAAGTTGAGTTAATTGAGTTTAAAACCATTCAAAAAATTGACCGTTTTTGACGTTATATTCAGAATAAATGATAACTTGGCCATTGAAAAATCATTGATTATATGACTTAAGTACTATAAAGATAAAGGGTTAACTATTTATCTCTTCGGGCACCCCCACCTCCTCCCCATCATTTGGCACATTCTTTAGACTTGGGGGTGTCCTCTCAATAAATTATATTTTGTCAAGGTTATGTATTGTAATCATGTACACGATTAAATATTTATTGAGAAATGAAATAGAAAATTGAAATGGTCTTTCGACGACAGATTCGAAACAGTAAGTTGTAAGTATGCGTTACTCGTGTGTCTTTAAAACCTGCCCAGGCGCACGTGTAGCGCCGTCCCTTTTACACTCCGCAACAGATAACGCATCGCTATCCCACAAAACAAAGACAAAAAACAAAAATGGAGAAGTTCGTCGCACCATCACACAGATGTGACACGAGAAAAGACAGAGTACTGAATGAAATTTCTTTAGTTCGTTTCACGAAAGACATATGTCAATGTATTGATAAGACAAGATAGCCGAGAGAGGACGAGCTGTCACACGCAGTACTGTGATTACTGATTACTGCCGCCAGCCAACACAATGTTAGTTTCATCCTGCTGTTAATAGTCAAATCGTCTGATTTCATTTGTGAAGGAAAAACTGCTGTGAAGAAAAAAAAACTTATCGAACTTCTACGATTTGAAAAACTGAACACTCCAGGCCAGGGGACAGTAATTGCACAGGACCATGGCTAACACTTAAGACCAGTCCAAGACCTGTATAACCAACCAAACAACTAATACTTTTTCTTAAGCTGCAAAATTACATTTGAAATTTTGGACATTTTGTGAAGGGAGGGAGAGGAACAGGCAGCAAAGTGAATAAATCGTTGATTTAGTCAGACAACAATTTTATACATATTTCAAGTAAATAATTTCAAGAGTATCAGGCGACTGTGAGAAAAAGCAGAAAAGAGGGAGAGAGATGAAATTTAAGAGTGACCTGCTACATTCCAATGGTGGAGCAGTAACTTAGGTACATTACCTTCTGCACGGTATATGGGTTCGAATCCAAATAATTCAAATTTTCAAAACAAAAAATTATTTTTGTTTTCTTCTTTGTCAGAGGAAAAATGCTGTTTAGCAACCGGTCGCACCTAAAGCCCCCCGTTTTGAATAACAGGGATAAGAATTCTTGAAGTAAACACTATTTTGAAGTATGTACCTTTAGAGATTAGACTGATGCCACTTGACTATAGCTACAATTTGTTATTTTCACAAGTGTTTTCTCGCGATACGCTCTTACATTGCAGCGGCGTATTTGACAAATTCTAACGGTTTTATCTACGGCAAAAATTCGTTCTAGTGCGTATCGTATCTCAACTCTCAAACTCTGACGGAGAGAGTGAGTGTGACTGGTGTAAGACGATAGACGGTAGATCCACTTCTACGTGTCATACACGGCGTTTCTTGACTGTATCATAAGCCTCAACCTAACGTGTCAAACTGTATACATTTTATCAGCGCTGTTTATATTACGATGTTATTGGATAATAATATGAAATCCATACGAACTAAGAATAAAAATCAGGGGTTGATCGAATGAAATGAAAAATGAATTTAACTTATTCTCAATTTCAGAATTAACTAATAGAACTGAGTCTTGTGATTTGCATCTGTTTGTCTTCATGTAAACTATTTTCTTGTCAATATTATGCATTTATTCCATAACACAATTGAAACATTTTTAAAAATAAGGTTTTAGAATTAATGATATCATTTTCACAAAAAAACTGGTTTTATAGGCCGGCATTACCTTTAACCCGGCCCGAGTTAAAGGTAATGCCGGCCTATAAAACCAGTTTTTTTGTGAAAATGATATCATTCTTTTTTAAAAGCAAAATTGATCTTCGAACTTTCATCCATTTGCGTATTCGATTTCAAAGATCGTCTCGTTAATTTTCGACAACATAGAAAAAAACATAGAAAAAGAATGTTTTTTCTTCTCTGATATTCATGAGGAGACGTGAGTCTAAAATGTCAAGTGAATTCATTTCGATGTTTAAGCGACGATTTGCGTTTATAAATTCGCTTTCAATCGATCACGAAGTTTCTGTTGCTTGTATCTCGGTAACCCTTGTGTTATCGGCGTGACCAGAGCATCGTAAGCCGCACTGTAGTTCAGAATCCATAATGACAGCGACTGAGAACAAACCTCTCGCAGACAAAACGAAACTGTTATAGGAATTAGCAATGAAAATCCTCTTAACTCGGGCAGCTGTAGCCGGCGGTGGTCTTATCTTAGTGCGAACGTTTTCATGTCGAAAAATATATCAGCTATTGACACGACCTTTATTTCGTGAATAGTTTCAATTCTGTCGTCGTCGTATCATCAAGTTTTCGAACATTTGTCGCTAATCAATTGATGAGATTTATCGCGGAGCCTGCAGAATCGCTGGCAATAACTAATCCCTTCAGCGCGACCTATGCTGTTCAGTCACTGATTGTCTAAAACGACGCCATTATTATACGTTAAACACTCCGGGTTAATGTCTATTAATTGGCGGCCGATATCGATCGAAATCGCTACAATTATCGATTGCGATTTACACCTGGATTGCGGGTCTCTAGAGCCGCGGGCGCAGTACGCACGCGTATTGTCAAGAAATTTATGGACGAAATAAAAGCTTTAATGTATCTTTTATTATATTTATAGTGCGATCTATGAGCGAGCACAATTCGGAATAATTACGATCTGAGTTGTGTTTTTTTTTCGTGAGCGCCATTCTCTTCGAGTTTCCCCGATGCTTTTTGCGTGCGAAGAATGCCAGCGTTTCTCAACTTCCTGTTCACAATAAATCCTTGACGAATTTGACATCACTTCCGGTCTGGTCGAAACAGCCGGAAGTGAACCCCGTGGCTTACAATAATCATATTGCAAACGACTCTGCTGAATTGATGATTCAAATTAACGGTTTTCTTCTCAGAACGACCCGACTCCCACTTGCCTGGGTCAGTTTCAAAACAATATACACATTTACCTATCAGTTCTTTGAGTGATAATCACAGAGGTGGGACTTAAGTAGCTTATATTACGTATGCATCACTTGACTCTGTAACGTCAAAAAACCAACATTTAAGAATTCGGAAAAATTAGTTTTTGAAATCTGAACAAATGAACCAATAGTAATAATCATCGAAAGAGTATTTAAAGGCTAAGTTTTCACGAGTGGTTTCCTGCCTTTTTCCTGGTATCAGGAAAAGCTGCCTGGTAATGCCAACTTTTTCCTGGTAGCAGGAAATTCTAGCTGGAAACCGCTCGTGAAAACCACCAGCCTTGCTCAATAGATAAATATTCCTATATATAATCGTTTACTGATAATCCACGGATCGTTTTTAAGTAAATACTTGTCAGACATATGTCATCATATGTCTGACAAGGAATCTGGTTTATCCTTCGTTACTAATCCAAGTGCGGCATCTGATACAATGTGGTCAACTGGATGATGGTGGTGAGGTGGGGGGGGGGGGGTACTGTAGCACCCGGCTGCATCTTAATCCGATCATTACTAAGCAAACAGCTTACACAGAGAAAGCTTGACAGGTGCGCGGTAAAGTGTAGCACAGGCGACGACGGTTAAGAGACAATTGATTTTGAATTAGACGAATTTTTCCCGAGACAGCACACAGGTCGATATGAAACAGCCGACAACAAATAAAAAAACGTTCGTTTTTATCTCGTTGAGACCTTGACCTCCTGGTCCGTCGATGTGTACGTATCTTCCTTATAATGGATGGCCAAAAGTTGATTAACTATCTTAAATCTAACTCACCGAAGCTGGATCCTCCACCAGTCCAAATTATGGGATTCGAACCTAATTGCTGGGGCCAGTTGCTCAAAGGTTGGTTAGAATTAACCAGTGGATAGTTGATATGGTGAAAATTGAAATTTCATTGTTACTATGGTATTTAACGACCGGTTATCTTTAACCAACCTTTGAGCAACTGGCCCCTGGAATATAAATGCGTGGTGCAGCCCACAAAAGGTCATATACACGAAAAGACTAAGCCCGAAATATGTGAATTAGTATTCATATATGTATATCAGTATATATATTATAAATGACGATTTAAATTAATTCGGATTCTTTTCCACACAAAATATTTCACTTCGCAAACGAATAATTATACAAATAACACAATAATATCGACTTCCACGTTATCAAACCCAAAATACACGGTACACTTTCATAGTAATAATAATAATCTCGATAGTAATAATCATACTAAACTCAATATAATCGAAATCAATCCATAATTCTAAGTGAATCTGTTTAGTCGTGTTGTGAGCATATGCGTCGTTTTCTCTATATTGTATAAGTAGAATCACTATTTACACTTTTAAAATCAAAAATTAAATATCCAACAATACCATACGTTAAATCCTGACCGTTGATTAATTAATTAACTCGTCCTCATTAATAGGTAATTAATGTAAAATGCATGTTTATACTGTAGTAACGCCACACAGAATGAAAATCCACTTCCACGGGTGGAAACTTTCAAAATGTCTTCTTTATAGGGCCGTCTGAATAGCACACAACGCCCTCTATATTTCGAAATCCTGAATCCCTACTGTGTCGCCATCTATACGTAGAGCACCTTATTTTTATCAAAACGACAACCTTGACATTTTGCGTAACGCTTCACTTCCGGTGTATCGGTCACGTGATCGAATTGTATCATAGTTTCATAACTGGTTTAAATGCCGTACAATCATTTGCTAAGATATTGTTTTCGCTCATTAGCATATTATCCTTCGGCTCGCCTGAAATCGACAACGAAAACATGAATATATAATTAGATCTAATTTGCATAAACATGTTATCGATGTTTGCTTAGCGAGAATTTATTCAAAATATGAACGTTTGTAACATTTTGAAACTATATGTTATTTGTTGTATGCACAGTTTTGAACATCTTGTTATTTTAGCAATTCATATGAATATCATATAACATTGCTTAGAGGTTTTAGGCAAGATGTCGCAAACTGGACTCAGTTTCACAGTTCTGACGTTCGACTTCTGAGATGTGAAATTAGTTCATTTTCAGTGTTACAGGGTAAACTTATTACCGAGGACAGCGAAACTTGGTCCTTTCAGCTACAAAATGTGAAGACTTTAATTAGATAATTGAAGTCTATGATTACCTTTGATTTCTGATAAGCCATTCTGTATTCTTCCCGGTGCCATATTTTGATGGGACGGAACGTACGACGAATACCCGTGATTCATTGCGTGAACCGCAGACGATCCCGGCGATGACGTCATAAAACCGCGATTCATCGAGTTGCCTAAATTCGTCATGTATTGCGACGATGACGTCATACGTCCATTGTTCAACAGAGTGGGAGATAGAGACTGCGGTTGAATAGCCACCTGGCCACCGGATTGAGACATAGTCCTGTGGGGAGGCATCGGGTATCCCGCTGAAGCGTACTGCTGTTGCTGTTGCTGATTTTGAGAAGGAGACATGTTTGTATATCCGGCATGAGCGGTGGGTCTGAGACCCACGAGAGATGCTGAGCGATGGTACGAGTCCATTGTTTGACCTAACATACCCATACCACTTTCATCCAATTCGTCGTTAGGGGATCGGGGTTCCCCGATCATCCCGGGCGGTGGTGGGCTAGTCGAGGTAGCCGTATGGGCCAGTGACCAAATTCTGGGCTTGTGCGGGCTATCGGCACCGAATACAGAGTCGTTACGGGCGTTTAAATCCGACATAGGACTGTTATCTTGTTTGATTTGTGCGGTGGTCATCGTGTCGTCGAGTTTGGTAAGGTTCGGTTTTTGTTCCATACAACTCGGCCCCAATGCGCTCGATAAATCATTATCATTCATTGATCGTCCTAGAAAATGATTAAAAAACGACATCAGTGTAAGGTTATGAATATTTCAGAAAGATAGTCCGTTGCAAAAATAGATCAATTTTTAGCCTTGTGTCAGTAATGGTAATTCAAATACCACATTTTGAGTCAATCTTCTTCCGAGCCATGAAGCGGACACCAGTCGAGGTGTTCAATTCAATTCAATATTCATTTCATAAGAAACTCAATAACATAGAGTGAACCAGTAGCGGGAACCAGCCCATGTTACCGGTATAGCGGGAACCAGTCAATGTAGCCGGTATATCGGGGACCAGTCAATGTAGCCGGTATATCGGGGACCAGTCAATGTTACCGGTATAGCGGGCACCAGTCAATGTTACTGGTATAGCGGGGACCAGTCAATGTAGCCGGTATATCGGGGACCAGTCAATGAAGCCGGTATATCGAGAACCAGTCAATGTTACCGGTATAGCGGGGACCAGTCAATGTAACCGGTATATCGGGAACCAGTCAATGTAGCCGGTATATCGAGAACCAGTCAATGTAGCTGGTATATCTGGAACCAGTCAATGTTACCGGTTTCGCGGGGACCAGTCAATATAACTGGTATAGCGGGGACCAGTCAATGTTTCAGGTATAGCGGGGACCAGTCAATGTAACCGGTATCGGGTGGCAGTACACAGTAAGAAGGGTTGTCACGCGGCTATGAACTCTGTAACGTGCTTCGCGCTCACGTTTTTACAACCAACGCGTTTGTTTCAATTAATAACAACAGTTTCTTAAGTATTCACAGCGTATGACAGGCAATAATGTAAAATTATTTAAGAAGCTGTAAAAACATAAAACTGCATTAGTTTTCCATCCTTGCGTCGTGCACTGTCTTCCGGTGCCGGTGTACATGAGCGGTGCGCGCACGCCAAAACGTCATAAACAGTCGACTCGCACTGTTTTCATTATCGTCACTACGAGCTTTCGTTCGCCATAATTTACCTAAGAACAATGTCGCTTACGCATTGTTTTCTTATGACCACCTTTATGTTATCAATTCATTTAAGACTAGCTGGAATTGATTGCAGCGGCTGAATGCCGTCTCGATCACGGTCGACTGATCGCGCGTTGATGGAACCGTCGTCGCGAACCTATCCGAGTCGTATTACGCGCTGTTGCGGTAAATGCGTGTTTAATACAATGGGCGGTGAGGGGTCAATTTTTCCGTATATTCGTTTCTATTTCAGGTAAACATAGGCCCCGTAACTGCGGGTAATAAACGGAAAATAAACAGCGACAGCACGCGTTCCAATATGAGCCGCGATTATAATAAAGCACGTTAGAAAGTATTATGCATTTTTCAGTGGTGTTTGATCGTGTTTGCAAATGTTTCGAATTGGTAAAAAAAAGCAAAACCATCAATGAATTAATTCCTATTGTCATTGATAATGAGAATGTGGCGTTAGGTATAAAGAAATAATGTGACCCACGAACAATTCAAATTATGCAAATAGCCAAATTGAAACCAATAATTTGGAACAAGATAATTCACTGGATTTATATTTTCAAGTGAACCTGATGTATGTTAAGTTATACAGACTCTTTTCAGAATCAGTTCGCGCCATAATGATATATCATAAGGAGAACTGCAACATAGGCGTCATCTTTTTTTTTGGAAAGTGTGACCTACAACCCGTGGCTGTTATAGTACGTACCTGTGTCGCTAGATGTCGTATCGTCACCTGGTGATAGACTTCCGGGTTTATCATCTTCATCATTGTTGTTATCTTCGCCGTCGCTATCGCCTTTATTGTCACCGTCGTCATCGCAACGATTTCTCGGAGACCAAGTCATTTTATTTTCTTTTTTTAACCGGCGCCGGGCGTTCGCGAACCACGTTGAGACTTGAGTTAGCGTCATTTTTGTGATGATGGCCAACATTATTTTTTCTCCCTTCGTCGGATAGGGATTTTTACGATGTTCGTTGAGCCAGGCTTTCAGCGTGTTTGTACTTTCGCGAGTTGCGTTCTTTCGTCGGGCTCCATTCAGGTCCATACCGCCATAACTATCGAGATAGAAAAGTGACGGAAATCATGATACCAGGTTCTAACGAAAGCCTATTTTAATTAATTTCTCCATTCGTTTGATCGATATGGTATGGAAAAAAAAACAGGCGTTCGGCGTGAAATGTTTCATATGTCGGTGCTAGACATGAATAAACGCTGTGAGCCAATTATGACAGCGTTGATTTTGATCTTAAGTCTGTCTTTCCGTGGCCTACCTAGCGAGCGCAGAACGACCGGTCTTTGATTAGAAATCTCGGTACCATGTTCCCTCCCGCCCCGCTTCCTCGCGCCGGAGGCTACGTTTACGAACACGGACCGTATTAGTTTAATACCGTCTGAAACAAGTCGCTATTGCTGTTTTTCACCGAAGGGTAACACAACACAACATTAACACCGCTCTCATCTCAAATATGGCCTTACTCACTCCGAGATGCTGCTTGTGTATATCGCTTATATTAGAAAACGATTCTCGGTGTGGTTCGATTTTCGTAATCTGGCGACTGCGATCACTTGTCGCCCGAATCGTCGCGGTAACTAACCACACACGAAAAAATACTATACGCGAACAACTGAATGAATGAATAATCATCTAATCTGCCATATTGGATTCACTGAATCCAATCGCGCTGTGTGGAGAATTTATCAGATTAAATCCCAGTAGTAGTGGTAATACTCGAGCGGTCCGGTGCTGTGTGGTGACAAACACCGTATAGGATCCGCTGATTGCGAGGTTCAGTTTGTCTCCACTGTTAGAACTAGTTCATTTTCATATCATTATTTTTGGAGAAAGTGTAACTATACAACCTGTTACATCGACACACAACGCGATAGTAGAATGCTGGATGTTGGGAGGTTGATGGCACCCCTCGGAAAATGTTGAAATATAGATACAATGAGAAAGGTTTTCAGAGCGTTTAGAATGTGAAAAATGTATCTAAGGTACCATTAAATGTTCTAAGGTTATTTATTTATTTTTTTTTGGGGGGGGGGGGCTGATATAGAGTGGGATTTCTGAAACGCGAGCCCCGCCCACTTCTCGCACGGGTTGTTCTTGAAACGGAATGTGTTTTACATACCTGTTCCCGTAAGGATAAGCCGACATTGTCGGATCGTACGGATAATACGCTGTCGGTTGAGTAAGTCCTCTCCATGCATCGGAACTTTCCTTGTATCCGTACGCTGAGCTCTGTAATAGCAAGAAAACAATAATCATCGAACCAAAATTATAGAGTTGCCTACTAGATATTGCATTAAGAAGTTTTGGAAATTTTTCGTTAAGGGGGGCAGAGGAACAGGGAGCAATGTCAGGTGCGGATCCAGGCCATTCGGTGACTACAGCACAGTGAAAAAAAGGGCACCAACTTGAAAAGGGCCAGTATTGATGCCCAGCGAGCGAGTTTGAGTTTCATTTATTGGTATCATGCCACTTAATTTGCCTTAACATTCAATTTGCTTGTGCCTTTTTTAGATTTTTGGCGAAATTTGCCCTTTTTCGATTAGATTTATAGAGCAACAATAAGTCTCTTTTGGAATAGTGCCCTTTTGAGTAAAGGAAAATGCCTTAGATTGCCTTTTTTTATTTTGGGCAATTTATTTTCATTCACATTTTGCTTTAGTCCTTGTACAGAGAGGCAATTATTTTTTATGGCGCACAAATTGGACGCGTTGGAAATCGTTGATTTAGTCACACAACAATTTCACATATTTCAAGCAAGTTATTTCAAGAATCTTTGAGAGAGAAGGGCAGAAAAGAGAGAGATGAAGAGTGATAGAGAGAAAGACCAACTAGAAAGAGGGGGAGAGAGGAGAAAGGGTCGGGGAGAATTTGTGTAACTTGAAAAAGAGAAATCGAGAGAGAAATTTCCTGGTAAGCAGCACCTGGAAAAACTAATCGGTCGTTAATTAAAAAAGCCTATCAAACGACAGCGACAGAGACGGGAGAAAGAGAGAGAGGAGAGAGAGAGAGCGTGGGAAGAGCGAATGCGAGAGAGACGCGGAGATATTAAGACGACGACGACAGAGTTATCAAGAATTTCTCCGGCGTGACTAACAGATATCTACTTTCCGCTCATGTCGCCAAGGCGGAGGAAATGTAGAATTGAGCATATTTGCCGCAGAAGATTGGGCTCCATTTGGCGCTCAATAGGAAGACGATGGTCTGAAATGAAGGAGATAATAGGTCTGTGCGAAGCGCTGACAGTTAATTAACTTTTATTGCATTACTGCTGGTGGAAAGTGGCAGTGATTTCTAAATTAAAGGGGACTTGATCGCGGTTAAAAGGGAAGCTCATAACGGTGTGAACTTCTGTCTTGAATAACTGATCAGGTCTCGGTAATGCGCGCGCTGTGTGTGTGTGGAGCTGATGTGGTTTATTGAGTCTCTTTAACGACACTTGAACGAATGGAATGGCATGTAAAAAGAGGTAGATTGAAATAGAATGAAATCCTCCCAGGCTGTTACAGGGAATCCTCCGCAATCAGGGACTGTTAAAGGGAATCCTCCGATTTGGGATTGTTACAGGGAACCCTCCGACAGGGAATCCCATCACAATCAGCTACTTATCACGGAAATTTGATCCAAAACTAATTCAGCCTGGTTTTATGACAAATTTTCAAGTCCCTCCGGAACCTTCCCATAATAGCATTTCACATCAGTTGAACGTGACAACCAATTCCCGTAATAACGATTCATTGTCCAATTCTATTAGACAATTATTTCGTGATGTCTCAATTCATTTTTGATTTGTCTTAATTCCCATCGACCAGGTAGGTATAAATACAATAACAGAGCATCCTCATCAACTGACAATATGACTGGTTTATAGACCACCCACATCAGAATGGGTGTCTAATTTCTCTAGCATCTCTGGCGCACGTCCGCGCCACGCGTCCACACGGACTCGATAGAGTACCAGGTCTATTATCGCCGCGCCCGCGCGCAAAAAATACCCAGTCAACTATCGAAATAATTTTCACCCTTCCTCGGACTGCCGCCGCCGACTGTCCTTAAATGGGAATCTGTTCTTTAAATTGAATTGTATCATTGTCAGGACTGAAGCACGTACGGATACGCGCGCCCAACGATGCTCTCTGATCGCTAGGCACGACCATGAAAAGAAAAATCAAACAGATCTCAAAAGCTTTTATAGAAAGCTCTCTCTCTCTCTCTCTGTCTGTCTGACGCTTGAGATTCTATCTTTGTATGTGATCAATGTGTTGATGAGAGACAAGATACCCTTAGCAACCAATCGGGTAAATACAGACTTCGAAGGTCCTTATGTGGCGAAAAACCAGTCTCTAATAACAGCCATTCATCAGCGACCACGATACAACCGAAGTGTCTCAAATTACAGTTAAGCATAGCCGTTAAAAAATTCAAAAATTCAAATCTTGATTTAGATCACTTATCGAAGTTAGGTTTATCCGTTATAAGATACAAATTGTAACGACTGATTTCCATTATAGGCAAAATACGCGTGATATTCAAAAATTCAAATCTTGATGACAAGAACTCAAATAGCTGAATATCGGTTCGACTTTTTGGATAGAGTTGATTTGGAATATCCGCTATAAAACGATTTGTAACGACGGGTTTAATTGGTATTAGCATAATTTTATCGTGAGCGCTAAATGTAAGGCAGTCATATAAGATCAACTGCAGATAGAACAAGAAAACTAAACTTAAAAGTTAATTGACGCCTTAAAAGATAACACCAGCCTCGGTTTATTGATGACATGGTGCACAATAACTACTGAAATTTATCGATAATAAAATAAGAGTTATCAAATATAGTATTTCAATTACAACATAAAAAACAAAATTCACGAAATGTAATTGTTATTTTGAAACACCAGTATTGATGACGTAGTGCACATCGACAGAACGCATAGTACGTATCGGTGTGTATATAAACATTATCGTTATGGCGTAAAAATAATCGAAATACAGCCTTTAGACATCAGTACAGTGATTGAACATTGGTACTGAGGGAAAGCAGCGTACGGCTGATTTATAATCGATACCAGCCACATCTAATTGAAATCACGATGACGACATTCTAATTAAATGCAATTCGAGTCCCGTCGCTTACAACTTTATTATTACATTCCGGCTAATTAACTTCTCTGTAGAGCGGAGCGACGCCGAGACTCCTCGCGCCCACGACTGTTGCACTTGCGGGGCGACGCCGGGACTCTTCACGCTTACTGATTGTTGCACTTGCTGCTGCGTCGAGGTTTGAATTCCACCTGTGAGTTTCTAAAGCTGCCCATCCAAGAGCTATTTACCTGCTGTTACAGATTGTAATCTTGTTACAACCGAACGCGATGGTTGCACATGTTCACGGAGGCCGTAAAAACCCAGATGTAGAGCGGCTACACTACTATACTGCAGACACGGTCTGCTAGAAATATGCGGGATTCGAACTTTCCTCGTTGTTTATCTTCCCCTATTTATCTGTTTATCGGGTTTGTCTTTTTCGCATCGTAAACCAATCCGCACTTTTTCATCAGTTTTTTCTTTTGATATACGTGCGCGCACATTAACTCTCTCCGTCAGATACTGCACAACGTCTCGACTTTAAACTCTTTTTGATCATCTTTTATCTATAGCGATATGTAGAAAAAGTTGAACAATCTTTAAGTTCAAGTCAGAGACTGCAGTTACCTAAAAGTTGTCTAGAGTTCACCAGCGGAAAGTTGACATAGTGACGGACAATCAAAAGTCCATTGATACTATACGGCATTTATCTTTAACTAACCTTTGAGCAACTGCAGCCCCTGGGGTCCAGGTGCTTATGATCCTGCCGTTCAGAATTCCACAATCTACAACGCTAGTTTTAGGGAGAATTATCAAATTAATGAATTCACTTTGTTGATCAATGATTTCAGTAAATCATATCTTTAGTATAGAGAATATAATAATATGGAATATATCAAATCGTTTGATGGAAATGACCGTTTTTATTCAGAATCTGCATCGACGATAAATCAGAAATCCTTGATGAGAAACTTTAGTCCTCGCTAAGCCTTCGTCAATCCGGGGCGGGCCTCTTCTTCCAATTAATCATATAACACAAACCCCTCCGTGAACTTCTCCTCTTAAATTCATTCTCCCAAGCGACACCAAAACGGAGCAATCAGTTTTGCCGATTAATCAAAAACATTTTCCAACCGTCGACGTCGCGAATCGTCAGTGGTAGGACGGATATTTCGCAAATTGGATTTTTGGCAGAGGACTCTCCCGCAAGGCGCGCGGAGAGCATAGGTTGAAAATGTCATAATCGCAACACGGCCGGCAATCACTGCGTTCATATCGTATTTACGCCCAGGTAATGAATACAAATTAACTTAATCAAGGCAGTTACGAGGGTTTGAATAATCTATCGGTAAGTCGGTGCGCGATACGCGACGCGCCGATGAAAAATGACAGATTTATGACAGAAATTGATATCGCTAGCGATATTAATCAGTACCCATACACCTCGTTGTGAATAGAAAACATACCGAAAACATGGCGACTAATTGAAATCGTCCCCGTTTTGTAGAAGACAAAAAAGATGGATTCCTCGCGCAGTGGAAACCAATCAGTGACTGAAAGCGCTGTTCGAGAGATACGAGACAGAATATAAAAATCATAGCAACACAACTCACGCTCTCTGTATCTGTCTGCAAAATATTGTCTATCTGATGATGATGTCATAAAAACTGGCGACAATTGGTTCGTGCCTTAAATTTGGTATCGGAGAAATTGATTCATTAAGGACTTATGAATGATGCGTGCGTACACCAGGATCGTCGAGCCCAGTCCCAGGACTCGGTATTTAGGGAAAAGTGATGTATCACGTAAATCGAAATGTTGAATTCTTTTGTACGAAAAAACTGGATTCATTTGTAAATATCTCAATTTGAGTCAAATATCAACCCAAAACCAGCTGTTGAACTGGGCCCAGAAACGACTTCAAGCGACTATTTGCGGATAACCATTGATGAAACACTTGATCCGTTTTCTAACGATGATGAATAGAGAATCCCAGCTGAATATGACTCTTTAGGTAATTGTCGAAACGTAGAATCAATAAATCTACTTTAAATCTTACTCATTATTATTTGGTGTGGGATTTTCTATCTATTAACTTACTATTTGTGGAACCGAATCCGTAGTTTCAGAGACCAAATATTCACAATTAAAAAACGATGAAATCTTACTTACCAGTGGAGAGTAGAACGCAGATGGATCGACGCTCAAGGCGCTGTATCCCTGGGTCGCGTAGGCTGCCGAACTGTAGCCTATAGTCTCTGGAGTTAGACCGGCAACTCGCGGATAACTGAGTAAACTGGAACTATACTGACACGAGCACACGGTGTGCCCGGTGTGCGGGTCGGTCATTACAGGTCGACCCCCTTCACAGCATGTAGTACGAGGCGTCGACATGACGGCCTAGAAAATTGAAATGGAAAACAATTTACTAATCGATTTCACACGAGTAAATCTTTGAAAATTAGTGAGCATTGACATTTAAAAAAAAACCAGTGTTATAACGGATTTGACTAATGAGAAAATTGTGAAAAATTCCATTGTCGGGTAAAGTCAAATGAAGAAGTTTAAATTTTAAAACATAGTTTCAAAAAATTTAAAGTCTTTCATATGAAAAAAGGAAAAATTCATCCTTCGAACTGCCGCCGCACCTAATGTTTATAAAGAAACTTTTTACAAGATACAAAAATGGATTAAGCAGAATATTTTTTAGTTTTTTTTACCCAGACGAATCCTGCGACCCGTTGTTTGTTTACAAATATTTTACCAGACAATCCCACGATATCGATTTAAAAGAACGTCGATCGAAACCGTTTTTGAGTGAAGATCTGTCGACGTTTCGTTTAATCGAAGAGAAATTGTTGTAAGTCTCATTTGTTTACAAACACTGCGAAAAAAAACAATCTTAAACAACCTGAACTAGATCAAAAACTAGTCAGCCGATCGAAATGTAGTTCAAAGGAATGCTTGAATTTATTTTCATCCAAAAACAAACCAGGCCCTTTTATTTATATCTGTTGGTACGTACGCTCAATCTCAACGACAAATGATAATCAGGAAAATAAGATAAAAAGATAAGACTTCATAGCAATCATCGAGAATCGTTTGAATGCGAAGAGACTGCGGAGAGAGAGGGGAAGGGAGAGAGGGGAGAGGAGAGAGATGCTGGAGAGAGAGAGAGAGAGTCAAGAGATGTAGATGTATCTAGCGAACTGATCAATAGTCGACAGAGCTACGACTTGGAAACGATGTCTAAGTAGATTTACATGTTTTCTTGCCCTAAGATAAACATTAAGTGGATTAATTATGAATGTTATTGATTGGTTTAGTGACTCAACTGTAAGGATTGTTGGTCTTTTGAACTGCGGGATTGTGTCGATACGAGTCGGACTGCAGCAGAGCTCCGGCGACCCCGACTCGAAGTGATCTGGCGAGCTTAAAATTACAGAAAAAAAATTTCGCGGAGACGTTAAAGGTGAAGCTTCATTCAAACCTGCGCCGGGGCAGGTTTGCTAAAATCATTTAAAAAAAAAAAACAAGAACATGATTGACAAATTGAAAGTTTTGAAAAATAATGTGTAAGCTATTCAATAAAATGCAAAAAAATTAAGGTGAAGGAAATGGCTGAGCTAATCCAACGAACCCCAACAATACGGTACTGTTGGCTATGAGCAGATTAACGATCCAAAATTTGAGAAAAATTGGTGCATGCCATTTTTAAAGAAAATGATAATAATTTCTTTTCAAATATTTCTTGAAATTGCGGAATATACAAAATTGACAGTTCTCATTGTAGTAATGTGTATTTAAATTTCAAAGAAAATATTTAAAGGGACTTCATAGACACTGGTACATCCGGCTCTAGGCACAATTCTGAGTCAGGGTCATCTTAAAATTTTCAATTTGATAGTTCACCTCTTGAGTCAGATTTAAACCCACACAACACTGTGGTATTGAACCAGCTGCAGGTGCCTATTGGAAACTGTATACTCGAAAGAGTATCGAATCTACAAGATTCTCCACTCGAGCAGAGTTACCTGTAGATAAAATTGTAACTCGTTTAAAAGTGGACGAAATCTTTAGTTTGAGATTGTTTCTAAACACAGATGCGAAACCCGAATCCACTTCCACTACACACATCAGATATACAGTTGCCAGGGGTACCTGATTGTGTGACAGTGAGGTTATCAAACGTCATTTGAGAATCTCAAAATTTTCCCTCGATATATCTGCGGTAGATATCACAAGAGAACTCTGGCTCGTGTTTCAAAATATCACCGAAGGGTTTGGAGAAATGTTTGCCAGGGAACTATGATAGATTAGAAAGTTTCGTATCAAATATTCAACATTTCTCAACGATTCGATATTATTCAGATAGTCGAAATATGATGACATTTATGTCTTTGTCGGTATTCATCATATCAAAAAAATAGAAAATAGGTGAAATTGGAGGAATCTGACAAGGACTTCAGACTTAATCGTAAACCAAATATGTTGATATGATGTTTTCAAGACTTTATTAACCTATGTGCTTATGTAGTCAAATCTTCCTTTATTGAAAAATATCTATTCAGATATTACAGTCAAAATAATCATGACATTTTCATGCCTTTATGAAGAAAATAGGAAGGATCAGGTGAGGGCTGATTCAAGTATCATATTTTCAAGACTCTAAGCTGTGTGCTTATATCTAGTCAAATCTTTCTTTATTCAAGAATATATCCAAAATGCAAACACACAAAAATCCAAATCTTCCTTTCAACGTTCGTCCGAGATTATCAGCAGTTGTGAGTTGAAGATTGAACTAGATTCAAGAAGGTTTTCATCATGAAAAATATTGATATTAGACTCAAATTTTACACCCAACTTTGATAGTGTCGATATCTAGAAATCTGTATTTCGAACGTTAGGTAGAGAGTCCAGGTAACTGAACATCTATGAAACTAATTTTCTAATGAGTAAAAAGAGTTTATTGATACAAACACGTTTTCAGGATCCCTTCAGCAGATCGGTTTTTTGAATACATTCTCTTTATTTCACGAAGCTTCGGGATACATTTCATTTGTGGCGATTCAGTGAGAATTTACAGACATTGAGCCCTAGGTCTCGGATATGATGATACTGCTGCAGGCCTTGCGTCAGTAAAGAGGCACTTCATAATGCTTCAATTGATTCAACTCAATCCCGACAGCTTATCGCTAGTGAGATGCTATTGTTACAAATAGACAAAAGAATCGGGAGTCTTTGCAAAATCGTCGATAGATAATTGGCACTTGAGTGAATTGATATGTGATCAAATCGAACGCGTATAGCTCGCGTTTGAGCAGGTTTTTTTTTTATTTCCAAGTGCATCAATACCTTGAGAATATCAACAACCGACCCCCCCGCCCTGAAGAGATTCGATTTAATCGTGAGTTAATCGTATAAACAAGGAATTAAGTCCTCGAATTATCGTCACGCGTTTTGCATTTTAGTTTCGAAAAACTGTGGGAATTTTACCGAATTCCAAATACGGTATTAATACTTTATCCCTGGAGCCGTTTTAAATATTGCGTACTTACTCAAACCCCGGGGCTTGATTTCATAGACTAAATATTCGGCTGGTTTCGTAGGCTTAGTAATAATTCCATCCGGGAGCTGACTTTAACTAATCAAAACTCCAGGACCCGGTTGCAGTCGTGGCGATTAGATTTAGCACCAACTCGGCTCTATAGCCAATTTAACAACGTTTTTGTCTCAAGGTTTCTGAGAACGCTATTAGACTTCTATCCATTCTATGCAATTGGGATTTCGGCCCAGTTCCACAGTTTCTCAGCTTAAATTTGACGATATAGTAAATCACTGAAATATAACCGGGCCTTCTGTTTGTAATCGGTGTCATAATTTCTGACATTTCTATAATACGCATTAACGATAATCCAGTGGATTATCTGCGATTATCGTAACTTCCTGAATCTGGCAATGCGCTCGATATAGTGAAATGCTTAGTCACGTATAATGAACAATTTTAATCCGTTTTCACAATGAAAAAAGAATTATTACGCAATTTACTGCGACAATTCGCGCGCGAAATTAAAAATACACTGATTTTTTTTTTCTAATTTCATTCGTATCTTAATTTATGTTCGATTCGAGATGAAATGAATATTTCAAGGTCGGTAGAGAGGATTATGTGCAGATCAAAATCCTATATTTCATCAATATAACAGTTTATTCCTATTGGTAGAATTAATGCTATCGGATCAAGTGATCAGGCTTTGTATGTTATATATTTGAAAATTAGCATTTCAAGAATCGCAGACAACAGCAAGAAATTTTACAAACTAATTGAACAGTGCCTTAATTTTCATAATACATCTGGCTGGCTTGAATCGTATTCGGGTCCCTTGTATTCAAAATTGAAATTATATTTACGACTTATGGATTACGTAAAATAGATTCTCTTTATTCTAATCAAAACAAACAAATTCATATCTCAAAGTGTTTGTAGCTTAAAGTTGAAAGGTGGATGAGATAAAAAGATAATTCTGTGAACGTATTTTATCTGACAAGTTTTTATTATATCTAAGATTTTTTATTGCGGTTGTGAATTCGTCAAATTCAACAGAGACATGTCAATCAGCGAGAAATTGAAAAACAGATGCTTTTTGTATACAGTGACGGAATATATCTGTTTGTATAGATGAAACTTGTATTTTTGTCTCTCGTTTGACGGAGCGTTTGACGAAAACTACTGCAAGAATGAATAGAGAACACGTTGATGAGTTGACAGAATTAAATATTATGTATATTTATCAATGTCGATGAAGTCTACGAAAACGGCATGTGGGATAGTTGATGATATGCCAATCAATCGAACTATTATAGTATAAAATAGAGATAAGATGGCACGGACGGCCGGGGCCTGATGGAGGCTGTGCTGTTCACACGCCCTTAGTAAACCGTTATACCATCTGTCAGCGGTCACTGAGCGCACAGGGCAAAATTCAACGCTGAAGTAACCATTTTTGTAGTGATTGATTATGATTAAGGAGGCTTTTCGTAAGGCCATGAAGATTTGAGGAAAAAATACACGATTATGAAGAAAAACTAAGAGAGTAG
The DNA here is from genome assembly GCF_964204645.1 of Tubulanus polymorphus. Classification (NCBI taxonomy): domain Eukaryota; kingdom Metazoa; phylum Nemertea; class Palaeonemertea; order Tubulaniformes; family Tubulanidae; genus Tubulanus; species Tubulanus polymorphus. Next base: position 1,205,469 of record NC_134027.1, on the reverse strand, counting down.
TGATGTTTCGATTCATTTCTATGAGACCTCTTGAAAACTAAGAGGGTAGTGACGTTTCGATTCAGTTCTTTGGTTCCCAGATCTTTGATTCGGAACGTCACTGTTCTCCTAGTTGTGAAAAAGGCTGATAGAATTGAGAGAAAGCGTCAGATTTTAGATTTTGCCATTTTCAAAACTAAGCGAGTAGTCGTGAGTTTCGTGAAATCGCCAACAGATTCGAAAAACATCGAAAACCCCGCGTACAATTCCGACACAAATTCTCCCGACGCCTGAAGCTCGTCACTAACGAACCGCGAATCAAAATAATTGCCGTTATTTTTCTCTAATTAAGACGCGGTTTCGGCGGTGGTGATTTCGTGCGATTATACGGTTATAAAATCCCGTAAGAATCGCGCTCGTGTGAAGGTCGTCCTAGGCACCGTCATTCGGCAACCGATAATTTCATGTGATCCCGTTGTCAAAACAATATGGCCACTTTGATAACTAAATTACTCGATGATAGACTCGGCACAAATTATCCAGTCACAATTTGCCGTCAATGTAGCTATTATTTTACCGTGAACAAGTCCAATCAGGTTGAAAATCCGTCGTCATCTCGGACTCGCCGTCGACTTGATTGCCGTTCATTCTTTCAGTATCGGTAATATTGTCTGAATGACGCGTTGGTAAAATACGCTAAATGATGGATCAGTTTGCACCGGGGGAGTCCGACCTGAAATTCGCTGGACGTCTCGGTTTTAATGAGGTCGGTTTCTGGTCGGATTCACCGCGCGGATTATTGGGACGGCGAGAGCTTCGAATTCGACATATAAATAATTGGCTTTGAATGCGCTCTCCGTGGAAATAATAAACCCATCTTCTTATCCCCCGGCGCATATGGTTTGTTACGAAACGCCACATATGTTCGACAGTCCTCGGAGATTGAATCGAAAGTAAAACCTGTCGGTTTAGATATTTTTATGAGTTCGCTTCTCGCGTGGTGGGAATAATATTTACTTTTTGCGGCGGTAAATTCATACTTTCGCTGGCGAAACGATCGGATTTCGGGTGACATGTTTTAGGAGAAATTCTAGCGAACGCCAACACTTGAAATTAATTCAAATAAGGACATGTGTTCGGTGACGATTTTGCGAGAAGCTTTTGTGGATTTGGACGAAGAAAAACTTAACTTCATAATCTGTGTAGTTCGGTTTAAAACTCACTGTAAGTCAAGGAAATAGATAACGAACTATATCGATTAAGAATAAAAATCAAATATTTACAGATAAAACGTTTTGGTCTCTCTCTCTCTCACTAGAGAGACCATCGCCAGGAATCGAGAAATGCATGAGTTTGGGAGAACAAGTTAATTGAATAAATTTAATATGTATATTGTCTCTTTGAAACAACTCGATATCTTATACAGATTTCTTAAAGAAGATAGAATTTACAAACGATCATTTTTCAAGGTTCAGAATTATTTGTGCAGGGTGCACAAACTTTTTCGTGTAACTGGACGAAAAAGTTTAAAACGGTTAAGTTTGAATTATTTCCCTAATTGACCAATAGCCCGAGTTTGAAACCTTTTACTGCTTCCTAAACTCCTTAATTGCAGAAAAATTTGTGATATTTTCAGCAGATTTTCTTTGTTTACGAACGCGAAATCTTTCGATTGATCGAATGCGAAAACACATTATTTACTCGTATTTACCGTATTTCTTACTGCCAGTTTTTCTGACTCCGGACGAATCGCAGTTTGATTAGTCATAGTATCAAACAATACCGATGAAACTTTAATGAAATGTTAAGTTGTTCAGTAGAACAGGCGCCAGACTAGTTTTAATCGCCGACATTTCATCGCTCGTATCTACTCCTGTCATTGGGGGCAATATATCAAAATCTCACTTGTCATTTAATCTCAATTACGACTTTATCGTTGATATAATTACATTGATACAATTATTATTGAATCCACTGTTAGTTTATATGGCTGATAAGTTAAGTGTTTGATTTCAGCGGCGCTCAGGGGATTGCGGAATAAGCGGACTGTCCTCAGTCGCGCTGTAAGAGAGTCTACCAACAACTAATAGTGATTCAATCGAGTCTCATTTGATAATGATTATGTCGTTGATTGTGAACTCTCTCATCGCCGCCGCGGGAAGAAAAGAAGCTCAAACGGTCGGGGATTATCAGCGAATCTCTCAGATATCCGGTTATTGTCTCCGGTTACTGCCTGCGTCAGCGGATCGGCTGCCAAAATTCACAAACTCCGACCAGATTGATCGGGAAATAGTTGCCGGCGTTGTGTCAACTTTCTCTTAAAGATTGTCGAAGCTTATAAACATCGAATAAATGGCCCAAATTCTGCTACATTGTGCCTAATAAGAAATAGATAAACTCGAAACAAGTTCAACATGTTTCAAATTTCAACTCAAAAACTAGAAAATGAACATTAGAAAATTTGATATACGATAGTTCGAAAAGCCCCAAAATGTGTTGATATTTTCATTGATATTTGTTCAGATAAAAATCTAGTTATTGCTTCAACAAAATTCAGTTTCTTAATCTATCTTTGATTTAACAGTGAATTCATAAACAGAATATGAAGGTTTTCCGTCAGATTTCGAATCTTCTCCTGTGTAGAATTTGAATAACTTCTAGATTTAATTCCTTGTCTCGTGATTTTAATACCTTACCTTTTACAAATATAAATACCCTGCAGTTATATGAGCATGAACCCAAAAGCTCTTGGAAAAATATATATTCCGTGTATATCTTTGAAATATCGTTACGTAACATGGGTTCAGAATGTTTCGAATTGAGGTCTATACTTCTTATATACGTTTTATCAAAATTTTCAAGAACTGTAAAAACTAACCTGTGTGGTCGGTATCGTGGTAGCCGTCGTCATGAAGTCGCTCGCAACAGTCGGCAACGACATAGATAATAAATAAGACTAAAAAAATTCACGAATCTGTGTTTTTAAAAAGCCTCGAATTTTTGTTCGTCTTCTATTTTCGCGATTTAACGACAAGACCGTTAGCACAACACGCATACAAACACGTGGATTATCACGCCGGATTATCAGGTGATTATCCCGTCCAGTAAAGCGTTAATCCGTCGCGATCGTGACTTGATCCCTACGGGTCTGCTGTTGTTGTTGTTGTTGTCTTTCTTAAACCTGTGTCTCTTGCGTAAGAATGAACGTCCGAGAATTATAACGACGGGTCAAGTGAAAATCCACTCGGATTGCAGCGATTTGCGGAGCACAGTTACGATTCACAACAGTGTTGAAATTAATCCTCCCGAATCCAGCACATAAACGCGCGTGCGTGTACCAGTTTATTTATTCTACACAAATCCGTATAATCGTATCTAATCTGAAATCGACTGAAGCCACGTCCGTGTTTTCCTGTTTTGGTATTATATAATTTGTAGTCAGCCGGTTGACAATATTGTGTCAGTATCTGTCGCTATATACGTCAGTATATATATAAGTATATATATAGCTATATATATTCTAAACAAGAAAAAAACTACTGAGATACAAAGACTGAACGAAGATATAGACAGATAGGATATGACGACAGTTGGTGTCTATGAAAGCGCGATGAAATATTAATTAACGTCAAAGCTAAGCCTCTGACACTCGCGTGCCGAGATGTTTGAAAAAATAGTCGACTTTTTTCGTCCCTCGCTGTATTAAACCGATGCCAAATTCGCGCGCGAAAACTGCGATGATTTCGATGATACAGTTTCGTCGAAACGCGTACGAAACAAAAGGACGCCGATGTCCAGCAAATTATGTGTCTTCAATTGAAAATATTGAGTTTTAGTAAAAAGTCCGAAATTGTGACGACATCGAAGTAAATGTCATTAGTTGAAATAATGCTTACATTCGCCTGTCATCGTCATGTGTCAAGCATTGAATAGAACGAACTCGTCAAATTAATCCATGGTTGAAATAACTTTCCTACAGCTTTTGTTACCTCAGTTCAACACCCAAATTCAAAGGAGGATTAGCCCAAAGTTATATTTCAGCGATCTCCATCGCAAATTCCCCCGTATCGACCAATCAACGAGCTTGTAACGTCGTCGCGAACGGCGTTTGTAATCATTAATGTGATTAGCTAAGACCGATCTAACGGTTTGAACTGACGGAACGTTGAACGTCTATTGATATTGACATTAATAAACCCGCCCACAATCGATTTGATTGACACGAGATAACTCGGCTAATACGCCTCGCGATTCACGAGTCTTTCATTATAGTCAAACAACGTCGAGAATCCGAAAAGAAAAACTGTATAACAGTCTCTCATCGGAGGCCAATTATTTTACGGTTAACCCGTCGAAAATACCATTGTCAAGGCCGCGGGGGTTCGTGTCGCGCAGTCAAAAGAAGTCCGCATCAGGGGGTCCGTCGTACTGTATGACTCCTTATTGTCAGTTCTTTCACAACTTCAGTCGGAAGACATGTAAACAAGGGGTTTGATATAGTTGAACTGACATATCGACGTGAACTATCTAGAATGGGTCGCGCAGTTTGAGTTCGTCGATTTCACCCGGGAGGTATCGGGCCCTTTAGCGGCTAATTATGCCGAATATATCTAAAAGATCCACACATTAGATCCACGTTTCTTTACGGATCTCGGTTAGTCAGGTATCAATGCAATACAAGGAATGTCCATAAAGGATAAGTTTGGGCCACATACTGTGAACTTAAGTCGTCGTACAATGGCTAATATGTTAAAGGCCTATATGACTTTTAAGAATAGAAGGTTAGACTTATATTATATTAGCAGGTGTTACCCGATGAAGTACTGCTGGTTGTGCGCTTATTTTCTACGGCTTAAAATTGTTTAAGTTTGTCGTGAACAATGTCACCTACATTAAATCACTTGTAAATGTTTCCAGATCGCTTGTCATAATCGTGTTTGGTACAAATTGGTAGAATCGCCGCACACTGTGAACGCAAAAATAATAATAATGATTTCACCCGAAATGAATCTTTACTCGACTAACTTTATTAATTCATTAATAACTACTAAAACGTCGGTTTATGACTTAATGCTCTGGAGTCTTGAGATCTGCGTGCCTCAAATAGCTATAGGACCGAGATGAGGTCAGACTGGTCTAAGCTATGCGGGCTGTAGAATTCATAGTCGTTACTTAAAACCAAAAATTTTCTTGTCGGCTAGAACCTGCTGTCGAAATAGCAAAAAAATAAACAAATATTAGAAATTCCAAATGTATTAATCTTTTCCGTCTCCAGCTCTGCTGTTATCTTACCTCCGTATATCAAAATCATCATGTCCGTATTATCAAAATCATTATTGAAATTGATAATATATTGATGTAAATTATTCAGGAAACAAATGAATATGATATGATAACTTGTATAAGCATTAAACATCTTGAACAGTCCAAGTCCTGATCCGTGTATTAGGAATAACATATGACATCATTGTCGTAGATTTGACGGATGAATTCAGTACGCCGAACAATAACAAGAGCAGCTTCCAGCATCAATACAATCACTTCTTAATTACCTTCTAACAACGCCGATAATATAATCACATCGCGGCATAGCGCACTCGAAAAATTAAGTGAACCTTTAAATTTGTAGCCACGGAATCGATCAAAATCAAAGACAATAAAACTACATTTCTACATGACGCCAAACTGAGCGCCTGGCTTACCGGAAGTGACTTCATTACGGTAATTTCGCTACGGGCGATATACTCGGCGAAATAATAAAATTGTGATTATTATTTTTTGCTAACATCGTTCGGGCAATTAAAACACTGTGAAACAACAACGGACGGGACAATAAAATTCGCGATATTGCGATCAGTTCTTTTATAGTGTATCGGCTTTCAATGAGTGAGGCTGTGTGTAGCTACTGACTGACGCAGGAGTAACGGCTCTATTCGGTCTTTTGTTAAAATGTAATATTTTTGTTTCGCATAGTTCGCGATTTGTTTGACGCGTCGCTGCCTATTGTAGCTGTGCGCAGCGTGACAGCGCGCCGGGGTGCTGTGTTACAAACTCGAAAAACATATTGCGTCAATACTGAAATTCAATGAACTGCACAATAGTCACCGCGATGTGATGGTGGAGTTGATTTTTATTTTTTGTCAGACGGTTCTCTTTTTTGATAAACTGGTTTTCATCCACTGATAAAAAAACAACTGGTAATCTAAGAAAGGTTTCATAGAAAATAGAGTGGTTTTGGCCGATTAGAAATCTCACTATGGCCAAGCTGTGACAGATGGTTTATTTGAAAATATGCTGTACAATTTGATATAATAGCTAGATAATCAATTCTTATTTCTTATGTTGATAACGAACTGTTTTAAACACATTTTAGACGCAAGTTGACCCATAATCTACTCACTTGAGAATAGAATCTATGACGTTGTCTTGTGTGGAGGTGATCTTAGAAATGAAAAACAAATGATTTAACCCGTTTGTTTTCCAGCCTATTCTAATATGTCTGTCTATGCAAACCCCTGCCCTTGGTTATAAGACCTCTACCCCCCAGCTACGGACATGCCAGACACCTACCCCCCATCTACGGACATGCCAGACGCCTACCCCCTCGTTATACGAGAGTCCCAGTCAATGTAAGACCCACCCCTAGCTACGGACATGCCAGACCCCTCCCCTGGCTGCGGGCGCCCCAGACCTCTAGTCCCTGGCTGCGGGCGCCCCAGACCTCAAGTCCCTTAATCTATGTAAGGCAGCAGCCATGGTGGAGCACTATAGTAATATGTTGGTTGTGTCTATAGAGCCGGCAGGGAATCAATCACCTGCAGGTCGTGTAAACGGCGGGTAACCGTGTCTCACATTGTACTCTAACACGGGTAAAATTATGGTATAGATTCAAAATTTCCAATAGATAATTTCTGCCTTTGCGATGATACAATACGCGATATTGAAACCTGTCTGGAGATCGTAGTCGAGATAGTTTATGTAACGGTATTGTCGCATTATTTCCAAGGCGTCGGTTATCGATAGCGATCTCACTGGAATAATCCATAAAACCCGACCGAGACTCCCCGACTCACCGCTGGTGGCGCTGACCGACAATATCCACGATAGAATCTGAAGTATCAGTATGATTATACCAAACTAATCAAACTTTCGACACTCGTAAAATGGACGAATTTCTAAAATCCTAGACCCAGATTTTACTTTGGTTCCTTTATGAATTCCTTCATGAATTTGTAATTAATCTGTCTGTATCTGCCATCTATTACCAGATTGTAAGAGTGAATGAAAGATAGTGTGATTGACCGCCTGAGTGACTACGTGTGTGGGTGCATGTTGGGTGAAGGTGTATGACTGCATGTGTGTATGAGTTGAGTGAATCGGTGTATGCTAGGGGATTAGAGATTTTATAAGCCTTCATTGGCTTCATCTAATCTCCTCCACATTATATTAAAACATTTCATATTTGTATATCTCTTTATGGCATGTTGTAATTTTATTGTGGAAATAAATTTATTATTTATTATTATTATTCATTTCAAAAGCCTTCTCCTTCATTCATCACGCCCACCATGTACACCTATATCTCTTATGCCACACATTTTCCAAAAGGTCCACATTATTTCTTTAAAAATTATTATCTTTTTATTGCATTGACGAATCAACCTTTAGAGGCTGAACCTCATTGTTTCACGGTTATTAGTTTTACGTCACTTTTCATCCGAATCTGTTCTCGTGGGTTCCTTTTTTGCCGTGCGGACGCAGCTTAGTAGATTTTAGTCGTCTAACCGGAATGGATGTTAGATACAGTCATCACGTTGTTAGACTTAGCTGAATTCCGATATGTCAAAAAACAACCGAGATCAATCCACAAGGAAACAGTAGTGAAAATACGAAGACGAAGAATCTGGTTTATTATCAGCAAGTTTATTTTCAGTTGACAATCAGTTCGAAAAAGACAAAACTACGATAAAGAAAAGCCATTTGATTCCATTGTTTTTTTAAAGTTAGAAATTATTAGGTGAACGCATTGTGGATCAAGGCCGACTTTCTATGGAAAGCTGCTGCGCGTGCATTTGAATTGTCATCGAAAGCACGCGTTTTTATGATTTGAAGGGACCCGAAATCTATAGTAAGATTTATATACATGCATTGTATAGCTTTGTTCAAAAGTGATCTTTTGCACGTCGAAAATCATGTCTAAATTCTACATTAACTTCGCTCTATTGACGATGATCGGTGAAACAGCTTGTTCGAATGTCTTTTCAAACATTATGATGTCAATCTCTTACTGTATTGATGTTTTTCTCGTATTAGATGAAAAAAGACCTTGACCGTTTTTTAAAGTTCAGAAATTGAGGACAAATAGTGCACGGCACGCTTTTCATCGGGACAAGCTGCGTCATTTTTAATTTTAGTAACAACAAGTTGGTCGTTAGAAAGATTTTTGATATAAATTGCACATTGTCGGTTTCAGAGTGACGCGGGATAGTCTGTGTGTATTCATTCGGCGACAATCGCGCGCATGTGGAAACGAACGCAAGTTCGTGTATCAGATTTCAAGGAAACAATCAAATCTTCCTTCTGTCCACAATATGTTCCACATCCAGCGCGAACTGTGCAGGCGCTGCTAATCACTATTTTACGACGTATTTCTTTTGCCAAAAAAAAAAACCTTCGCCATGTCGTCTTTTCTTTCATATATACGAATAGATATAATGCGCGTTTGACATGTGATTGAATAGAGATGATTTATTGAAGATTAATGCGATATTTGAACACTTTTTTACTGGTTTATATCCTTATTTTACCAACTATCGCGAAACAATTCCTAAGCACGTCCTGTGAGCCTTATCAGCTAGATCCTGGGGCCTATAGCCTGGAACCTAAAGGCTGGATCCTCGATCCTATTAGTCTGGCGCAGCAGCAGCAGTAGCAGCAGCAGCAGCAGCAGCAGCAGTAGCAGCAGCAATGAGAAGAAGCGAAAACACGAATAACTATAGTTTTACACAGATTTGAGTAACGCAGTAATCCGTGTTAGCGAACACAACGAAGAACATGAAATCGTCAAGGAGATTTCGTGCTAATCTCTGTAAGGGACCTGCTAAAACAGGCCTCGCTACAACCAATACCGTATAGAAAAAGCCTTACATCGATAAATCAGTAAATTGCAAGGTTGTTCGATGTTGAACCTGTGCGGGAACAGCGATCCTACTTGATCAAACAAAGTCGTCAAACAACAACACTAGTTTACTTACATGCAGCATCCATGTTTACCAGGTTCTGTTACTTCCTGTGCATGCAGAGGGGAGAAAATGGCGGATTCACTACTCCGGTGAAAAAAAACAACCAGAGATCTTATGAAGAAATAAAAAAACGTCTTCATGGTCGACTCTATCCCGTGGTTTAGGTAGTTAGTAAGTATACCATGCTCGGGGGCCTTTTTGTCCACAGCAATCGCCAGAATAGATTACATTATAACTCGAAGTACCTCAGAAGCTACGACTGTCAGTAAAGGTGTCAAACGCCAGAAAGTGGCTATAACACTGTGTCAGTAAGATTTATACCACACAAATCTGCTAAGACTATGACAGTTTAAGGGAATGGGGAATGAATGGAGTATATATATCTCGGTGAAAAGGTGCCCTCCTGTTGGTACTATGGTCAGAAGTCACTCCAAAAGACATTCAAAAGAACCGTTCTAATTGCTACCGTATCATTAATCCATCTATTTATTCATTTGAGTCTCTTCTCGGCGAGTTTCACCCGAAACTGATTGAAATTTTCGTATCGTTCTCGCGTTGTCTCGCCTTATCTCGCGCGACCGCGTGAACGGCAACAGAATATGCAAATAGCGCAGACGAGAAAGCGAACTATCAGTGAGAGACGAACGAAGAAAACAGCGTGTAAATTCTCCAGTTACCGATAGGGTTTCTGATTTTTGAAACAGTCATCTGTCACGAGGTAATGATAGATTGTTCCCGGCTCCGCGCAAAATATGACTTCAACTACACAAGCCATTTCTTATCGCTGAAGACGAGCTTGATGAAAGTGGAAATTTATCACTTGAACTTCCACGCGTACTGGGTCTATCAAGATCGTTACAACAAGCTGTACCGTGTAACTGAGATACCTCTCAGATCCACCGCGCTTCAACGGTTGCAATAATTCTCATCTGGTTGTTACTGTATTTCGCCGACCGACAAGGGCGCATATTTTATTTACTTCGTTTCGTGTTGACTTAATGTAAAACATGTGCGCGAAGTCGGGTTTTATGAGTTTCCAGCCGCGTCGAGCGGTATAGCGCATTCCGCGGTGGTTGCAAGCACCGGTCATGTTAAAGTCGCTAGTTTGGCAACTAAAATTATTAAGTAGCTTTACGAAGATACCGAAATACAAACAAGTGCATCAATCAACATTTACAAAGCATTATCATCCCTCTCCCTCTCCCTCTCCCTCTCCCTCTCCCTCTCCCTCTCCCTCTCCCTCTCCCTCTCCCTCTCCCTCTCCCTCTCCCTCTCCCTCTCCCTCTCCCTCTCCCTCTCCCTCTCCCTCTCCCTCTCCCTCTCCCTCTCCCTCTCCCTCTCCCTCTCCCTCTCCCTCTCCCTCTCCCTCTCCTCTCCCTCTCCCTCTCCCTCTCCCTCTCCCTCTCCCTCTCCCTCAGAATATCACTGTTATTTAGTTGAAATGAATAAAACTAGGATCTCAACGCAAATTATTAAAAATGAGTGCAAATTAATTTAACGTGATGATATTTTCATTTTCATCGAGTGTTTATTCTACACTTTCTTAATCTTAATTCGTACAAAATTACAAACAAGGAGATCGAATGGGTTAGAACTCTAGAACTGAATATGGCGTGAGACTGGCACCAATATGTGAAGAAATTCATGGCTCATCAAATCGATGAAACATCAAGAAAATCTGCGTTCAAAACGTGGATGAAACTTGAAATATGGTTAGGTTTTAACGCATTAGTTACAATTCACCTGAGCTGCAGGGATGAGACTACGATGTTCACGGGGGGTCGGTCGTTTCATCAAACTCATTACTGAACGGTAGGATATAGATGGATTGATGGTATTAGCTCAATAACGGACCTATAATCAATCTAACAGAGATGTTACAAGTTAGAAATCTGGAATTCATCATCCATGAGTTCTCTCTCTCTCTCTTTGCCTCTTACCCTTCTACTCCTAAAGAGCCAACATCATCATTCTTCATGGAAACTCATAGTTAAAAAAAACAATTCAATCGATCACCGAAAAATTGGTAGAAAATCCACTCAAATCCTCAAATAATCCCCTTTGATTGCCCAGGATTGGTTACGAGTTTTGATACATACATCAGAAGTTTATACAAAAATGGCAAACCAAGAAGTTGTACTTTTTTAATACTCTCAACCTGGGTTCGATGTTTCTTTTTCCCGACGGGGAAAGATCTAGTGGTATTCGAGAGCAGGCCCGTATCGCCCAAAAAAGATGAATTACAAAATGATTTAAAAACTAAAATCCCCAGGTCCCAGTTTCACTCAGTTGTCTAACAACTCTTGATCGAGTGTTTTTATCAATTTAGTTAATCTTAAATACATTAAGGAGTTAAAAATGCTTCATGTGAAACTCGGCCCAGCAAGTACATTGAGCCTATATATTATAAACACTGATTAGATTCTGAATTTTTTATCAAATATCTATAAACTCGATATTGACACGAATCTTGAGATGGCATTCATTAATCTTTTCGTCAACGTAGAAAGAGTATAGACCTGTAGTTCATCGTCTGCAAGGACACAGACACGCACGCGCGCGGCCAACCTGTCGCGCCTGGACCTCAGCTGCCACGGGCGGTTCCGTTTGACGGGTGACGATATTGATGATAAATTACACGTTACGGCAGTTTTCTACAAGATGTTCCCCGAGTTACTTTTCATTTCGTTTCCAAGTCGAATCATCTGTGACATTTTATCGTGAATAACTTCTTGATCTGCGTATAATATATCATTTTCGCGACACGGTATAATTAATGATCATCGTTGACATGTCTTTGGCAATGACACCGAAACAGAAGCGCATACCGGGAACTGACTATAGAGAGAAATAAGAGGAAAACTAAACCATTTAAACGCATTCACTCTTTCTATATTTTGGATAAAATATATTTCAACTAAAATGTAAAAGAAATTGAACGTGGAATTAGATCGAGTGGTTACCGGCGAACCTGGCGGATCCTCACTTGCCACAGTGGAGATTCCGCATACTAATGGAACTTCAACGCGAAACTCTTGCATAACGGTTGGGCGATGGCGACTGTTTACTACTGGTGATATGATATGTTTATGGATTATGACTGTTACGAGTCGGTGGATCCTCACTTGCCACAGTAGCGTTGACGGTTACCCGTATACTAATGGATGTTGAAATCGTCTGCGAAACGACCCCTGGTTCGCGACTGTTTACTAACGGAGATTCACCAGCGACGTCTGTTTGCATTTTGCAAAATTGGACTCTAAAATGTTGGCTTAACGTCACCTGTCATTCTAATGTCAATTTGCCAACAAACATCGCTTCGATTCGATCATATTACCCCCTTCCAGAACGGTCTATTAGAAAACGTCGACTGCATTCGCTCGCGTGTTAGTTTAGCGCTAAACTCTCCCCCGGTAGACTCCGGTTCCCGAACAAAGCCAAGTACCCTCATTGCGAATTCCTATGGAGTGCTTATTGTGCGCGGTGAAGGGCCCTTAAAAACCAATCTGCATTCTTCCCCAAATACGCACTTACCTAGTCGTAATATGTACCCAACGTTTCGAAAAGAATAAAAGCCGTTTGACACTGTACGATAAAGGCAATATAGTGACCATTTAATATTGTATTCTCCGATTTGTAACTTGTGATAAAATCGCGATTTTGAAATCCTTTTATAGAAGTCTCATTATGACCAATTCGGGTCACGGAAAATGTAGAGGAAACTCTTTTCTTCGCGATGCACGTCGAGTGTGTAGGGTTTTTGTAAATTAAGAAGCGTAACCGAGAGGATCTTCGAATTGCACGCACGAAAACTTCAAGAGATCGTTTTTACTTTGTTGTTGTTTAAGTAGAAATTCCAGGGAAAGCAAAAAAGCACTGGTTTCAACCAACGATATACAAAATAACCTTCCGTAGAGACCACCGTCGCGACCACTTCAACAATGTTTCTCTTGTAACAATTCCTTTGATGACTTTGAAAAAAAGTTTTTAAAAAAGTCGAAGAAAACTTTTTCGAGAAAAAGGTTTTTGGTCAAAATATCCGTATAAATTATCATGATTGTCATTTGGAAAGATTAAGCGTGGACAAATTAAACCAAATGCGATAAAGCTGCTTCATAGTAAAACCCTACCCAATGATGACCAGTCCCGACACCTGACTAGTCTCACCACAGCACAGAACATTACAACGCTGATCATAAATGTTAATACTTATCGTTCATTTAGTCTAGTGGTATAGGACGTAGCCTGGCGTGCCTGTGGTCCTGGGTTCGAGCCTTGCCCATGGTTGACTCTTTTTTACTTTGATTCTCAAAAAGATGCGTTTTTGGTGTTTTTGGAGTAAATCCCTGGTGAATGATATTTTTATTATCTTATGTTAATAGAATATTCTTGCACAATCTAAAGGTATAATTTGTCAAGAGGAATTTGATTAATGGTATCTTGCAGCTTGTCTTAGACGGGCGTCATACATCACCGTTTGACATCACGGAGGAAATCCGTGAGTTCGTCAGATCGACGGTTCACTTGTACAAGAAAGAACAAGTTATCAATTTCGGACACGGCGCTCTCTCGTGTTCGGTACAGATTATAAAAACACGACCGGCGAAGTGAATCGACGACGGTTGTTTCGGGGGCTCAGAAATATTAATCAGTCGACGATACATCAACCAACCTCTCTGAAGATTTACACCTTATCAATTTGACATAATTCTGAAAAATTCATTTTCTATTAAATACAGCGTGTCTGCCTGCCAGTGGGCTCCGTATACTCGTAAATCACTCCAAGATCAACGTTTTTTTCTCGCTACGAAAATCGCCGCAAAGCTTCTTAGTTCGAGCATTAATCATCGAGTGATCACGGGTCAGTGACAGCACTTTCCTTCGCGTAACAGGAACATACGTAAAATCTCGAACTCTGCTACAGTTATTACCTCACAATAACATAAGCTGATTTAACCTTTTTTGATTTATGAGTAGTTGTTATTGCTGGGGTAATACGGCGGTATTTTGACCACAGGGCGACAACCGTTTATTGCATCGCGGACTCTTTCATGACCAGACGACAGCCTCGTTTTAGACGATAACCGTTATTATTTAAATTCACGACCGTGAATCCTCGCGCGCTACGTTGAAAGCTCGTTGTGTATTAATCGTTTTCCACGAGGCTGCGGGCTAATATTGATACTGTTTGAGAGGATATTAGCTGTTCGCTGATGGTGAAGTTTAAGTTTTTGTTGTAAATGTAAAATATGATATTGGCCTTTCGGCAGTGCGCGCGCGGTAACATGACTTAATTGGAAAAAACAGGCGCTTTGCCCGAGATATCCGAGTTGTTTTCGCTCTCAGAGGTTTTCGAGTCGCAAATAGAAAATGAAAATATTTTTCCCTCGTAAAAACTCTTTACTAGGAAAAATTTATATCAAAAATTATCCAATGGATCTTCCCCGGACCAAATAACATTTTATGACGCTATCAAAAATGAAAAAAAAATATTCAAATAATAAGATACAAGAAAATTGTTCAGCAAATATTCTATCATCAAATATTTTTTATTCTACGTTACTCTTCTGGGTTTCAGTTTATACAAGCCTTGCTTTATTCTGAAACCCCAGTCTTACAACATGTATCAGCTAACACATTGTTGTAATCTATTTCTGAAATAGATAAATAGATAAACAAATGAAATAAATTAATATTTTACTTCTTGATATCTTAATTCAAACGTTGACGAACATACCATGATATTTTATTATGATCGTCGAATTTTAGGATAGTTTTTGAAAGTTAGCTGGCAGACTACATAATCTTAATGACGCCATGGCAATGTGACGTCATCAATTGAATTTCTCGTGTCGTCGATGTGGCATCATTAATTGGTAAATCAAAATAACGATAATCTAAGATTTTATTGCGATGTAGTCGTAAAAATACTCAACGAAACTTTTGTATTCGACGCATCGAAACTTGTCAACAAAGACATCTATATACGAGGCACATGTAATAACCAGTAATAATAGAAGCAATGAAATAAAACGGAACTCTCAAATAATATCCGTTAAATTACCCCATCTTTATACCCGTAAATTGATCGCGCTATTATTTGATATTTCGTGTGTGCGCGGCAGTTTCAATCGATGCATCCATCAAAATTATGTAATATCAAAGATGCGAGCGAATTAGATGTCGTTAATTTCCAGTGATTTCTTCCTTTCTCTCTTTCGTCGATTCTTACCCACGAGTTTCATAGCTTGGTAATGTTGTTATGGCGGATTTCCGGATTGTCGATGATGCACCTGAATAGCGATTAGGACGACTTTATCTCCATTATCATACACGGATATTGTATGGATAATGGATAACGGTCATTATCTCAACGCGTTTTTATTATGCTTCTAGCCACATCACCGACACTCTCAGGGTAACAATATCGTATTTTTGTTGAAAGGCTTCTTGAAGATTCTCAAAAACAATTCAAAATCGAGTCCTCGTGAATTGCGTCGGTTTTTGTTAACGGATGAACGAGTGTCTATTGTGCCCGTATTTTAGTGAAAGTGTCCTCGAGGTCTATTCGATGAATGGCCAAGCGGACACTTTTCTCGCCGTCTTGAAAACAAATTTAAAACGTTTTTAATCCGCGCCCGGTATTAGAAGAGAATCTGCGTGGAACTCGAGAAGGGTCCTCACCAGCCGACTGAAAGGTTGGTAATATTACCCCAATGAATGGAGGTTTAATATCCTGTTTAGCGCAGTTCGGGTCAAATTATCAATACCTCAGTTTCGTGATTCGCACAATAAGATCTCGCGGTTTCTATCTCAAACGTCCGTTAATTGTCGTTTTAATGTTTTGTTTTTGAGCACGTTCTCGTCGGAATGATGTCACATGCCACGTGGTGTAAAACCTGCTGCACGTCGCTATCAAACATTAAAAACATCTCCTGCTCGTACATGTGCCAAACTTTTGTATCACCAACTATTTCTTTTTTTTGTCTCTGGGAAATTTACGACGGAGTTAAACTGAGTTTTTGTTTAGGGCTTTATGTTCGACTATAGAAAAGTTAGGCTAAAAATGATACCTTGTTTCTCATAATCGGGAGGGTCAGCTGACAGATTTATAGCCATTATTCGTCCTTGGAATTGGTTTACAGAGGATTGACTTATCCAAACCCGAGCGTATGGATGTATTCACGATAAACTTCCCAGTTCAATCTCGACATGAGTTGCGGAACACGGCCGACACGACGCCTTGTAACAGATGCTGCTGCCTCAGCAGACCGCGGCAGGTTTGTCAGGATTCAATATAATCAGTGAGTCCTTGTAAACATGCCTTTATTTAGTGTTTAATTGATTCTATAGTTAATTCTGTTTGTGCATATGACACACCGCAGTATACAGGAACCTACTCTAATCCCTACACGTCCAAATATACATAATATCAGCTCCCACAAACTTCCTTTCATTAAACCACAATTTGATCGTTTTAGAAAGTTTCACTCTTGTCATCAAACATTTGTGAGCTAGAATGGTACTTTTACCTTTATTGCACCGACATAATGTTGACGCGGTTTCCCCCCAAAAAATAGCCGTGAAGCTCCCACCTTTTTTATCTTTTAAATCACGTTGAAGACCGTTTAAAAAAAAATTGCACGTTTAATATTGTTTTATTCTGCTATAATGTTTAAATGTTTTATTCTAATGTAAAGTAAAATGATTATGTTTTTATAGAGTTGAGCTGTATAAGCAAATAGATTATTATTACTATTACTGTGGTATTAAAACTAAATCGATGTCAAATCGGAAATTTTACAAGTGGAATTTTCCACATAATGCGTGTCACGTGTACCTAATTTTACACATATTTATAGTACGCCCGATTGTTTCATCATCGATTGTCTGTCGTGAACCTGTGTATGATACGGGACCTGATAACTTCGCTTGTCAATCGTGAACACCGGCGCCCGTCAAAATGACATATCTTATCAATATATCAACACGAATTTTAAACTATAACGGAAACGTCCTCGTGTCGCAGTGGGACAGTTTATCAATGTTATCATTTTGATGAAATCCAAACCGTTCAGAATTTCATTAAAAATCGTTTAAAGATTTCGACACAAATTTGCTCACCTTACACTGGCGTCATTTCATATTTATGACTAGATTATCATAGCTCAAGGACTCAAGGGGATTCTTTTATCGAAATGTAATATTTCATATTACGTAGTACATGTCGTTTGTTAGTCGAGGGGCAGACATTGACAGGAGCGCAAGAAAATGAAAAGGGGGACATATATAATGAAAAAGGGGCAAGTGAAGCATCCACGCAGCTAAAACAAGGGTTTGAAAAATTTTCAAAATACATTTTCTATGATCTTGAGGGACAGACAGAGAACACGATAATGTAAGCTGTTCAAATCTTGTGCTGCAGATATATTAGTATCGGGTGGAAATATTGCATGTTTGTATTTTGAAAAGGGCACAAGGGAAATTAGGACGGGGGCACGTGCTCCTGTACTCCCGCCTGGACCCGACCCTGAAGTCCTGGGAGTTTTAACTGAAAGTCCCCTCATTCAACGGACGTCGAGTGTCACCCATCTTAATGTACCCATACTTGGTATCTATTTGTTTACGAGGTCAGTGACGCGATTTTTATTACAAGTCGTCAACACAGTTTCGACCGATATAGATAGGCGGCGACATAGTGCCTTTATCGGCACCGCTTCGTGCTGCGTGCTGCGTGTGACAGTCTAAATTAACCACTTATTAACCAACCATCAATGAACTGTAACTAAAAGATTATCCGCAATATCATCCATTAATTGAGTATACTGCTGGTGGTGCTGCGAGGCGAGGCGGCGTGTCACAGCGCGCTACTCCAACTCGTTTATCATCGTTTCGTATTGATGATGCTTCATTACACTAATAAACTACTGTGTAACAAACCGGCGACATTAGATTGCGTCGGAATTAGTTTTAAACCAGACGTATTATTTTTCCTCCACCGACGACAAGCTGGAGCGAAGAGGATCTGCAGCGCTCGATTTCAAAAAGTTCGTTCTCTTGAATTCCGAGATCGATTTTCGAAGACGCGCGATGAGAGAGCGTCTTCTGCTGCAGTTGTCACCGGATGTAGTGTCGTCAACAACACAAGATGTCAAGGTCAGACGGCGATGCCGATGTTTATCTAGCCCTCTGATTGAACGTGATTTGGGACGATGATTTTAACCGAGGCCTGGCCATTGCTGCCACCTAGCGTTCAAAAGTATTCACTATATTAAAAAGTATTAAATTGGATTAATTTCTTTATTTCTTTCAGATTCCATATGCTTGTAAGTTTGATATGGTAGCGAATTTCCCAGAGTAGTCATTTTAAGTATGAAAGCATAATCGTGGTCTAAAATGCTTTTCCGTGTTCACGGAAAAATTAGAAATTAATTATCTTTCTTCTGTAAACAAGTTTTTTTGCAGTATGTAAAAGCTCTCCGAATTGAGTAGGCCTTTATACGTTTTTGTCCGTAAGAAGAAATAAGCTTTGAATGTACGCAAACTAACAATAATTCTTTTGTTTAGATAAGTATTTATTTGGTCGTCGCGAGAAAGAAATTCTAACTTTTAGTTTTTACTTAAGATCAATTCTTTATCTCGAAGAGGAAGCTTTCTAACATTCGCACGGAGAGACGTCAATCATAAGGAAATTTCTAAAAGCTCGGATTATTCTTCACTGGTGATATTGGCTTGTCGAGGATCCTTGAGCTCTATGACTCAAGACCTCTTCAAAACCCGAACTCAGAGAGCGCAGCTACCTACCGCCAAGACATCGTCGAAATTCTATTCGACTAATTCTCCTATTGCGACGGCACAAAAACAAATACACTTTTCAAAAATAGAATTTCATTAAGGCCCGAAGTAGTATCAAATATGAAGTCAGAAAGAAATTAATTTCTGCGGCGAAAGATCCGAATAGATATATTTCGATAATTCTCTGTTTCGGATGAACGCGTGATAAGTAGTGGTAAGTATGTATGATGATAAGTATAGTTAGTTGTATAGACTACAGATGTCGCTAGGGAACAGCGAGCAGCTTTGTGATAACATTATAAATATTGCATACATCATATATTTTATGTTTATAGCAAGAACGCTGTCGATATAGAATGAATATCCACTTGTTATTCAATGAATGCCCCCCCCCCCGCCCTGAAAATCTACTTTTCCGGGCAAAAATGCCCAGTTTTTTTACTGGTAAGATGAATTAGTTGAAACATGTTACCAGGAGAGAATGAATTTATCATGTTGTCATTTCGAGAATAAGTTGTGTCATCGACGGTGTGGCTGGTATTGTGATATTTCTATATTCAGCTATCAGTGTTTCTTACTGGTGAAATCTGGACGATTAGAACCAGATGACGCCCGTTAGAGCGACGCGGGACGTTTTCCCGACTCGTCGAGTATAAAAGAAGCCATAAATTACAGCGCGATCGCGGCGCGTTTTGTGGTTGCGTCGAAAAGACATCGGTTACAAAAATACAGATTTCTATCGGAGGGAAACGTCTAGAAACACATGACTTGTAACATGCAATGGAACAACATGCGCAACATCGGGAAAAATGAGTTTTACACAAAAAAAACTTGTGATACGTTACAAGTAGAAAAGTCTGTTCACTCGTGGAGAATAGATTACCAGATTTCAGACTCACTATTTACAAAATCTAAAAGATTAAAAGCGAATTTAATTCATCAAAAATTAATCTAAAAGAACATGACGTTTCAGACTCTATCTCTAGAGATCATCGTCAGGTGAAACGTCGTGTCTCTTGATTGTAATTTCTAATAAATAGAATTCGTTTTTAATCTTTTGTATATACATGTAGTCGATTTTAAACCGACATATTGGTACAGTTGACTCTGCTCAAGTCGCTATATTCTAGACCCGATGAAAATCAATCTTAAGTCTATCATGAGTTTCAGTCTTAAGATTTGGGCCACTTTTCGACTAAAGCCGTGCCGGTGTTACTAGCCTCTAATCAAATACGCTATAGTCAGAATATTGTGTGTATAATTTGTAATAACAAACTGATAATAAAACAGTTCAAATATAGAGCGATATTTCTACAGTCAAAACACGTAGTAATTCAATGTATAATGATTATTAGTATTTTCACGATGCGCATCGCTCCCCGAACATGTCTTCAACAAAAACTCGACGTTCAACTAATGAAAGGATTAAAACGACGTGGATAAAGATTAATACTGAAAACACGACCGCGACTGACGAACCGATGAATTCACTATACAGGTCATCATTCAATATTGTTAACAAAACCGAACATGCTATTATTCATATTTTGACAACGAGTTCGTGTAAATATTTCACTGGAATCCTCTAATCCACGGTCGGTTTCCTTCAATGGCGCACATTTGTTAACGTCATAGGGTTTAAAATCCATTACATTTTCAAACACACAGATAATTAATTGAATTTCGGTATTTTTGAATAGGTTCCGAACTGTCATCGTGTTTGTGTTTGTTGTAAGCGGTATAATTTATATGTTCGGCATGGATATACATATATTTCCTCACTGATGATCGCACGGCGGAACCCAGAACACCGGCGGGAAACACGCCAGAATTACCCCTGTTTGTCTTTAGCTACGTGTTAACCATTTTATTAGCCGAACTACACGATTTCTGCATTGATGTTTTTTTAGGATTTATGAATGAAAAATATTTCGATGCGATTTTTTGATTTTCTGGATCGAAAAACTCATTTTCAATGAATGTAAAATAGTTGATTTGAAGAAATGACGAAGAAATATTTAGAATTTCATTTTTTTCTGAATTGCAAGTTCACAAAGATGTTGATTTGAACTCGGGGAATTTGATTAAACCTGTCATTGGCCTCAGTAAAACGTCTTGAAGCACCCTGACCTTGTAACCTCAAGACTCAGGACCAAGTTCAACAGTCGTCGTTTGACTTTGCATTAAATTTAGTTCATTTAAAATATCTTAAACTCTGGTGAAATTCTAGCCAAGAATTGTAGAACTGGATCCTGTTCTACGGTGAGTCATTAGAACTACATACATTCAAATGAACATTTTATAATGAATTCACACACTCATTCAATTCGGTGAAATAAACACACTTTTATTTATCGATGTTATTTACAAAACGATAGAGTTTGAAACAGCGAAACATAGCGCAGGCCGTGTTCACAACGTTTTGTTATAAACAGAATTGTCAGTGGCGCCCGAGGCTCCGAGTCAACTTACGATCAAAAAGGCACGGTCTTATAGGCGACTGCGCAGTGAGATTTTCTCCGACAAAGACTTAAATAATTAGCCGTTTGTGTTATGTGTAGTTTCTAGCCCGGGGCAGCATCTCTTCGCTAAATCCTTGTTCTCGCGACCATGTGACGAGATTCTCAGCGTGTAAGGGCCAATGTTAACAACAGATCAGCATTAGGGGTTTGTGTTGATGAGTGCGTCTGATATCTCGGCGGCACTTCAACGCGCCACGTGTCTTCCCACTATCGAATATAGACCCCTCAATCGCTGTAGTCTGTCTGTAAATATCTCACTTACCAATAGTTATGTATGGTCGATGGTTTTGATAATTGAATTCCTATTCGGTTTAAGTGCATCAAATCTTCAATCTGTATTTGATTTTAATTCATTCTAATTTTATCTCTAAATAGACCCTTGGGATAAGACTGACTGACTGCTACCACCGGGATCCTATTACATGAACCCAGGAATGATGCAGTAAAAGACTGACTGCTACCACCAGAAATCAAACCAATTCACCTGAATTGACTATAGAAACCTGCAGGGTGACCGGTGACTTTTCCAATCGGCCAACCGGTCGGTCTCTCCTGAACTGTAGCAAGATGTAGAAAGAATTTCCTGTAGAAAGACACAAATCACTGGCATGTAAAACTATATCGTTACCGCTGCCTCTTCTTCAAAACCATTAATAGGAAAATACACCAATCTTGTTGTTTTTCATTTGTCACGGTCTGGTTAAACAGAACGTCGTCGATTCCCAGACGAGAGAGAGAGAGAGAGAGGATGGAGTGAGATCATTAACCATGGAAATATTATCAATAGATAAGTTCGTTATCGTAGCATCAGTTTTCATTATTGATTATCGGGTAAAGATGACGGTACGCTTAGTTCTAACTGACTTAATCAAGCACGAACAAGATGTTACGGGTCGTTTATACAAGATCATAATCAACTTTTTATTATTAGGGCCATCAATATAATATCTTATCCATTCTGTGTATAGTCTATTCATCCTCATTACTATTAGACCGAGAAGAAAATCCTTATTTATAATCGTTATTTATTAGACTCAAGAACATCGAGGAAACTTGTTTGGCTTCGTAGGAAAGAAGTCAACTTAACCTCTGGGTTCTTCTTTATACGATTCATCCGCATTAATATTAGACCAAGAAAAACACTTTCATCTATAAGACTATATCTTTTTATTCATATATTTCTTTTGAACGAAATTATTAAAGTCAAAGTAACTTTATTCTACCGAGAAAGACAAACCCTGTGTGGGAGTAGTTGCAACCACCCGAAATGTTTCGTATTAAATAAACTTTTCAGCATTCAATTCATTTATTGTGTAATCTTACTCATATCGTTTTATCACTGATATTGTGATCTTCAACTGATTCAGGTTTTATGATATTGATAAGATCAGTCTATATAAGCCGATTGGTTCTATAAAAAAAAGTATTTAACACCGATCGAAAAATCGAAGTGATTGAATTATTACTGAAAACTGAACCAAACCCCGAGAGTAGACAAGTTAATCTCGTATCTTTCTGGGGGCTCGACTTTTGAGACCTAGTTCTATATATACATATACCTGAACAGCAAACTCCGTAGGCTCGAAGCTTTTTAGCGGTTTTTGGGCTGAAATTTGAAAAGAGGGATCATTTTCAGGGCCGTAACTAGCATTTGAATTTTAGGGGGACAGAGAAGCCCGAAAAAGGGCAGTTTATAGGATATGACAATCAATATTTGCAAGAAGGGATTGTTTCCAAAATTTCTAGGCGGACAAAATACGGCCCTGATATTTTCTGAGATTTATAGACAGATTCTGAAACAAACTGGCCAGCAAAAAGAACTTGCGAAAAACATACGTAGTATGGATAGGACTTTTTTATGGATGGGGAGGGCTCCCTGTGGTTCCCCTAAATCCGCCCCTGTCATCTTATGAAATATCCCTGATCTCTGTTTTATGTATGCTCTGAGTAAGTCCGTCCCGAGTCGTCGTATCCGTTATAGAAACATCACGTTATACAGACCTGCGCTATACGGTCGACCGGTTCACTGTGTGACTGCGCGATTCAATTCGATTCAACGGTTAGATGAAGCGGTTAATTTGTTCGGGGAACAGACGATATTTACCCGTCAACCATCAGAACCGAGTCTCATTACAGAAAGTAACGATTGAAAAACAAAAATCACGGCACGACTACTCTCTCTCTCCTCCGGCTCGAGTCGTGATCGAACCGTGATCGAGCCGTGATCGAAAGTCAATACGACGTTCGATCATCCTGATCATTTATCAATAAATGGCGTGTGTACAGTTCCACTGTAGATGCTGTCCAATCGGAAGCTACCATATACATGTAGTAGTACGTGTAGGCCTACGCTATAGAAGACCAGGGGCCGGTTTCATAGTCATGGCTTAGACTAAAGACCAGTCTAAGACCAACTTAGTTCTATAGCCAATCTAACAACTTAAGACCAGTCTTAAGAGTTAAGATCACTTTTGGATTTAAGTCACGACTGTGCAACTGGCCCCAGGGCCCAGTTTCACGAAAACGTTTTAGCCTAAAACGGCTTAGTTTGAATTGTTGTCCCCATTCAAAACATGAAGTAACTAATAGCAATCACACCAAAAATTTGAGTTAACAGTTTTGTGAAACTGGGCCCAGGAATTACAGAACTATAAGCCGCGATTACACGAGCATTTTTGGCCCGTGCCTAGTTTGGCCCGGAACAACTGTTCACTCAGGTGTCAGGGACCCGTGCCTGTTTAGCCGGGGGCAAGTTTGGCCCGACCAAAAATGTCGTACCAGACCCGAACCAAATTTGGGGGCAAATCATTATTGCGTGGCTCATAGAATAATTGAGTCGAAACATTAAAACTCTCTTAGTTATTTTTCATAATTGTCGGTTTTTTCTTCAACTGGCTCAGGTCAGCCTAGGCAACCAGAAATTAGGGTTAATGTATCCCGTGGTCCGTGAAGCTAACATTAGATTTATGTTCAAGTCCCTTAAATGAGTTGAATTTGTCTCCAGGGTTGAGTATATTTAACATGTCACTGACTGATGGAACTGCGTATCCACGCTTTCATTTTGTTCTCTCTCTGCGATTCGGATGCGCATCTTTTGAAAAGACTCGTCGCTTTCCACCCAGACTAGCGACCTCTTAAATCCCGCATGAATCGACGCCACGAACCAATCAAATTTAAATCAATTATTATTGAGAGCGAATGTAGAAAGGTTAATCGGTGACTATTACAACCAGAGCAAGAGAACAAACGGTTCGAGTTGACAGTGCAAGTGTGTCGGCTTTACGGGATGAACACCCGGAGAATGAACGGAGTCTCCCTCGGAGAATAAAGATCGAATAAAATCGTCAGCTATCACGATATGTTAAACCCACTTTAGAGGATTGCTAAAGCGAGAAATCCGGGTGATCAGCCCGGCGTGTGTTGACGCATGAAGTAGGCATCATCATTTTCTATGGAATTAAGTTAACCCATGTTTCCAGCGAAACATCAATGAAAACTGCTGTCCTTATTTGCATAATTTTAATCTTATCCGTAGAAGCGTGGAGATTAGATCGGCTCAGAATTGCGTGTCCGAGCATCCGTCTGTTTATAACATCCGGGTACTCCTCCAGCGTCATGTAGACAACCTCACTAGTCATTCTTTAAGATCTCGTCGAGTACGCCACAGCAAACAGAGGGGTGAGCACAACTTATAGGAGCTAACAAGGACCCAGTCCCACAGTGTTGTGTGGGTTTAATTTGACTCTGGATCCAGTCCCGAAGTCGTGTGGGTTTAATTTGACTCTGGATCCAGTCCCGAAGTTGTGTGGGTTTAATTTGACTCTGGATCCAGTCCCAAAGTTGTCTGGGTTCAATTTGACTCTGAATCCAGTAGTTCCACAGTTGTGAGGGTTTAATTTGACTCTTGGTCAAGTTCCACAGTTGTATAAATTCATTTTGAGAGTGGATCCAGTTCCACAGCGGGTTCATTGTGTGGGTTCATGCAGCAACCAGCGCGACTTGACTCGGGTCTCCACCCCGAGACGATGAGGCGACCTGCGCCACTTGACTCGGGTCTCCACCCCGAGACGATGAGGCGACCTGCGCGACTTGACTCGGGTCTCCATCCCGTGACGATGCGGCGACCAGCGCGACTTGACTCGGGTCTCCACCCCGAGACGATGAGGCGACCTGCGCGACTTGACTCGGGTCTCCACCCCGAGACGATGAGGCGACCTGCGCGACTTGACTCGGGTCTCCATCCCGTGACGATGCGGCGACCAGCGCGACTTGACTCGGGTCTCCATCCCGCGACGACGCGGCGACCAGCGCGACTTGACTCGGGTCTCCATCTCGCGACGATGCGGCGACCAGCGCGACTTGACTCGGGTCTCTCGGATTCTAATGAAGCCGTTTCTGCTTAATTAAACGCTATGCTGTCTCAATCCGTTAATAACGCGCAAAAATCCATCAGTGTCAAACACGATCGTCTTTTCAATAACAAAATTCAACAGAATTAAACTCGAAATATCGCGGAAGCTTTTCGTTCATTTATTTGGATTATAACTAATTCCGGCGAACAAACCTTTTTATCTATTTTCTTTTGAAATACGCGTTTGCGTTACGATCGACTTGTCGTCGAGCGGTTCTGACCGATCCATCATTTTCCTTCAATCAGTTACCGGAGCTAATAACCGGCTCCGAGGCTGCGCAGCGCGTCTCGGTGTGCGCGAGAATCTCTTCAACCGATCGCCCGAATAAAGAAAGCTACTTTTCTTTTCACAAAGTCGATTTTCATTCGGCGGGATTTCTTTTTTTTATCCGAAACATCGCGAAAAGGACGGCGACGATGGCTATTGACGCGCGAACGCGCGGATAAGCTAAAAATTAGATCAGTGTTCGGTTATTTGTAAGGACCCGATTTGCACAAAGTGTTGCCGCTATTGTCGGCCGTGTTGTAGGGGGATTAACCGACAACAAAGCGTTCTGTTTCTCGATTGAGACTCGCTTGTTTCGCTGACGTCGCTATCAGCGTACGCGCCCAGTCACTGATACATCGCCATAATGAATTTCGGGCCGCGGCTTTTGTTAGCGCCGAAAGCTTCTATCGCGAATACAAATCTGGCTTCATTAACATCAAAATACGAACTCAAAGTAATTCAACGACGGATACCTACTCTTTATGGAACGCGTTATAAAATTTGAATTAATTTGCACCTATTTACGAGCGCGCGGCGTTTAACATTGTAATCGAATGTAAAACCCTAGTTCCGGTTGTCAAAGCACAATCAAGGCTATAGATCCAAACGTGTCGTGATGCCTCATAATTTGATAAGCGAGCTAATTTCGGCATTCATCCGCGAATAGAGAAAAAAGCGAGAAGCTCAGATTTGGTTCGGCGTCGCGCTAAATTTCACCCTCTTACATTGTTAAAGGAACGTCAACTCGTCAAGTGACCCGAATGTTAACCTCGTTTGGGGCGAATCAAGCGCTCAGTGCTCTCGTGGATAATGGTGAAAAAATAAATTCGTCCGAAATCGAATTAATTATCGGCGAAAGCGCGGTTCCGTGTGAACAGAATGAGACAACCACCGGGGGAGGGGAGTGGAAGGAATAGGATTGATAGACCTGACAAACCGGGCTGAGGAATTGAATGGTGTAGCCGGCGCTGGCCCAGTATAGAATGCTCAAGTTTTAATTCGATTTTGCTATGGCTTTATTCATATTCACAGTGACGACCAAGATAATGTCCTCTGAACCCGATACCCCCACAGTTTAATGAGTAAGAGTTAACTCTGAACTCAGGATCTAGTTCCATCATGTGAGTTAGAGGTAACTCTGAGTTAAAACCAGTTCAATTTTAATGAATTTATACTCTTGAGTCACATGTTAACTCACAACTGTGGATTGGGCCCTGGCTTGTTATATAGAGTCACCACACCCTGACTGGTCACCGCAGCTAACTGGTTACATCAGACGTGGTATAGATGTCCATGTCTGGAAACTGTAAACGGTTTATTTGCAGTAGAAACTAAAGTGTATCGGGAATAAAACGAGTCTACACAACATAATCGTCATAACTTCAACTTTGCTTTCATTTTCATTCAATCAAAATATGTGAACGAAATGAAGAAAAATAATTAATTTGAAAGAAAATACGGAGAAAATATTCAACAATGCCCGAGCCCCAGCGTGTGGTAACCAAAAACATGGCGCCTGCGGATAAAAACTTTAAAAAAGCTTATTGGTAGAAACAAAAGCTTCCTAGCTACACGCCGGTATTAACACCATATCAGTAAGCGACGAAACGGGCAATTTGTCATTATTTTTAAGACACCGGTCTGCAGCCTGGCGACGACTGTTTTGCCGCACGAAATTAAGCCTTTGTATTGCGCACATCGAAACGGCCATAAAACCTATTAAATCAATGTTTTAGACGCATTCTGCTAATTTGTTCAGTAACGAAACGAGCGTGAAATATCGTCACTGTATTTAGCATGATAACGACAGACTCGTCGCGATTTAGCGAGTGTTTCTATCGGCTTAACGCCGAGCACCGGGCAAACACATGTATATGAATGTAGTATCGGCGGAGACTGTTTTGCATTTAACGTCGATGTCTTTAATCGTCGCTGATAAGAGCGGGAAATGTTTGAGAAAAACGTCATTAAAACGGTATTCATCACGGGATTAACGCGTTGCACGCATGTTAAATGCGTACTTAATTTTAAGCTGATTCTGTAGAGCCGACACAGGGATATTGTTTGCGGGGAAGGGTTCAGCGATATTGTCCGCCGTCCCGTGAGTCGTGACAAAGCAAAACATTACATGTGTTTGATGGCGTATTAAATAGTATTAGGACGTTAGTAAGTATCCGGTGTTATAGAACAGCGCCAGTTTGTATTGATATACATGCAGCAAGCCACCGACCGTGTTGCGAATATAAAACAAATTAATGATGGATTGATCTTATAAACCTCTTGTCTGCTACTACAAACTAACGGCCAGTTCCACAGTTATGAGTTAGGGTTAACTCTTGAGTTATAGAGTTAAAACCAGTTCATTTTCAAAGAGTCAAATCTTAACTCACAACAGTACCGTGCTGGAACTGAAGAATAGAATAGAATTGTGTATTTTCACAAATTTCTTCGGTTCAAATTTCTTCGATATCGGATCTTCTACGGACAATGAGAACAATCTGAAATAAACTCCAATTATCAGCGGAATTACGAGGTTAATTCAAGTATTAAACACATCGATAGCCCCGGGTTTTAATATTTCACACACAATAACAACACTTTGATCTTCCCACCAATTACACCAAAGTGGACCGCTATATTTCACCCGTGTTCGCTTCACTGACATTTCAAGCGTTGTGCGAAATGACCAATTCATTTTGGAAAACACTTTAGGAAAGGCAATCATCACGTATTAAATCGTGATTTGACTGCATGTGAATTCCGTTGATTCGATGACCGTATGGTTTAACAATTTAAACTCGAGGTTTTGATTCTATAAGAAGTGGAGACTTCGAATCAATTCCATTTCATTTCGCGTATTGTCGTCAATAAGGTTTTATAATATGCGATCGTGAAATTCCCATGAATATCGTGGAATGTGAAGTTTTGACAAATGGTCCCTAAAAGCCTCGTTGGGCACGGAATTTATTAGTTTCGATCAACACCTGCCCAAGTGTTCGTATTCTGTACCACGCATAATATCCAAGCGAGAAATCTGAATTCAGGGAGAGAGAGATAATTAATATTGAACTGCGTGATTTTGTTCCAGTTTCATAGAAAAGTCTGTTTCAGGCAAACTACAGGAGTACAAAAATTCAAAGATTTCAAAAAATGATGTTACTAAATCGATACTAAAGCTCATTTTAGTTCTATAACCAATCTAACAACTTAAGACCAGTCTAAGCCCATTTTGGTTCTATATCCAGTCTAAAAACTTAAGACTAGTCTAAGCTCATCTTGGTTCTATAAACCAATCTAACAACTCAAAACTCAATCAGTCTAAACTCGCCTTGATATTGCCAATCTAACGGCTTACGACCAGTTTAAGCTCATTTTGGCCAATCAAACATTCAGTGCCACCGAATCCTGGAGTCAACCTTGGAAAACAAGTTTTATTCGAATAAAGAATTCAATATCTGTAACGACACAGAATGGAATATTAAAATTTTGAAGAATTTTGTAACCGCGGAAATTAACTTTCATTTTTCACTTTCCATTTTCATTTTCCATCTTGTAACCTATTCCTCTTGAAAGGTTGTGGCTGTGTTTGCTGCTGACACCGAGTTTCATCTATCGGGTGTTAACACCGCTCGGAGCCAACCAGAAATCGACATTTATTTGAGTTCGTCTGAAAAAAACTAACATTTCTACCGCCGCAATCTGAAGAAAATCCGCCGCGGGGGATTCCAGCGTCTTCTCGCGACACAAATCCTGCGCAGTTCGATCGCTGTCGGCGGCGACCGAGTAGTTCAAATGATTCCTTCTTGAAGAATTCTTTGTTAATCTTAGATAATGAAAGATGGTACTAGGGTTAATAAAATGATCCCCTCTCCCCCGGGGCTACAGGCGACGATAGATCAGTAGAGTATTAAAACGAATCGGTGCCCGCGTGGTCGTATAAACAAGCTTATCAACTTATTAATTCAATATGTCGAAATGTTATTTGAGGATATGAGGAGTTTTCTCGATTTGATAAACTTTTGAAGTAGAAGCGGCAGAAAAAGTGCAACATTTCCATCTTGTATTATATTCGTCAATCCGCGGCTCGAGGTGGTGCTTTTTATAGCTCTGTCTCAAACGGATTCAACGGCTTTGTGGAATTCGAATTTTGAACACTTGAGTTAAAACAAGCCTACGATTCAACTGTTGAAGTGGGTCCAGACTTAGATTAGACGCAGTTCCACAGTTGTGAGTAAGAGTTAACTCAGAGTTAAAGTTGGTTCATTTTCAATGAATTAACTCAGAATTAAATCTGAACTCGGAACTGTAAAACTGGACCCTGGGTGCAGAGTCAGGATTAGACCCACTGTGGAACTATTATAGGTTCGAAATCAAATAAAACGCACATTGAATCCGAAGTTAAATAAATGCAAATAGAAGTGACTCGTAGGAAATAAGAATCAGATACAAATTGAATCCTAAATCAACGATTGAGTTGAAAATAAAAGAATCGACGGTCAGAAATCACGAGAGTTCAATAGAAGGAAGTGTTGATTTAGAAACCAACTGATGACACAATATTCTTCCTTACACACACAGGGCGAAACCGTCGAATTGGACACATTAATGTCTGGATAACAAAGGGTTAATCTCTAATGAAAGGGTTAATTTGACGACATGTGTATAAATTTCAATCGGCAGCGAGTCGACCCCGCGGGTAGTGAGTGATTAGCTCAGAATGCCACAGGCCCCGCAGCGAAATCCTCGAAACACTATCCGTTTTTGTTACGGAACGTGCAAGCACAATAACTACTTACAAACTTTCCACCAATGTTTTGTGATTTCTTTTAAAATGGCCGAATTAAGCCTTCGTCGTGAAGAGATGAGTTCTAACAATGGAAGCGGTTATAATTCGGCGGCTTCAGTTTGAATTGAAGATTTGGAAATGTGGTATTATTGATGTGTTAATGAACGACAGCAGCGGTCATCACTTTATTGCGTAACATTATCTGTGTTGAAATGAGCAAAACTTTGTTCCATACAAAGTCGGATCAATTGAGATGTTCTATTTTTTTCCGGAAGCTATTGAGTTAAATCCACCCAAGGGTTATGGTCCCAAGGGTCAGATCAATGAGGGGGTCTGATTCCGTGTAAATTTGACTCAATTCCACAAGTGTGGGTTTCATTTGACTCTAGACCCAGTTCCACACACTGTTGGGCGGGTTTAGTTTGACTTTGGAACCTTTTCGACTCGCACCCATTCCACACAACCTCGGGGCTTTTTTGCATCCAGTTCCAAAGTTATGTGGATTTAATTCTTCGACTCCGACAAATTTCCACAATCATCGGAAATTTAGTTCTTTTTCGGCTCCTTAGTCTGGCCTACACTCAAGAACGCTCAACTTTAATTCATATGTCATTAATTCCATTAGTTCCATATGTTTTTAAATATGCTTATAGCTTTTAAGAAAGAGGATACAATAGAAAGAGGGCTTCGCGGTAATGTTTTCAAAAGTTACGATTTAACGGCTCGGGTTTTAAGATTTCCGTCTTAACTATCGGTGCGACACTTACTCATTGAACTATCGTCGATATTATACGATTCCTTACTGTAGACAATATTGCGTCCATATGTCTTTAATGACCACCTGCTGTTAATAGGGCTTTTATGACAGAGCCTACGGGGTCCACGATTTAAGATACTCATCTTTCCGGTTTGGAAACCCCTTGAATCGCATCTGAGTTAACGTCTTTATTGTCCGCGCAAACTCCGATGACGTCACACGGCAGACGATTCTCTTCAAAAGCTTCTAATGGCATAATAGCCTCGTTGTCACAATTAACCGTTATATTGAGATTAGTTTATTACGAGTTTTCTGAATTGCTATTGTCCGCATCGAGGCCGCCTAGCTCGAAATTAGCTATCTTCAATTTGGACCGATTTAATTTAGCCACTACGTCAACAAAGAGCGAAGCTCGGGGCCACTAAGTGTATGGATGGGTTCGGCTTTATTATCGCGTGAAGAGCTTCGCAAATTTTCTTTTTTGACTCGACTTTATTTGTAAATCAATTTATCGCCATTAATTAAGAATGAATGAATGTTAAGTCGCATTAAATAAGCGACGACGTTTTTTATGAAATGCACAAAAAAACTGGTCGAATTTTCTTAATGAATGCACGAACACGCCGGCGTCATTTGCGATGCATTTCAAACCGATTCGTTATCGGCGAAGCTCAATTAAAAATCGTTGAAACGTCATCCGGGGATGGATATGTTGTTCGGTTCCTGTTTTGATCGATTATTTACCCAGGCTCCTAACGATCGTTCCGGGTACGCGGCGTGCTGTGGACGTATTCGGTTTGACGACCTTGACGGTATCGCGCGACACATGTTCGCATTAGTCCAACAATGTCGTCCGTTTGCATGACATCGTGCGTCTAATTAGGAAAATCAAACATATCTTTTCATAGCGCTTCATCGAATATTCAATGCCGTTTCTACCGAATTAATCAAGCCAACATCAGGGTCATTGTGGAGATATTGCATGTTACTTGCAGTCATGTATAAGATATGTATGATGGAGACCCGGAAGCTCGGTAGTGGTAGGCCCGCTATATGTTACACAGTTTTATTAGCACCATTGATTTTATTACCAATGTTTAATCATTGAACAGACGACAGTTGTATACACGGTTAAACTATACCCACAGCTCACCTTAATTTGCAGCAAAATCTGTGCCTTGTTCAAGCTCCATTTTATAGCTTTGGGAAGTCGTTGCGTATCCTTAGCACGCACTCTACCTGCAACCACCCCCTGATGTATAGAAGTGTACTGATAAAATGTCTAATATCTGGTGTTTGTATATACATGTTCGTAGTTCATTTTCAATTAAATAGGTCTCAGGTGAAGTTCTGAACATATTATGAAGTGTGGATGATCAGTTTTTGTGCCGATAAAATGTCTTATATCTAATTTTGATTTTCAAGTAAGGCTACTCATTAGTGTCTCAAATAAAGTGCTAAGCACATGTAAAGTGTCGACGAATCGGTTTTTGAAAGTGTGCTGATAAAATCTGGTATTTGTAGTTCATTTTTCATTAAAAGTTCTGTACACATTGTGAAGTATTGAAGATTAGAAATTGGATGGTGACCAAAATATTGAGTATCAGCTGAGAGAGTCGAGATTGAGTGAATGCAGGGTTCTGATTCAACCCGAGATGTTGTATCGAATTTCTCAAGCTGTAAACTTTTCTTTAAATAATAAAACTTCGCCGTTTCTTGTCCCCGATTCAATTTTTGTTTTCGACGAAGAAAATGTTCAAAAGAAAATCATTCCCACATGGCTGCGATGAACGTGTTGTATAAGAATTGATTCACGCTTGAAGTACTGTTCCGTGTCGTGTCTCACCGACCCACTCTAAATTCGACAACTGTTGAAATTCTCGCGGGTTTTTCACGCGCTGAATTTACCAGTTTTCCGTATCGATTCTCAACTCGGTAACAACTATTTTTCATGGTTGAATTTGAAACGACAAGTTACCGAAAGAACGGACGAATTCGCGACCGAAACAAAAATACCTTTGAAACGAATTCAGGTTTGAGGAACTCGAGTTTTTCATCGCTTCAATAACGTCCATTTTTTCAGTTCCACGATGTAAGTTCTTGTAAAATTTGGATCCAAAATTTCAGATTGATTTACTTTAGAAGAGAAGAATTAAAACTCTAAGCAACGAAATTTGTATCGTTATCCGAATTCTAAATCACGGGATATATATAATCATTAATATTACTAGTAGGGCTAAACAAAAATGATACCTTGTTTCTCCGCAGCGGCCGGGTCATTTTTGTAAAATATGATAAAATTTATAAACAGTTCATTTCTATAGCGGCCGGGTCTGTTATGGTTAAATTGATCACGATTTAAAAAAAAGTAATGTATAGGGTAGATAGGCGGCCGGCCGGGTCAACATTTAAGCTCAGCAGAGCGGAGAAACAAGGTATCAATTTTTTTGGCCTAGATATTCCCTAAAGACGTTTACAGCAAATGATTATGTTGGGGATTAATTTCTTCGAAAGCATGAAAAAAATCTGAGCCAACACGAAAATCCTATTGAATATACGAAGTTTGTTTAAGGTATTACTGATTATTAAAAGCTTGTATGTACTTTTACAATGTAAAGAAACAAACGGCACCCGATCACGTGTCCAGCCGCGATCGGGGCAGACGAAATTCCCACCGGGAGATTCCACCGATTAATGAAGCGTCTGGAAGCATTTTTTGCGCCCTCCCCTTCGACTGGTTCCCGCTCAAGTTTATAATTCCACTGGGTTTAATCCGACGAATTTCCGCTTCCGGCCAGGATATTGCCAGTTATTTAGCTCTTTCGTTGCTAGGAGTGAAATTTAAGCCGAAGATGTCGACGATAATTCCTTTATTGAAGAAAATGAAATTGATTTATTTTTTGTTTCGCTTCGGAAAAGCCACGATTCAGGAACTGGGTCGTGAGTTTACAAGGCAAAGTCGATCAAGAGTCATTTTGATAAGTCGTTTCGTAAAGTCGTCATACTTTCAATGTACATGTATTTCTAATTCAATTTGCTCGGTGTAAGTCGTCATTCGAATAATTCATCGCTATGATGACTTGACTAAGTGATGATATTCACTTGAATTCTGCAAACGCCGGATAGATGCAGGCTGAGGTATGATGGTACGTGTATATTAGTCTAAAGTGGCGTTACTTTTCGGAAGATAAAATTACCAGTGAACAACTGCTTACGAAAATCCCCAGTTCCGTTCAGAGGACGGAATCGATTGT
Source organism: Tubulanus polymorphus (assembly GCF_964204645.1). NCBI lineage: Eukaryota > Metazoa > Nemertea > Palaeonemertea > Tubulaniformes > Tubulanidae > Tubulanus > Tubulanus polymorphus. The sequence goes on along the minus strand of NC_134027.1, from coordinate 1,170,455 downwards.
AAGATATCGGATTTCTTGGCATTTTTATCGAGAGCCATAAAAAATGCGAGCTCGGTAAGATCTCGAGTTTCCACGAGTTTCCTCGCGCTGTTCTCGCGTTCAGCGCTGACTCAATATCACCGCCGAGACTTGCGCAAATATTTGTTCGGAAACATCTTTAAAATGGAATAACATCTTAACGGGGGCTAATTAATTTTTATTTGATTACCCGTTCACGGGGAGATTGGAAGCTGAGTGGTGTGCAGGCATTAGACCCTTCAGACACTGCGCGTAAAGTCAACCTCCGCCTCGCGTCCCCTGCGATGATTGCTGTCAATTCGTCCTAATACGATATAAACACTGGAGGAATGAAATCCCGTTTACTTCACGTAAAGTCACGTTTCAGCCAACGGTTTTTCTCTCCTATCAATGAGCTATGCATGCAGGCGCTACACCAACCACTCGTGAGAGTTCCGGAAAAAATCGGGGGGGGGGGGGTTACCTTTTACGTATAATTAGATTCAGGGGTCAGTTTTGCGAAGAAGTTTTTGGTTTGGTTACTTCCTGTTTTTCGGCGAGGACAATTATTCAAATCGAACCGTTTTAAGGCTAAGAAACTGCACCCAAATAATTATATCGGTTATTGTTTATAGATATTGGAAGTTATTTGAAAATGCTACGCATTGGTTTCATAAGAATATACTTCAAAGTATCAGATGTGATTTGTAGCTTTGGAATTGGCCAATAACGCCGACGTTTCAAAACTCGATCATACTGTGATAATCTATGTCCAAAACTCCATGGCGCTGATTCATCCGACCACAGATTTTCCAAGCACGCAAACGACCCCCTGATTATAACAATTACCAGATACGTGTCCATATGCCACAATGTCACCTACCCCACGATACAAATAATTATCCACTTAGCTCTATTCGGAGTTAGATTGAAAATTCCCTTACAAATCACCGAGTGTAATTCGATATTTTTGAAAACAGCCCAGCGTGGGGTGACAACATTGCCGTCGACTTTATAGCCAACTAAACTCGAGACATCCGGTCAAACGCCTTCGTGCAGTCGACGAATCTCCTACAGTAACCCGATATACCGAACGGTCAACAATGCGTCCCGTTGAGGTCCATAGCAACTATGTATACACATAATCGATTATCTGGAGCCATAATTGAATTGTATCATCAATAAAAATGGAAAATTGAGGTCGATTTAACCGTTCGTGAAGTTGCTGTTGAACGTGAACGTGAATTCAATTGAAGAACCATAAATCATACTTACAAGAATTAACACTTAAAACTAATCCGTCCCTTGAAAGCTAACGGACGCATTTATGTAAGACGTTTCGCTATTTATTTTCTAAATAGCGCGCATTATCTATCTTTAAGACGTTGTGGGGGCACTTCAAATCGGCATTTCCCATAGATAATAATATAGGTACCAGGTGCGTCAATCTTATAGACTCGAGAATAAACCGTGTTACTCACAAAGGAGACAATTTTAAAGAAATGTTGTTGTCACCGGTTGTAAATTTTGACTTCGATTTGTAAGTTCTGTTCTGGCGTCTTCTTCGTCGTTCGAATAATATACAACCGACCGAACTAACGTGTTCTATTATTGACAAGAAACACGTATTGAAAAGACGACTATAATTCAGTTTGAAATCGGATACGATTAAAGCACACAATTAACCATTCTCGTCGTCGTCGAGAGTTGAAATGTTACATATTTCTCATTTCTCTGCGCGTAGGATTTGTCGGGAACAAACGTCTATTGTGGAAACGAAATGTCAAACACATTGGAGAAATGTGTTCTTCGCTTATCCGGGCAATGTTTACAATATGCGCGCCATTGTCAGCGGGTTTAATGATCAACGCAAGCATCTTTTCTTTTATTATTCACTCCACTATACGACACGCACCACGACCCAGCACACCTGCATCAGGCTAGGGCAAAGGACCTCCCATTTCAGAGTTAAAGGAATTCGTGAGCTTTGCAAAAAAAGACGGGAGAGATCTATGCTCGGCCCGTAACGGTGTCTTACAATAGTTTTGTATAATTCGTCTTGAAAGGCTACGAGCATACCATTGCAGGGTCCCGAGGCGTAGGTTTTGTCACCAGGCCTTACACAGCATGCCAGCAATAACTTCCCTATATACCGTTAATTACAAAATTACCTCTGGGGTAGAAGCGGTGATCGGTTTGAACTGTAAAACCGGGACACGGCGACTTTGTAAAGATTGTTTCTGGTTTGTTTAAACGACAGAATGTTGTTCGCGATGGGTGTAAAGAAGGTTCGGGTTGTAAAGGCTTTTGTGACAAGGCGATAAACTGTAAAATGGACGTCGAGTTAAAAAGCCCCGTCGGCGATAGGCGCAAAATAACCGCTTTAATCACATTATTTAAGCTACATGATTCAGGAGAGAAGAACACTGCGCGCTGGGAACGATTCATCAGACGCTCTTTGAGAAGTTTGTAATGTCCAGAAATTTTAGGACAGGATTGATGCCTTATATCTGGTGGAATAGAAGCGAGTACAACTTGCCCTTGTGGTGAGAAAACAGCCATGATAGCGAACCCCTCTCATCACAACTCCACGGTATTAGAGAACCTTAAGTAGAACAGTCTCATCAGGTTCCTGGTGAACCCCATCTTCTCACAACTGCGTGGTATGAGAAAGCAGTGAGTAGAACAGTGGAACCTTCTTGGTGAACCTTCTCTGGCAAACCCCTCTCCTCACAACTGTGGCAGGCCTATTAGATAGAGAACCTTGAGTAGAACAGTCTCATCAGTTTCCTGGTGAACCCCATCTTCTCACAACTGCGTGGTATGAGAAAGCAGTGAGTAGAACAGTGGAACCTTCTTGGTGAACCTTCTCTGGCAAACCCCTCTCCTCACAACTGTGGCAGGCCTATTAGATAGAGAACCTTGAGTAGAACAGTCTCATCAGTTTCCTGGTGAACCCCATCTTCTCACAACTGCGTGGTATGAGAAAGCAGTGAGTAGAACAGTGGAACCTTCTTGGTGAACCTTCTCTGGCAAACCCCTCTCCTCACAACTGTGGCAGGCCTATTAGATAGAGAACCTTGAGTAGAACAGTCTCATCAGTTTCCTGGTGAACCCCATCTTCTCACAACTGCGTGGTATGAGAAAGCAGTGAGTAGAACAGTGGAACCTTCTTGGTGAACCTTCTCTGGCAAACCCCTCTCCTCACAACTGTGGTAGGCCTATTAGATAGAGAACCTTGAGTAGAACAGTCTCATCAGTTTCCTGGTGAACCCCATCTTCTCACAACTGCGTGGTATGAGAAAGCAGTGAGTAGAACAGTGGAACCTTCTTGGTGAACCTTCTCTGGCAAACCCCTCTCCTCACAACTGTGGTAGGCCTATTAGATAGAGAACCTTGAGTAGAACAGTCTCATCAGGTTCCTGGTGAACCCCCTCTCCTCACAACTGCGTGGTATGGGGAGAACAGCAAGCAGAACAGTGGAACCTTCTTGGTGAACCTTCTCTGGCAAACCCCTCTCCTCACAACTGTGGTAGGCCTATTAGATAGAGAACCTTGAGTAGAACAGTCTCATCAGGTTCCTGGTGAACCCCCTCTCCTCACAACTGTGTGGTATGGGGAGAACAGCGAGCAGAACAGTCATGTATAAGTTCTTGGTGAACCTTCTCCCGTGCTGTGGTGGGAAAGCGGTGTCTAAAAACTAAAACAGTCTTGACAGATTGGTGAATCCTCCAATCTATCATTCCGAGACCTATATTCATAACATTTTGATGTCATATTCAAAGAAACTTTTCCATTACAAGTGACCCTTAATCTTCCACACATCAATTTTCATTTTGCTGTCAACGTTGTCACACTATTACTGCGTGGCTTTTTTTTAAATGTTTTGATGTCGCATTTTTTTAACCACAGCGAAATTCGCACAACACAATACAAAACACTGTACAGAGATCGACTACTAACTTCCATAATTTATCATTCCTGTTTAGCAAAAAAGTAAACCACACACAAAATTACAGGTTTTCACGTTGTCCTTCGGGGGCCCGACTTTAACTTCTTTATACCGCGTTAGCATTTTTTCGCCTTCTTCAAAGTCGCCATGAACAGAAAATTCGACAAAACACAACACGGTTAAAATAGCAATTTTTATCGCACCGGGAAATTTATGTTTGACACCTTCTCTATGTTTCTTTACAAATTAAAGCCCTATATATTGCCGGTTTTCGTGAAAAGAATCTTAGCCATAATTCTAACGAACACATTTACGCCGTAATGACCGGTTTAACGTGTCTTCTTCGCTGTCACAAATTGTAGGTTACATGATTCTCGCCCGAGGCGGATTGTAACAAAAATATCCCCTTTTGAAAAGATCCGATGCTTTTCGCGTCCGGGACACGACACCTGAAAACATATTCGGCATTCATCTAGTAGCAATGAAGTCATCTACCGACAACAAAACGATCACATCCGCGATGAATAGGTTAAATTTGTAACGTTCTTTTTTTCGGCCGTATAGAAGAGAATTTTCTCGATGCAATAGTTTTTTTTTCTCGTGTTCTCCGAATTCGTGAGAACAGATGAGTATTGTTATAGACTATTGCGTGTATAGTAAAGATGAAAGGCACATTTTGAATGCGTGTTTTTGCAAAGTTCAGACTAGACGCAATATCTACGATAAAAACTTGTCCGAAATTTGTGTCTGATCCTGATAATTGCGCGAAGTAGCCTACAAAATAGGTTAGATTGTTAAGCAAGGATGGTATCGGGTAAAAGGAAGTTAGGGTGTTAAGCAAGGGTCATATCGAAGAACAAGCAGGTTAAGGTGTTATAAAGCATCGGTGATATCAATGTACAAGAAAAACCATCTCCTTAATTTGAAGCGCATGAAAATATTGTTATTGATTTACAAAAAAAAATCGCTCGGATGACAAGCTCCACGAGATACCGGAAGAGGTATGTGGCATCATTTCCGGTGGCGTCCAATTAAGCCATATTTCAGTTGCCGAAGGAGATCGACAAATTCTGTAGCATCTCGTGGAGTTTCTTTCCTATCCCGGTTTTTGATAGCGCTCTTTTTTCTCTTTCAAGATGTTCCGATGCCCGATGGACACGTACTAATTAATCCGACACAAAGGCCGCGAGGAAACGACGCGAAAACTACACGGGTTCGACAAGGCGGCGATGCCCCTCGCGCTCAGTCTCTTCGGGCTAAGACGTTAACAAGTCACCCGGCACGTCGATGATACTGTAATTAACACGACGCTCGGACGTGTTACAGGAAAAATTTAACACATTCGACAAAATGATGAATTTGTGTCCAGTTAGCGCCGCGATTCATGAGCGACGGCTGGAGAGAGCTTGGGTTATACTTCTCTTCTTGTGATGACAAAAACAGTCGGGCTTTGTTTCGTGTATCGGTCTGGTTACACGGGTGACTGACGCTGTGACTGTGACTCACTAGCACATTGAGAATACAAACAATCATTCTGAGAATTACAACAACCACAGAATGAGTTATTTCTGAGGCGAAGAGGGAGAGAGTGGTGGAGAGAGGGGAGAGAGTTGGAGGGAGAGGGGAGAGAGGGGGAGAGGGGAGACGGTTGGAGGGAGAGGGGAGAGAGAGGAGAGGGAGAGAGAGGAGAGGGAGAGAGAGGAGGGTGAGATAGTGGGAGTGGGAGAGGGAGAATAGTGGGGAGAGGGGGAGTGAGGTAGAGGGCAGAGGGGAGAGGGGAGAGAGAGGGCAGAGAGCAGAAGAGAGAGGAGAGATAAGAGAGGAGAGAGGGGGAGAGGAGAGAGGGGAGAGGAGAGGGGGAGCGGAGAGCAGAAGAGAGAGGAGAGATAAGAGAGGAGAGAGGGGGAGAGGAGAGAGGGGAGAGGAGAGGGGGAGAGGAGAGGGGGAGCGGAGAGAGGGGAGAGGAGAGGGGAGAGGAGCGAGGAGAGAGGCGAGAGGAGAGGAGAGTGAAAGGAGAGAGGCGAGAGAACTACTTTGGGGTCCAAAAATGTATTTAATTCAATCTACCAGGTGCAAGGTCGTCAACATAATGATCGTCTGTCAAAGCATCGAGACTCATCAAAGAGTCAACTCTACGATAATCATAGCAAAGTTTCAGCACAGATGCCACGAAACGTCTTGTGCGTAATATCAAATTATCAAAATATGTCGGTGATAAAATATTTAAGTTCAGTTACAGCGATATGTCTGCGAACACGCGAGTTGTGCGTGACAGTCAGTGCGTGGCGTGCGTGGTGCGGTGAAGGAGGGTATAATTAGCTGACGATATTGATTAACCAGCCGAATGATCATTAATCCCCGGTGAACTAAATTGTTTGTCTTATCCTAGCCGTAAAATTACTTGCTTATTACTGGTTTATGGCCAGTCATACGAGCAGAAAGTGAATTTCCAATTATTCCTACACGAAGTGGAACAAACAAGCGACGAACGATTTTCTAGACTCGGTTCGGGGGAAAATGATCTTCTGACGGATTGCGTGAGGCACTTGTACGCTACCAATCAGGCGTAGAATATCAAGTGGTCGGAAGAAGATTCGGTGCTATAAATGATGACAAAAATCAGCTTGATTATTACTGCAAGAAAGAGACGCCAGTCGTATAAATGTACATCTAATTTCAACTTTTCCGTCTTAGAATTTCAATCTACTTATTTCTGATTTCCAGAAATAAGTAGATTATTATATAATGAAAGTCCAAATGAAAAGTTCTCCAAAATATAAGTCTTTAAGACTGATTTCAATCAGTTTGCAGGTCAATTTTTGTACCCCTTGACCGAGTTCAGTTCAGGGGCCCGTTTCAGGACAACGCTTTTCTAATTGAACAGTAAATTTTTATGAGAGCGTCCCTAGAACTGCAGTCGAGCTTAATTAATGCTTTATTGAGCTAAGCACATGTATCTGTGCGCGTATTGAGAGGAGAACTAAAAACAGAACAAACGACGAATCCTTTGATACGACGAAACGACGTGTTCACAATTAACCGACAACTCGTGTCGGATCTAATCAACTGCAAGGTGCACGCTGGCCGAAACGGGAAAATCCAACGAAAGATTAGCCGGGGACTGATCCCACCGGGAACACCTGCTCTAGATTGTAAGGACCGCTGAGTTCGCTGCTGAAGAGAGCTCCAATTGTGTAATAGCCCATAAACAAATCGATTGAGTCGTTCCCGAGTAATGGACGTCTGCGCTGTTCACGGCGCGGAAAATTATGATCATTCTCGATATCTTAATTGATGACGAGTGGTTGTTGAGAATTCGATCACAGACGGGACGCTTCAAATCGGTTATTTATACTTCCATTTTCGAAACACACCTACACAACTACTCGACACAAGGTAAACACACCTGAAACACCTGAAACACCTGAAATGCTTCCCGAACTGAAGTAGCTGATCGTCTGTCTTCAGCGCTTCTGTTACACGAGCTAATTAATGAATAACCTCTCTAGCTCTCGATACTCAACGACACTTAAGGGAATTCTTCAGTTACATGTTTGATGATATAAGAAAACCTAAACAGGTGCCCGTGACAGGTGCGCGTGAATACACACAATTAAAACCTCAATTCGATTTAATAGAAATTAACTTCTTTTGAATTTCATAATTGAAATTGAACTATAACGTGTTACGTAAGGCAGACGTCTTGAACTGTTCAAGTTCCATGGTTCGGTGCAAAATCGAAATTCTACTGGAAAGTTAACTTTTATTACTTGAATCAATTTTTTTACTTTATAATGAAATTAATTTTGAATTGATTAGAAATTCGAAAGCTCATAAAAATATCAACTTATTTTCCTGGAAAAAACGAAGAAAAGCTTTATAACGCAAAAATATATTTTTTTTTCATAATTTGATATTCTAAGGGTGTGCCCTCTCAGATTCACCCCGGCAAAAAATTTCACTTTTTATCACTAAGGGTTAATTTAGTGCGGATTCGAACCGCAAGACATTTCACGCATGACGTCATCCAGGAAGTAAAATGGCGCCGGCACACACGAGTGTAAACGACCACAAGGCTGCAGTAAGCTGCTGCAGGTGCACGCTGATGGCGGCCATCTTAACGCCAGGTGATACGCACTGCTCGAATCAGAGGTACATGTGCGCATTGAGGGACACATTGACGCAAGATGCACGGAGAACGATAAAAATATGAGCACACCTGATTAACGCAGTTAACGCGAAACAGATGACTTCTCTCGTGTTACGTCAAAGTGTTTCGGAAATTGATTCGAAGCTTTTCGGCCATTTACCGAGAAAAGCTTTTTGTAGTAAATAAATCACCTCTTCGGAATTCCGTTTAGTTTGGTCTTAGAAAAAAAAAACTAAAAAAGAAATCCCAGTTTCATAAGCTATTGATGATAAAATCATCCTTATAATTGGATAAGTAAGAAAATCTATAACCTGAGCCATCATAGACTGATTGAGCTATCAAAGTTATCCCTAGGGACAAAAATGTGCTCTGTTATGGACTGGGCATCAAAGTTATCCCTAAGGCTATATCGTTAACACCTGGGCCCTGTTTCATAGACTTATGGCTATCATAGTTATCCCTAGGGACAAATCCTCAACCTAGGTTCGGTTTTATAGAATTTTTCCTTATATAGATCCTCAGCTTAGTTATTCATACACGATGAAAATGTTTCAAAGTTTTCAAGTCTTGTCTATGGAACTGGCTCTAATTAAGAACCGGGTTATTCGTAGAAAGCTTAAAGATGAATCGTAAATTCGATGAAATTCAACCCGAAGTTTAAAGGGATTTTTTTCGTATTTCTTCAACTGTTGCTCGTTTTTCGGTTGATGAAACGCAACATCCCGAGCACGTGTTGAGTTCGTGTGTCAGAACTAACAGCGGAAAATCCTAACTGTCATAGAATCCGACCGAGAATGTGTAAGACTTCCTACGCGTGGAATGTGCTAATGTTTCACATCCTTTATACCTGATTTTCCCAGGAAAGAGTGGGCACGACTATAGGTAATGAATGATTCAAAGTTAACGGATCATTTGGGTGCGTTTCGAAAGAAAGAAATTCTTGGATCTTACACGAAGTGTCCATTTTGGGTAGAAATCTAACACGGGTCGCAATGGTATTTCAAATACAGGACCCAGTTGTACAGGCTTCGACTTAAGACACGTCTAAGACCGTGTTCAGTTTTATAACCAATCTAACAACTTAAGATTTAAGATCACTTTTTTACTTCATTCTCGACTATGGAACCGATCACCAAAATGGACCCGTGCCTGTTTGGGCCGAGGCAACTCAATCCGAAAAGCTTAAACCCATTCGATCCTATCACGGGTGAGCCTGTCACCCAGTACAGGCTAGTCTGCGCGTCACTCAATACATAGAATCTGTCACGGGCGAGCCTGTCGTAACTAGTCATATTACAGTCATAATACGAGCCAGAGTCGTCCACGAAACGATCACTTTACTTCGTGTAGCAATTTGTCCAACCATGTCAGATCCGCGGTTCTCTATGAAATATGGCTTCGTTGAAAAGTGGCCGAAAATCTCGGAGACAATATAATTTCCTAGTTCGCCTTTGATTTATCGTTCACTTGCAGTGTTAATGTACAATACCTAATGAAAAAGCTACTGCTGCTGCTGCCGCTGCTGCTGCCGCTGCTGCTGCTGCTGCTACAGCTACGACCGGATCGTAAAATCTGGCAGGAAATCATCGGAATGAATTTTTCATGAAGGCCCAATTATTATTGTTGAAACGTGTCTTTATTGTTCAACAATCGCTAAAAGGTGTTTGTTATTATTGTATCACATTGCGCAATTAATTGATATGAAAATTAGCTTTTTGCTTTCGTTTCAAAGAATTTTTTGTTTTCATTTTTCAGTAAAAAAAAATGAGTCGAGGGTTTTAAGTAGGAACCGTATCAAGATAATAATTATCTAATAATAATAGTTTTATTTCCACATTAAATTACAACCTGTCATAAAGAGATGCATGAGAATATACAAATATGAAATAAGAAAGATGAACACATTCAAGGATCAATTTCTAAAATATCACATACACTTAGAATCTTTTATAGGGGTAATATCCAGGGGGCGTGTTGAAACCGACAGTCCATCGAGAAACAAAAATTATGGACAGAAGTCAGACAATAGATGTTCATATCATCGACTCAAGGTTTTTACCTACTTACTTAACATCTCTGTAGGTGGTTATCCAGAATACGGTACAAGACACGTCCTTTAGTATAACCTACGGCACAAGACAATTCCACTAGGGGGCGCCACATGGTTCAGTTAATTTCAACTCACCTGCGAACACAAAAAGTCTCCGTAACAAAAACTAATTTATGATGCTAGAATTTTTTTTTTTGGAAATTTCAATAATTGATTTTTTGAAAGCTTTTCACGCTATTGAATAAACGAATGTATAATCAGGTTTTAATACTAAAGACAAACAGTGGAACAGAGTCTAATGGCGCTTTGTGTTCAGTTCGACCAGTTTTAACGAGTCTTTCTTTCTGAAATCGGGTTTCGAACCGACAATAATCCTTAACAACCTCACCTGATGATAAATCGTGTTCCGCGGATTTCAGAAAAGGTCAGAGATGAGTTAGAAATAAAGATTACCTTCCTAAGTAAATTAACGACGCGATTTAACGCTAAAGCTTAATATTCAATTGACTATTGAAAAATCTGTTTTTTATTCAATAAGTTTTTTTAATTCCAAGGAAGGTTAAACATTAATTTCAAGAGATAGAAAAAGGTGCAATTTATCATTGCGCCGCGCAATGTTAAGACGGTGTATGGGCTTTGAAATCGAATTAGAATATTTTGTAATCCGAATATCCTGCGCCCATTTCGACTGTTCTTTGATGAAATTTGATTTGTTTCTGAACTCATGTCAAATGTTTTTTAACTCTAGATTATGACAACTTTTTGATGCACTGGACCCAGTTTCACGAAAAAGTTTTAGCCTAAAACGGTTAAGTTTTAATTGTTGTCCTCATCGAAGAAATGAAGTAACCAATAGCAATTAGATAAAAAATTTGAGTTAATTTTTGTTTGTGAAACTGGGCCCTGGTCATTTTGCTATCCTAATATGTAAGGTGCGTGTTATCATTGTGAAATATTAAGATCGTGTTTGCGGGTCGAAATGAAATTAGAATGTTCTATCTTCCGAATATACCCTGCACCTCTGCAACTATCAGTTCCCTTTTTGTCAAAATCAATTTATGTCAGATGTATGAAAATGGAGTTGATGTCAAATTGGAATATTTTGTTATCCTAATATCCCGATACCAGTTCCAAAGTTTCGAGTTAGAATTATGAAGTTCATTTTCAATGTTTAAACCTCAGATTTCAACCGACAAGTTAGTTACTGAATTCTTGTTTTAACTCTCGTTGACCACCGCTATTTTTATGAGCTGTTCGCTGTTAATACCGGATTCGTATCACATCTGATGTGGATGAGCAGGTAAAGATTATCTCTGTAAACCAGTGCGACCATAAAACCGTTAATACTAGCGATAACTACCTCACGGGGACTCAACCAAATCACCACTTCCAATGCTTCCTGATTTGTTAATTTCTCTCTGTCAGAACTCCAGGAACCAGTTCCACAGTGCGAGTTAGAGCATGGACTCAGTTAACTTATAATCAGCTTATTTTCATGAGTTAACATTTACACAAATCTGATCTCATATAACTGCGGAACTGGTTCGAAAGTGTTTCGACATCGTCTTCGAGATCAGCTTAGAACAAATTGAAAACTTCTATCAAAGATTCGCGACCAGAACTAAAGCTATGACCAGGCTAGGTTTCATGCATAACCGTCATAATATCCCACCAGGATCCAATTGTGAATTAGTTAACTCAAATCTTAATCACAACACCGCACAACTCGATTCTATTTTAAGCTTCAACTCGTCCTTTCCCGAAATCTCCCTGTCTTCTTACGCGCTACTTGACTTATAGTCTATTTCAAACGTCTTTTCCATTTCGCGGACTTTTTGAATTATAAACGCGTGAACTAAATTTGTCACCGATCTCATAAAAGCTTTTGATTCGCAACTTTTTACAACTAGTTTCCTATTTCGGTGCACAATAGGGCTACAATAATCAAAACAAATCGGTGACCAGGCCCCCAGATGTCATTCGGGCCCATGAATTAGTAAGCACAATAGTCCGCTAACATTCGTTACCTTCTCGTCGACAGGGTAAACATTATTATGGCTTCGTCGTTTCATTAACGCTGTCTAATGCGTCTAATGAATACATTGTTAAGTCTGGTTTTTATGACCGTAACTAACGACCCCAATCGCAGTGTGTGGGAATTATGTGGTTATTTTATGATTTTAGGACCACTTTATTATCAGCCTGTAATCGACCAATCCTACGCTCAAACTTTACACACAAACACTGACGCAATTGATTTACAATATTTCGCTGTTTATGACAATGATGATCGGGGTTAGTTTCGGTTCCCTAAACATTCAACACCAATGAGTTTTTAATTTGACTCTGAATCCAGTTCTACAATTTACGTTGGTTTCATTTGACTTGGAACCACAGTTGTGTGGGTTTATTTTCATTCCAACTCCACAGTTGTGCTCAACCTGACTCTGGGTCCAGTTTCTCAGTTATGTGGGTTCAATCTGACTCCGAACAGAGTTCCACAGTTGTGTGGGTTTAATTTTCCCACTCCACAGTTGCGTGCGGGTTTAAGTCGGTTTTCGTCGTAAATTGTTAATCATTTTTTTGAGCGCTGATGAAAAAGACGGCCAACAATTCCTTCCAAAAGACAAATGGAGGCAGATGTTGCTTCGTCGCCATACCTGAAGTATTTTAATCACGGGCGGAATATGAAATGAACGACTCCACCCAACAATATCCAGTTGGCATTGTTAGGCTAATCTATCGTGATCCTGCCGCTCGCTAATACACCGACACAGAATTATTGATACCTAGGCCTAGTGAATTAACCCGACTAAACCCAGCACGTTCATTCATAATTAGAGATCTAATTTCATTTGGAATTTCTGCTCAATTTCACGTCAAACACCTCGCTTAGTTGAATTGTGCCGATAAATCCCGGGTATTTGTTTAACAGAATAATGATACAGTTACGACGTGCGCCACGGCTGATAGTATTATCAGGAATCTCACAATTCATTGAGGGATTCTGATTTACAATTCTCACCATTCATCGTCGTTTCGTGCTCGGAATCTTACATTTATGACACAGCGCAAAATGTTCAATGTGTGACTGGTCATCGTTATAACCAGTAGCGGACAGTGAGTTACCAACTCAGAACATAGACTATTCGTTATGCTCAAACCGACGCTAAATGTGGATGATTTGACATTGGACCCACAGTTGGTTCGACAGTCGTGTGGGTTTAATGTGACTCTGGGTCCAGTTCCACGGAAGTGTGGGTTTAATGTGACTCTGGGTCCAGTTCCACAGTTGTGTGGGTTTAATGTGACTCTGGGTCCAGTTCCACAGTTGTGTGGGTTTAATGTGACTCTAGACCCAGTTCTACAGAAGTGTTGGTTTAATGTGACTCAGAACTCAGTTCCACAGTTGTTTGGGTTTAATGTGACTCTGGGTCCAGTTCCACAGTAGTGTGGGTTTAATGTGACTCTGGACCCAGTTCCACAGAAGTGTGGGTTTAATGTGACTCTGGACCCAGTTCCACAGAAGTGTGGGTTTAATGTGACTCGGGACCCAGTTCCACAGTTGTGTGGGTTTAATGTGACTCTGGACCCAGTTCGACAGAAGTGTGGGTTTAATGTGACTCTGGACCCAGTTCCACAGAAGTGTGGGTTTAATGTGACTCTGGACCCAGTTCCATAGTTGTGTGGATTTGATTTGACTCTGGACCCAGTTCCACAGTTGTGTGGGTTTAATGTGACTCTGGACCCAGTCCCACAGTAGTGTGGGTTTATCCTGACTCTGGATCCAGTTCCACAGCCGTGTGAGTTAAGTAAATCTGACTCTATGGGCCCAATCCTACATTTGTGTTGGTGTAGGTCCAAATCTATGGCTTGCACTCTGAACCAATAGTTCCACGATTTTACGTAACCTAGATTTCATTTTCACGTAGGGCAATCAAACTGTCAGATCATTTTTAGTGCGAAAATACAAATTATTCCATGTTTTATATTCAATGTAAAAGTCGTAGGGAATAATGTCGTCGCGTTGAAGGCGAAATGTTTTATTACTTCTTTTTTTGCAATATTAAATCGTACACGACTTGTTACGAATATTCGCTTCAATAAAATAGAGTTTAATTCCCGGTAAAATACAGTTACGTCGCCTTCGATCCACGTCCGCTTTGTTCGTTTAAGCCATGCTTTTGAATTTTATTATATAACGATCAACGATTTGATTGAATTATTCAAATTTTATGGCCGCGTTTCAATGAAAACGAAATCCGCGCTTTTTTTCAATTTTTTTTCAATTTCAACTGATCTCAAGACAATGATTAAAATTTATATTACCAAGGACAGAAAATATAATGGGTTCATTGTGAGATGGATTTTTTAACTCGGGGGTGTTGCGATTCGGTTTGATGTTAATCCTCTTTGACAGGTCACCACCAGCCGCCGACTTGGCCCCGGTCGGTTATGAGTCTTTTATGAAACTGTCAAGGGATTTGCGTCAAATGGAATGAAAATTTTTGAACGTATGGATACAGCGTGTTCTACAGAATGTTAATCCAAAACGTGGCTTTTACAAAATCGAGTCCTATCGTTCACCCTCCTCACGGTCGAATGCCTGAACTATTGATTTAGGGAAATCTGGTCAAAATGTCCGCGTTCAATACAAGAGAAAACTTTTGTTTTGATTTTCCATTCTTATTCATGAGATTCTGTCTACTAAATCAGCATATGATTTTCCCATATATCGTGATGGTGCTCACGGGATGAATGGTCAAAGCCCGAAAATAACTCAACTAAAGATTGCAGTCAATGCAGTCAAATTCGGTTAAGTCGTGGTCGCTGAAGTCGTCTCTACATTTTTAATTCCAATAAATATCATGCTTAAGTTACTAACTGTAAGTTGTCGAATAAAACATATTCTTATTCATGTCAACTAACTAAGACGACAGTGTGATTGTTTTTCATTTTGATAACTCGTCAGCATTACGATCGTCCTATCTACGACAACTGGAGCTAGTTTCACTGTATGTTATCTTTGGGCCCAAGTCATGGCCACTGGTCTGAACCACCGTCTTAGACTTAGGTACAGTTGCACAGACATGGCTTATATTTAGGCTCACCCTGTGACCAACTTTTCAAATCAATCAGTTTTAAATCAATGCCTTGACTCTTTAGACTAAGGTACAGTTGCAAAAACATGGCTTAGATTTAGGACTCGCCCTGTGACCAACTTTTAAAATCTATCAGTTTTAAATCAATGCCTTGACTCAGTGCACACAGTCCCCGAAGCTTGTAAACAGACGATCAGAAGGTTGTATTCGAATAGCTGCGGGAGCTCATTGTTTTCAGATTGTCGCTCAGTAGTTTATTGTGTATTCGTGTATTCTGTTAACGGTACAATTCGATTGGTCACCCCTCTGAAACACCGGATCCGCGCGTTTAAACTCGAATCCACGCAGATACAAACAATGTCTCTGTCCATACCACTAAATGAGCAGTGTGCAATACCAACAAAAAGCAATCTTGGCTTTATATTAGCGGGAATAATCATCGAGAAAGCGCGAGGAACAATGAACTGTAGCCTGTGTAATTTACACTGTCGATTATCTGAGAGGCTTTTTCATTAGTACCGTCTCATCCGTTATAATTACGGCCCACTATAAATCAGCCTCGTATAAATCTTCAATTCAATTAGCCACCGATCTGCTGAGCCGAGCCGAGCCGCGCCGATCTGCTGAGCCGAGCCGAGCCGCGCCGAGCCGAGCCGCACCGATCTGCTGAGCCGAGCCGAGCCGAGCCGAGCCGAGCCGAGCCGAGCCGCACCGATCTGCTGAGCCGAGCCGAGCCGCGCTGATCTGCCGAGCCGAGCCGAGCCGAGCCGAGCCGAGCCGAGCCGAGCCGAGCCGAGCCGAGCCGATCCGAGCCGCACCGATCTGCTGAGCCGAGCCGAGCCGAGCCGAACCGAACCGATCTGCTGAGCCGATCTGCCGAGCCGAGCCGAGCCGATCTGCCGAGCCGAGCTTTAACTTGTTCACGAAAGGACCCTGCAGCACTAAAAGAGTTGATTAAAACACTTCTTCTCTGGAGAAAGAAAAAGAAACCTGCTAATAATGCCCCGAGTGGCGCTCGGTGGGTTCTGAAGGATTGAAGTAACACCCTTGGACCACGCAGACCCTTCAAACGATGATTCCTGCGTACAGCTTCTTGTGACATGATCAAATTACCACCATTCAATAAAAAAGACCATTTGTCTTTAATCGCCATTTTATTTTCTAACTTTGGTCACGTTGGGGTAATCACCTGACGATAAAGCGGTTGAATATCTTTTCGCCTCGCGGTCTCAGTCGGTTCAATTCGACTTGAAGACATAAAATGCTCCTTTCTGTACGACCACGTGTCCTTAATGACTAAAACTTCGAGGACTGAGATTTATTCAGCAAAACACGTGTTCGCTCCTGAGTCGGCTCCTGGGACGGCTCCTGGGTCGGCTCCTGGGTCGGCTCCTGGGTTGGCTCGTATTCCTTTTTGTTATATTATCTTTGGAACAGCTCATACAACACGGAACATATCGTCCATCTAATTACCAACGGCTTAACTCGCCATTTTATGGTTCTGCTTCCGGCCTATTGTGACCGTCAACAAGTGAAACGAAATTAACAACCGCCGCTCAAAGAAACGTCACGCGTTTTATTCGAGAAATGTGTGACTTTTCTCACGACAAAGTGTAGAATTTCGCGCAGTGATATTGATGACTTTCTATGCTGGGTACGAGATGACCGCTCGTGCTCCACAACACCGCTGTCATCAATGTTGAATAGGTTTCTTTGAAAGGACGGTGGGTGTGGGTTGTGCCGTGTTTATTTCCCTTGTGGCCGCGGTGATAGAAAAAATGAAAAACTGGACGCCGCGTATATAAAAGGAGACACGTCAGTGAGACTGGAGTTGATTTCTGTACAGATAGGTTTCAGAATCGCCCCGCATTGAAAATAAAGATTCGCTTCTGTAAAGAATATGTCAAGTTTGTTGATGAAAAGTAAACCAACTAACGAGGGAGCTGTATCGGGAGGAGACGGTGCGGCAGCTCAGTCGGTACCCCACGGGAAACTGCCGATTCATCTCTATGCTAATGGTAGACCATCGTACAGTCATTTGTTAACACGGAAAGAGGCCCCGGGTGTCAGGACAAACTGTTATTCTTCACCGGCTCAAACGAGGTCTAATTAGTTCTCATTCGCTACCAACAAGATTGAGAAGCAGAGACGAAATTACAGTGTCAGATAAAGCCGGTTTATATATATATATGTCTACGATTGCAAAATGAAACGGGCATCAGGGGAGTGTCCGATTCATTTGACATACATCGTTTCGTGTGGATTAATTCTCTATGTTGGGTCTAATCATGTCGTTAACGCAGTGACTTACAGCGTTGTCCCCGAGGCAAAACAGAAGTATGATTCCCTGTAAAGATGTCATTATACCCGGTGCTTATTGCGCTGATCAAATGACCCATCAGGGATGGCGGATCATTTCGTCTTGCCGACCACAAACTGTAAATTATGTTCGAAATTCGCCACTAAACATGATGATGGTCTTTCTTTTGGTAATTGGCGACCTTTTGACAAGAATACCGCGCCGACGTGTGAAAAATGGCCACTTTCGTCCATCAATCATCAGCCAGAACTAATTAAACCAAATGGACAAAGGTTAACCAGCGTGTTGTTGGTGGGTGAGGGTCAATTATAAAGCAAGTCCGACCCGATTCGCTCAGAGACTGTTATAACATTCATACCATACAATTATTCTACAGTTAGGTTTGAAATCAAAACATCAATCCGAGCATAGAAATTCTGGCCGGCAGTTTCGCAGTCTTTCAAAGTTATCTCTAACCAAAATTGGGCACTGATCAACAGTTATTAGATTGCAGGTTATGTGTTGTTTTTCCATTGACTTCACTCATTTACCCGATGAAGCTTCTATACATTAGTATAGCGAAAGCTCGTGCGTCAAATAAATAGTTAACCCTACTCGTCTAATTTGGTTATATAGAACCAAAAATGGACTTTGGTCCATCCTGAGTTTTTTAAAAACTTTTAACCGGGAACTTACGGAACATGTTCCTGGATCTTTAGTTCGAATCCGAAGGCTTCTTAGTCACAGGCGTGAATACGGTTAGCAGGCGTCTTATACTCGGAGATTGGCAGAGATTTAACGATGCCAAATGTGTCGAGTTCAGCGCTGCTACTTCAAATGATGACAAGAAAAAAAAATGTCAGTTTTCACTTGCATCCAACAGAACGAATCGTTATCAGTTCGGAAATTATTTAACATGTCGCCATGTAACGGGTGTCTGTCTCTACGACTCGCGGGGTCTTGATTAGAATTCGTCGTCTTCTCGACTCGCGTCAGGAAATAGAAACTCGATCTCAAGAAACATGTGCACCAATCGGCCAAGCGAAAGATACATTCAAATCACGCATGAAATCTCGCCCGATATCACGTGACGATCGATTCAACAATCGGCGCGGTTGGTAACGACGATGATCACTATACTGGTATAGTAATTCAGCGGACGTTTGTCAACGTTCAGACGTCAAATCAGCGGACGCCGATCACTGCATCAGATTGCAAAATAATAACAGCGTCAAATCGAGTGTGTACGACGCTTAGTATTGTTTAGCAATTTGTCAAAATGGGATGTCAAATATTGCCGATGATTTTGGCGTTTAATTTTCGCGCGTCGGTTGATGAATTACTCGTCGTCCTGGGAGACAGCGCAGAAAGAGAGTAACCGATTCATTTATTGTTGACAAATTTAATAATATCGCGTTAGAGTTATTATATCTGGGAGATGTTGTGGACATTGATATCGTTGACATGTTTCGGTATTATTGAGACTGTCTTCTTAATTTGCAGCAGACTGCATTGTCAATAGCAGCGAGTCTCTCTGTGTCAGGTTCATTGACGACGTCTGCACATAAAAGGTCGTATCTTCGGGGAATTGACTCGGTGCCTAATAAAACTGTTAATTAGCAGACGAAGTAACGATGACGTACGGGTACTACGTTTAGTGACAGAGTATAGCGAAACAGTCAATAACTTTTTTTTCGTTTTTAGAAATTGATAAATCGTGAAGAAAGAACAGTAGAAATCTATTTACTTCTTATCCCGAGAACTGTGGATCTTAAAGACCTCAGTTGAAATGTGGCTCAGAGAAATAGGTTACGAAATTGAACAAATTTTAACTTTAAACTCAAACTTATCCATCATGTACTGTGGAACTCGGCCCTGTGTCCATTTCTACCAGGGACTGATTCAGGTGGACTTAGTTGCAATGTGTAGGCCTCAAGTCTATCAAATTCGTTGAGTGCCTATTTTCATTTTCTTACCAAGCATTTCATCATATATATTTTTAGACATCGAAGTGTCCCTTTTTGGATGTGACAAGTCCTTCTAAATGGTCCTCCTGGATCTGCCCCTGTCCACAGCCCATGAGCCCGAAATGTGGCTCCTCGGCCAGTTCATTTTCCGCCAAACATTCGACTTAGAGGGAAATTTTCCATCGAGTTTGGCCCGAGAATCAGCCTTCGTACTTGATGAGCGCTCCCTAGATAGAATTCGTCTTTTTGATGATGTTTTTTTCTTCAAGATGAAGCGTAGTGTAAAATTGAACACACGTTTTTATTGTCGGAAGCCAGCTCGCGCGCGCGCGCGTCCTGGCACTACTGCTGCTGCTGTGGTGTCCCTGGGGTAATTAGTTGTATAAATAAACGAAAGAGATTTGATTAAACTTTTTGACCATCAATCACAATATTATAGGCAGAAAGATTCGATTCGTCGGTGCTATTCCCCACCGCCAACGGCTCATCTAATCACACGACACAAGATTGATACATATTACGGCGATTGAACGCTGTGGCACTCTCTCGGCTGCGAGACCAGGAAAATGCGCATTCATCTAATACCATTAAATAGATGAAGTGGGAATTCGGTAGAATATTCGGGATTCGAACCTAATTGTAGATGGATTGAATTAGTTATATCGAGTGCGAAGTGTTTATTGTACTGATGTCGGGAAATTCGGGATTCGAACCTGATGGTCGGGTTAACGTACTGACTCATCTGGGTATATCTATCTATAGGTGGATAGAAAAATAAAGGATTTGAGACTCGAACCTATGTTTATTGATTGGTTGACTAACTTCCAAGGTATCATCATAGCATGATTTCCTAAATGTCATCACTCTCAGTCGGTAGGTCGGTTGAGAAGCCCCAGTTCCCGTCAAAACATCAGCACGGGTCTGGTTTCTGTCGGGAGCTGCAAGTTCTAATTCTATCCAATCTCTTCCCCGCGCGCTCAGCTATTTCTATTAAACGACTGCTCGCGATAATTAGCAAACCTGTTCCAAAACAAATCCTTCAATTTGTTGCTATAGAACTGATACATCGCACAGTAACCGTGACGTCATAACCTATTACAAAATGAGATAAACAAACGAGAAGGAAATAGATATGTTTACTCGCTGCAGTTTAATTCCTTCTGAAAAGGGTCGTAGTTCATATAGGTCATTGCGCGTGACTGATCGAAACCAGGGTTCACTGCCCCAGAAAAAACCAAACTGAACCTAAAACTCTTCCGTGTTCTTTTTAGGTGACAAAAATTGTGGCCCCCAAAATATTCTTCAATATCAAAATGTCCAAAAACTACCTTGAAAACAACTATTCTTTCTCTTTCAATATTTCTTCAGAATTCCTCTATCGTTTCGTAAGCAGTTTAAAGACACAAAAATGAGCCGTCACAAATAAAATCTAAGCAAGAATCAACATTATTTCTTGAAATATTCACAAATTTTAGACAAATGAAGATATTTTCTCAGAGTTTAATTGAGTCGCATACGCTTTCAATTACGTGTAGGCAGTAATTGCATTAAGGATGAGATAGCATTGCATGCAATGCCTGTGCAGTGTACACTTTTAAAAGCTTCCATTTCACCCTCCCTCCTTCCCTCTCCCTCTCACTCACTCTCTCAGAAAACGACGGAAAAAGTTACAGATGTAAGTAACAGCACACGGTCTTGTTTTCATTGGATTTCACGCGTCGAAGACCTGTGTTAATGTAGCTAATTTTCTCGAAAGCAAATAAATAAACCACCGCAATATTGACTCAACGCGCCGGCGCGATCGATCTTAGGTTCGATCGGTCCTCAGCAGGAAACACGCGGCGCGAACCCTCGCAGTCCGAACCCGGCCGCCGGTTTATATTAGATCCAGGTGCTGTTATGATACGCAATAAAAACAAGCCGCCAGGGGGCCCAGGGGTTCAGGGGATGATTTCTTTACGATCGATTTCAGAAGATGGTTTCACAATACGACAACAAGCTGAGAGCGCACCATAACTACTACATCTGTTTCATAAATACAAACAGTGTTTCCAGCCCTGTTTCCCTATCAGTCGCTGGTTTTACTACTTTCACCTTGAATGAAGATTACCCCATTTTATATTTTTTACCGATTCATTCATTGATTCGATTTCTGTAGTTATTTGCAAAACATTGATTTTGAAATCATAAGAAATACAGAATATAGAAGAAGCGTCATTTAAATCTAGTTTCTTGAAATACAAAGATTTCCCCCAATTATTTTGCTGATCCAATGATTGATTGATTTGTCCACCGTTCAGTGTGTCTCAGCTTGGAGTAATCAGTCTGATTACTCCAAGGTCTCAGCGAGTCTTCTGCCTGAACCGGCAAGCGACTTATATCCGAGTTTATTACCACAGTACAATGTATAGTAAAAGCTACTAATGTTAGATATTTGACTTGTATCTGATATTTCCAGTGATATGATACACAAACATCAGGGCGCCAACTACGACCGTTTCTGTATGAAATCATAATAAGAAATTCTTTCATTTTTTAAAGACGTCTCCTCTATGTCTTCGGACCGCCGGCACACAATGACGCTACTACGTGATATTTCAATAATAAGTATATATATATTTCTATAAATTCGCGGCAGTTATTTATGGATGTCAATGAAGATCATTTGGCCTTGTAGTCGTTACACGGAGATGTTTGTTTGTCGAGACTCCTGTATTGTCGAAGATAGATAGATGATACACACACAGACCTTATCGTACTCATCAGAGTCGTCTGTTAAAGGATGTGAGTAAAAACCGGGCTGCTGATCACGGATTGCTTGGCGCCGCGATACGACCAGCAGCGATTACGATCTGACTGACGCGTCTGTGACGTCATCGCGGGCCACACAGCCTCCTCCGCTGTGCCGCGTTTACATAAAGAAAAAGTAACCGATGTTTTAGGTATTTTTTGGATAAAGCGAAACAGAGCTGATTTTAAAACGGTTAACAATAGGATTTATGAAATTATTCGAATTGTGACGTTATATCGTGTTATCGATAGTTCGTATGCAACGGGACTCTGTGTGCCACACACCGACATTTTGGGCGAAAATTCGCACTCGGGGAATCGCGCATATCACAATCAGACTAAAAAGAAGCTTCATACATTATGAGATACTCAGTCAAGAACATTGTTACATGAAAGCTTTCGGACCCGAAACTGGAGGCAGGCCAGCAGCAGCAGCAGCAGCAAAACAGGTCATTGGGAAGTAAAATGAAACGTTTTTTCTATTTCAAGTCACGCCGGGTTTCCTCTCAATTTCCCTCCCTCAACCTTTTCTCTTCTCACTCGCTCGCTCAGTCGATCTCGTTGGCTTCTTATTCCGCTGTCAATCACGCGTCGAAGGGCGGCACCTTATAATCCAGCTGGTGGGCGTGGCTTCGTAGTAGGTTTCCATTCATCGTAATCAGACGAACTACTCAATCACTTGCTTTGACTCGAGAAAACATTTGTAAGCAAGCCACTGATTGGCCGAACAGCGGTTCTAGCATTCTGGGGTCAGTAATATGTCCACGATCTTCTAAAATACACTTGTTAGCGTAGGAACATTACATGTACAATTTTGTAGTGGTTGTGTTTAGGTATATTACCTGCTGGGCCGAGCTCTCTCAATGTCTACTATCAGCGTCCGACGTGTTAGTCGTGGACTATAACAATCTGAGATCGAACACTTTTGAAACGCGGAGGAAACTAGAAACAACTTTACAACAACAGCAACAATAACAGATATATAGAAGCGAACTTTAGTTAGATCGGTCGTCGGGTTGTGGTGACTGAAATCGAGTGAAATCGAGTAAACCGATCCGTCGGTTTATCAATCTATCGATTTGACGACATCGGGACGACACATCGGAACATTGTCGGTACACGAGCGATTTCTGTCTTATCCAGAAATTCGATATTTGGACTCTTGAAGCGCGGTGAAAATTGGAATCGGCTTTCGTCGCGTTGATTCTACAGGATTACGTGCTCTTCTATTTTATACATAGAGTCGACTATGTCTTCGACGCAGGTAAATATTTTTTCTCAAAATTTTTTGTCGGTAAAAAATGAAATTTTATCGTATTTTCTTAGCCGAAATTTTTCAGTAAATTGAGGGGAACATTTTTTGGCCACGGTGAATAAGTTTACTCGAAATGAAATTTTAAGATTAACGTCTAATTAGACTACACGACTTGGAAGCTTTTTTCAATAGAAATATTACACGATTTCTTATTCAAAACTTTCGTCTGAATTTCGCCCCATCGCGACAACACAAAATGTACGGCACATGCTGGTCGTGTAGCAGGTTATGATTGTGTGGATTGTTTATTCCAGCATCGTAAACCAGAGATTTAAATAATCAAACTCATTATTACTATCCGGGATCGCGTATGTGTATTTCTATTCCCGGGCATAAAACGAAAATATAATTTTTCTCTTTCACAAAGTGAAGCAGGTTGCGATGTGTGTGTACTGCCTGCCTGTCGATGAGACACGGCGCGGTGTAACACATGGCGAACTATGTTGAAAAAAATAATACACACAAAAACAAAACAAATGCTAAAGATAAGCGAACACAAAAAGGCTGTCACTGTCGAGCTCTGCTGGTAGCATCTTTCATCGGTCTGATACTTTTACTGGCTTTCACTGGCACTGGTCTTTTGTTGGTTTTCATAAATTCGAATCTCTAAAATCTCACACTCGCGATCTCAAATAGTAATCGTCACGCGATATCATTCACATCGCGCGCCGGATTCGCGCGGATCGACTGGGATTTTACGATTCGAACGCGTGCGATTCCCATTCTATCCCCGGCCTGCACAAGAGACCACCCTGCGTTAAAAAGAGATTTTAATGGTTCTCGGCCCATATATTTGACTGGTGAAACTAGAACGGAACAGTTGTTGCTGCAACTTGGTCTATGTTATACCCGCGCGCAATCTGTGACATCTTGAATGAATTTGTACATGTATAAAAGATATCTGTTTGTTTAGTTACACGGAGAGTGTGTTTTTAGCTACGGCAGTTTCTGTCATCACGTTCTCCTCCTAAACTCGGCGCTATATATTCGTGGCTTGTTCAGGCGCTAGCTAATAGGTTGATTAGTCAGACCACGGTCTCGAAGAGAAACCTTTCTCGGAATTTCTCTGCTGAAAATTCCGTCATTTCTGCGATATTTTGTGATGAGTATAGCGTGGTAAATAGGCTTCGGAAATTGTTACAATTTCGCCGTGAAGATACTGGGTTTTTCATGGACTTCGGAATCCACAGTTATTGTATTCTGTACTTTGAACTTCAGTAACAGAATCAGTTCGCGGAATATAGAACACAGTCCTTCCTGAAAAATGAGTAATTACTTTACAACGATAGAGATAGATAATTCCATTTGAGCGAGAAGAGCGTGTATTTTTCTAGTGTAAATTTTTGGAATAAAATTCTCCAGACTTTTTCAATTTTTGTATTCGTTTCTAAACCATTTTGACCTTGTCTATGAGCAGAGTATACCTGAAGAGATATCTTAATCAAAACTTTATCTTGAAATCATACCTTCAAAGCTCAGTCCCGTTAGTTTCTGTTTGCCAACTTTACATTTGAAATAAACGTACGCTAGCTGGTCATTTAAGAATACTTTATCAAATTGCTCCGATGCCATAATTCTGTTGATCGGTTTTTGAATCTTGTTGATGCTTTTGGCGCCCCTTGAAAAACCCACCACACCTGCCAGGACGGAAACAGAGGGTTTGATTTTGAAACTTGATAGTCGGATGGTCGGTCGGTTATTTACAGAAACGTTTGTTGATTGTTTATATCTAAGGAGTAAACAATTAGAAATATAGATCAGTTTTAACTTCAATTCATATTTAGTTGCCGACCAATGTTCACGATACGTTTAGATACTGTTTCAATTTGTATTATTGAACGCAGATGAATAATTCGATGTTAGTTGATATAGTGACAGTGAAGGTGACATGTGAAGAATCAATGATAGCCATGAATTGATAACAGGGAATGCTTTGCCATATAAATTCGCGGATCCTTTCACTGGACTGTATCCTGGATATCTAAATCCGTATAGAATGTGATACAATAGACCGACCGACGCGTTAGTGAAATTTAAATATTTGATATAAACTGTTTTAAGCCGGTGCTGAGGAGTTGATTGGTAAATAAAACCCTATTGTACTCGGGTGTTCGGTATCGGCGTTATGCGTATATGTACAACTGATTAGAATTAGAATCCGCCGCACGACTATCAGCTTTTTGTTTCCAAATTATCATCGACTAAAGATAACAAAGTGACAAGTTTGATGTGTGAGTGACGTGGGCTTATCAGTAGTATATATGTTGATCAACTGATAAACCGTGAGCGCAGTCAATGTTTACCTGGTGTCGAGCCCACGTTTAAAGCCTATCTGGGGTAAGCGAGGTCGAGAGCCGTTTATTTTTTCTCTAAACGGAGATATTTTTGACGGTTCGAATGATAACAATGTTTCTTTTTCGGTGACAACTTGTCACTCGAGGCGACAGGATAAAAATACGGGTGTAAAAAGAATCGCACATGCTCCTCGCAAAACAGTCACATCGAAGCCTAGATAAGTTTTTTTAAATAGTTCGTTGTGCGTTGATACAACACAATAATGCTGTTTATTTCGCAGGGATGTATAAACGGCCCCTCCCAGAATAAAGATTACCGAGTTCCACTTTATTTGGGCTTTCGCTGTGGCCTGTTGCACATTCGTAACGTGAATCTAAAAATGGTCTAGAATCTTAAGATTGGTCCTGAGTTATCAGATTGTTAGATTGGCCGTAGACATAAAATAGTTTTAAACTGGTCTCATTATGTCTTGACCATGCAACTATTCAGCCCTAAAGTCAATATTACATCTTAGGACCAGACTCATGATTTAAGACCATTTGTGGGGTTCAAGTCACGGCTGTAGAACTGGCCTCAGCCAGATGAAAGGCTCTCATAATCCCTCCCTCTAAGTCCGGCCAGATTCACAAAATAAACATTTCAATGGTTATAAATATTTCTTTTCTTCTCTTCAGCTACTATCCTCGCCTGCCACAGCCGCCGCGGCACCGACCTCTGTACCGACCAGCTGTTGCGAGGGGGGTCGACCAATCATCACAGACCCGCACACGGGGCAGACGGTCTGCTCATGTCGGTACAGCACCTCGTTGCTGGCCGGTTACCCAGCCGCTCGGGTGCCCGGTATCGCCGATACTGTCTACAGTAGCGCCGCCTATGCAAGTCAGGCCGCCGCCGGTTACGGTGCTTTCGCCGCTGCCGATCCGTCCGCTTTCTACTCTCCATTGGTAAGTAGTTTGAAATTCAAATATAGCCGTTTTTAACGACTAACGTCAACTCACAACTGTAGAACTAGGTCCGGATTCCGGGGTTAAAGTTTGGCCCTAAAGTTTGGAACATCGTTGGAAACTTGTGAACTCAAGGTTGTTTTTGCAAAGTAAATATAATATTGTATCAAAATCTAACTCGAAACTGCGCGTTGATGTGGCTATCGTTTTAACAGCACAGAATTGTAGATGAACTTAATAGAATTAAACTGAATTCACAACTGGCGACCCTGTGATGTTGAGGGTCAGTTGTTTCAGCAAAAAAACCAGATTAATCATTAACCGCTCGATCCATACGAGAACTATAGAGATTCGATTGGATTAAAGATGAAAGTGGATTAATGGACTGTGCATTAATGGATTAATATACTTCTCCTGGTCGTCCGTTATTCGAGTTTGGGGTCAGTTTTGTCACGAATGATTAATTACTGAGTCAAGTTGAGGAGATGAATTTGTTACTTAGGCTAATTAAATTAGCATTGCTTTCCTGCTGGTGTCGCTCTGGTACTGGGTGCGCTGGCTGTGGTTGGCTGTGGTATTCAGCTGTATTATTAGATTGTCTGTAGTGTAGATGTGCGGTCATCTGACAATACATGTTGTCTGAGTACATCGTTACTTGTCTGTCCCTGTCAAATATATCACCATTTACACTGGCCTTATTGACTGAGTATATGTATATATTGTTTCAAGTTAAAGTTCGAGAAGTTACAATAGATTTAGAGGTTTTGAAAAGTCCTTTAGAAATCCTATCCTCGTTAAGTTGTTGAATTTGTCAACTTTTTTTCAGAAATTCCTTTTGAGTATCAGTCAGTTAGATCAGGGAAGTGTGTACACTTCCCTGGTTAGATTAAGATTATTTTAGAGAGATTTTGAAGCAGATTATTGATATTTACCGAATACCAATTTTTAAGTTTTAATACGACGAATTAATGTCAATGTCGATATTAATGTGATGTTATCGCGCTATAATTTAAAGGTTACTTTCGAAGCAATTCCGACAATGCTTTAACAAGTCCATTTTATCGCGCGATTCCTTTGTAAACGAGGATGAGTCTGTTTGTCTGAAAACAAAGACTAATGACGTCATCGACATCAACAGCGATGATTGTGAAGTCATCCAGAGCTGAACGAAATCAAAATATCTCATTGGCCTTAGTCACGGTTTACCGAGCGTCGTTGATTGTCATTTTAAAGTCGGATAATCCGTTCGAATCCGGACTAATTAATTTATCATTGCTCTCTCCTTCTACGAGTGGGGAAATAGTCGAATCGCTTTCTCCTCTGAATTAATCATCGGCTTTTTACGTACGACATAGGAAGCATACAAATTGCTTGAAAATTAATCCTGCTAAGCGCGATATAAAACAGAACAAGGGTGGCTCCGTGTATACGCTACACCGCCAGCGGCCCGTTCGCGGTTGTTAATCGTTTTTTCTTTCTCCAGTCACGGAATACGTCGCGCAAGAATGGTTAAAACGGCGGTCAATTTCCGACGATTTTCAGGAAAGTGGTTTCGCATCGTGTCGGACATGGTTTCTAGGCTGTAATTTAGTCGGATAGTTACTCGTTGTCCGCACGAGATTTACTGATGAGGAAACATGTAGCGACGATAAATATACGGACGTGAATTCATTTATCTGCTTCCATGCACTGCGTCACATAAAACTCATTAATTTAACGTAGTATCAATGTTTAATTTAGTTCGTTAATGAGAGCGAATCCTGCTATTGTCGAGGACTTATAAAATCAAACAACTAATTCCTCTTAGCAAGCAGCTGGGACATTGTGATCTCAATTCAGACTTTTTTAATTTTTCAATTCTTTATTTTTTTTCTATCACGTAATTTCATGTATTTGATATACTTCCGGTGGATTATGGTGTGTTTCAATGACTCGTTATTGGATAGTTTGTACCTCGGTTGTTTTTGTTTGTCCAGAATCGTTAAGTTACTTCGGAAACTCTGCCTAGATTTCAAACGTTTTCGGCGATCTAACAAAAGTTCGAAAGGATGACCTAAAGTAATAATACAAAGTCATTGGAAAATAGTTATATACACAGCGTTCTGCTGATACAAGTGCGACCATTACGGCTCTTAGCGAAAGCCCAGAACTCAGGCACCAACGGACTCATTTTCAACACTGCCCTAAAAAGGAAATTTTATTTGACCATTTTCACATTTTCGCTTATTGCATTTCTCCATAAATCACTCACACTACAATAGTATCGACTATTTGAAGACATAATCAGCAAATATCACTAGGTACATAGTTGCCCCTCGCCGAACGAAGATCCCTTCTTTGTGTCATCATCGACATCATCATAATATAACAAGGGTAATAAAATTCATTATAATATATATTCGGTAATCCGGTAGGGATTATGTGACCAATAGGAACGACTGTAGTTGTTTACGTTGCGGTGTACGAGGTATTGATGATATTATGATGAAACACCTGGGGTTGATGTGTTGAATAGCTCGTGATCGTGTCTTTCCGAACCGCTCGCCCGCCCGACCGTGTACACGAGTTCAATTGAATACCTTCCCTACTTTCATTGTGGCGATGACGTCAGGGCTTGGCTCGAGAATGTTATAGTTTGTACGTGTTAGTCGTGGTGGTTATAATTTATTTGACTAATATGAATTACCAATAAATAATTCGGCGCTTAGTATTAAAATCATTACCGCTTTCATCGGTCACGATTCCCGAACGCGACGACTGACTCGCTAGATGGCAGCACCTTACGGTGCAATCGGCATTCGACCACCCAAATCTGGAATCGAACCGGCTTTATTGCTTTGGCGAAACAATAAAGGAGTTTACGCACGAACGTAACACATATCGTTCACACGCGTCTTATTTGACGACAGATTTGGACACTCAATAATTTTGAAAGTTAAGTTCGATTAGCTACTTGCATTTGACGGTCGATATGACGCGATGTGACGTCACTTGTATCAACTTTGTAGCATTGCACGACCTAAATGAACTTTATTTCTAGTTTCCGTTTTAAATCGCTTTTTATGAGAGCAAAATTCTGCAGTTAATCGAAAATAGAATTTACGCGTGCAAAATGATTGGAAGATAGAGTCCGAAATGTTTCCTCGCGCTTCTGTCATTTTCACCAATACTGTCATCCTCACCGATACTGTCATCTTCACCAATACTGTCATCTTCAGCAATACTGTCATCTTCAGCAATACTATCATCTTCAGCAACACGGGTCTCTCAGTGAATGTTTCATCAGCGGATTTCAAAATGCCTTATTTGTACTAGTTACTACTTTTTAAGAACATTTCGCATCAGTTTGTATAGCGTCGATCATTAAGGTGACACAATGAAGCTATATACTACAATCGTGTTAGTTATGGGTCTGAATGACAAGTTGATGGGTAAATATCCTATTGGGATATTGATGTTGGGAGAATGGGCATTTTTTTTAATGTTAATTTGCACCATCTGTTGACAAACGACATTTTCTGCGCGAGTTTTCGAGCTTTTGTGTGAAAAAAACAAATTCAGTTCGTTGTTTCGCAATATTGAAAGTGTGCATCACATTTTTGTGTCGTTCGCTGTTCGTACAGTTGGGGGCGGTTAGTTGTCACAGTTGACCTGGCTCGTTTAACTAAAGACACGTCATTAGCGGTGTGATTAACAACAACCAAACCCCCGAAATTGCTACCTATAATTCCTAAGTACAAGGTGTTACCATTGTGTGCGTATATATGAACGTGGAGTCTTTTTAGAAGAAAACCCCACAAAGAAAAAAATAGCGTCATCAATTTTGAAGCGACAGCCATTGACAAATAATATATTAGCTTATATACATATATACAGTTTCCATGGTATTTTGCAATTGTGTATGTCTTTAATTCTTTTTTTGGGCTTTGTTAGTTCCCTCACATGCCTTCATGTTTTAATGTTATAACTTCATTTTCAATTAGTTAAATGTGTAGTAGGATCTTTTTTCTACATCTTAGCATTAGGATTGTCCCTCCCTCCCTTATCTACTTAAGAGGCAAATCTTTACTTCTGGTGCTGGTTCCTCAGTTGAGACTTATGTCCAAAAATGGTCTTAAATTTCAAGACTGGTCTTAAGTTGTTAGATTGGTTATAGAACTGAGATGGTCTTAAATTGGTCTTAAATTGGTCTTAAGTCTAAGCCATGACTATGGAACTGGGCCCTGGTGAACTGGCTGTAAATCTATTTGAAGAGCTTTTTTATATTTCTGGTTTTCTCAACTTATAGGAGCACCCTCAACTTTGAATTGTGTCGTTGAAATAAGAGTTCATCGAAAATCTATCGGAATCATCGTTCAATAAAATTCTTGCTCACAATTGAGAAATATCGTAACTCAAATCGAATTTGAATTTGAACTATGGCCGTTGAAGTTCTATTCAAAATAACTTGACAGATGACGAACATGAAATTCGAATTAATTGTAATGTATTGAATCAAATTATCAGCAGAAATATCGTCGACTGATATATATATATATATATATATATATATATATATATACGTTGCAATGAAGTGCGAACCTCAATTACATATCTATCGATGTATAGTGTCATTGTATTCGGTGGTTTATCAACTTTGTTTACCTCTGGATTCACACAGTTTCGAAATCTAAACATCGCTCCGATAAGAGTCGCATTGACTCGAGTGACAGTCAAATGACAGAATTAGGTCCGAGACAATCTCGAACTTTAATAGGATTTCGTCGCCATATCTCTTCTTTCCAACACGAGAAGTGTAAATATACTTATTCCAAATAGGTTTAAACAGTTTGTTTAGCTCGTGTATAGATATCTACAAGGAGGTTTGCTTTTCAATTTGTGTCAGTCGCATCTCAATTTAAGTAAATTTGGCCATTTTATTAATGGAAATCATATCAGATGAAGTATTAAACTCCACGTTGTAAGATAAGATGAAATTGCACAATACAAAAAAAAAACAGTTTATATTCAAATTCAAATTTGTAACTGTATTTATGCTGTATGATTGTTTATATGAATATCGCGTAACAAACTTTCACAACATCAGTATTCCCGAAGATGACTATAAGCTGTAAGGATGAAGTCGAAACGTTGAAATAAAATACAGCTCAATTACGAAACATTTCGGACTCGTTTTTATCTTATACATATATCAGAAATGTGCGTATCTTCGACGTTTGATGACAAAGAAATCGAGTCCTTCGTTTCACCGAAAAAAAATCGTAGATTCAAAAAAACCGATTTAATATTTCGTAAGGTCTTTAATGATAATAAACACCACTGACGCGAAACTCAGCCGATCAGCTTTGAAGAAAAACCTCTTTTTTCGAAAAAAAAATTTCTTTTTGAAAAGCCACGCCGTGAAAGATTGTTTTGACAGCGCGACATTGTGCAGTTTGTTCCTTTTTTCGTACAAATATCAGTCCGTATTGAAGTTTTCCATGTAATTACCGCTGGTTTTAATGCATGTTTTTGAGAGTGACTTTGATGCTTTTGAAATATGTCTAGTATTGTGTAGCCTACTCGTCGCGTTTTGTATCTAACGGTTTTAAAGTCTGCGGAATTTTTAAGACCTCTATAAGGTTGACAATGTCATCGTTCCTATAATAGCCATAAAAATTCAAATATTTTCAAAAATCTTTAGCTTCTTGGAATGCTTGAAATGCATCGTGCATCAACCTCTCTTGCCTCTTGAAGATATCCATTTATTGAAAACATAACAATCCAGTTCCACAGTTAGATTTGACTCTAAATAATGTAGTTTTAGATTATGTAACTCGATAGCATCAAATCCTGACTCGTAACAGTCGAACTGGATCAACTGATTGAGTAAATTCCGGGTCTTGAAATATTAAAATTCATCACGTTTTTTTCCTCCATCTCTTACAGAATTCCGCTTATGGCTTGAAGGATAATATGGAGGCCTGGAGAAGTTTATCACAACCTGCGGCGTGTTACCCGTACGATACATCGATGGCTGCTTACCCTTACATGAACAGGTAAGTCGATAACAGTATGAACTATGCGCTTTGCCCTCGAAGAGATTGACCGGTGCCCAAAAGTTGGTGACAAGGAGATTGTTTTGTTTAACATAATCATCCGATGGTTTACTGAACTAACTTTTTGAGCAAATGGGATTAGTCGGGCAGTTATGGCGTAGATTTAGAATCTACGTTAAGACCACCTTAGTTCTATAGCCAGTCTAACAACTTAAGACGGGCCTCAGCTCATTTTGGTTCTATAACCAATCTAACAACTTCTGGACCAGTCCGCATCTGGACCATCGAACAACTAGCTCCCAGTGTGTTATTTATATAACGTGTTCATCAGCAATTAACAACACAAACTACGAACTGCTGATAGCAGTAAACAGAGACAAGCGTTCTGTATAGATGTGGTATAAATTCTAATGAATATATTCAATTTTTAAAATCTCATTGTGTCTACCGACATCGCACCGGGTAATTTGTCATTTTACAATCAAAATCATTTGACAGTTGCCGCAGGCGGTTTCGAGTTATAGAGTCCTCGCGATGTTTAGTTTCCATAAAGACGTCAGGTGCGTTTAGAAGATTAAAAACAGTCATAGTAAACTCGTAACGTTGTTAAATGCTCGAGTGAACTTAAAATTCGCAGAATAATTCAAATGTATTTAGCATAGATAATATATTCCTTTCGAATATGTTCCTTTCTTCCATTTTGTAACGTCGCAAATTTCGCCGAGACATAATATGATCATAAATGGTAATCTTGTATTGTGACCAGATTTAACTAAACCCTGGTCTTATCTGAACCGTTGATTCAAACGTTTCTCTTCAAATTTTAGTTTCAAGATTTGTTTGTTAATTAGGCTCAATCGGTGTGATAACTTCAAGCTCTGAGTGATGATTATGTGTCTTTCTATCTGATACATCGTCTCCGACTTTTCGGAAGCAATTGATGCTATTTTATTGCCATTTTCGATACGTCAAAACAGCATTGTCAGCGCACGCCGGGTGCTATTAGACCTATTGTTCCAATACGGCGAACAATGTAAAAGAAATGGAGAGCGTCACATTAATGCACGACAATAACGCGCCATTTCACAGTAATTTGCGCGGCAAAATTATTCATAATTGAAATAATTTATAATCTGTTCTTTTACGTGTGAAATACGAATCTGATCGATGATGGAAGCTGTTATACGGCGAGCGATGGCGGCGGTGATCGTGGAGAGTGCGTATTTATTGTCCGTAGCAGTTAGTCATTATACCGTATACACGACAGTGTATCCTGCCGCCCGGGGGACCGCTCCTACAATACGCCTGCCTCTAATGACTGTTAGCTGTTTATTTGATAGTTAATGTTCTCAGACGTGCGCGCGTGTAACGGTGGCTTTAACGCGACCGATCTGACCTTCTGGTTTTCTCATCGAGCAAGAGGTGGATCGTGTTGTTGTTGTTTTTTTAGGGAGCGTCTGCATCGAATATAACACTGTAATCCTCGTCAACTGTAGACTAACAGCCAAAATGCCTCTTTATGTATTTTTGCTAACAGAAATGTCCCACATCAAAAATGCACGATTTTATGCACAGAAATCGATGATTTATCAAAATGAAACCACAATGTTTCGGCCGTTGACTAACGCGGAACACGATTCTTTCGAGTCAACTTTTAAAAGCTAGAACTATATTGAGAACTTGTAAAATCGCCGACGTTTACGATCGAGTTTAATCGCATGCTGGGTAAATCCCTCGAGGGGACGGACGCAAAAAGCGCATCGACCCGGACCTGTTGCGGTAGCGGGCTATACGGATCGATTCGAGGGAGTTATTTGAATTTGTAAATGCGCTTCAAAGCTCCCGTTCCGATCGTAGATGAAAAGCTGGCGGTGGTTTCTATATCAAAGAGACATTATTACACGTACACATTTTGTATAG
The DNA here is from genome assembly GCF_964204645.1 of Tubulanus polymorphus. Taxonomy (NCBI): domain Eukaryota; kingdom Metazoa; phylum Nemertea; class Palaeonemertea; order Tubulaniformes; family Tubulanidae; genus Tubulanus; species Tubulanus polymorphus. The sequence continues at coordinate 1,135,636 of NC_134027.1, read as the reverse complement.
CGAACAAGTTTCTTTTAAAAAGACCGATCAATCATTCTAACATTTTATATACTATATACAATTATATAGAAAACCGGTTCATAACACACACAAGTAGTAACTACGTCTCGAAATGAACGCCCCTGTCCTAACAATCTCGATCCGGGACTATTATAAACCATGTTGTAAACATGTTGTTGACTATAGTTTAAATCATAAAAAATAAATGTCACACATCGAAACAGAGAATTAACTTGTATATATTTACGGGTTGTTTGATAAAACCTATATTTTCATCGCGTGTTTAAACGCAGTTTATTGCGCGTAGTTAATTTAGTTATATCACCTTCATGAAAAATTGACTCGATAGTTGTTGAAATTGGCAGCAAAGTGGTTTATTTTTTCTTGATTTTCTAATGTATTTGTAAAAGTTTCGAACACGAGGTGGTTTTTATCAAGATTCCGGGCACAGTTACCTTACGCTTTTTCCGAATTACAACAACTTCACAAGTTAGTAGGGCTTGAAAGGTTTGAACGGTATGCTTATTTTGGCAATCATATTTTGCCAAGTCATAAAGACTGGTCTTGATTTGTAAGATCCTTTAGGGTAAAATTCAACGTGTTGGTTTTTATTTTTGCTCGCAGTAGGGGGATACAGTCCGGAAATTGTTACTATCAGATTAGCGAAAATTCGAATGACAGGGCATGTTGACTAAAAACCTTTTTTTAATTCAAAAGACAATTCGAGTGGAAAATACTACATATTGTATGTAATTGTATGGCTCCTGTGGAGAGACAGTAAATAGGGGTCGATGTAACGTTATCTGCAGCCATTCGAAAAATATCTATTTTTTTAAACATTCGTGACTTAATCAAATTGGAGAAACTCTGATGAACTGATGAAATAGAATACTATATAAAATGCTCACGCGGCTGTTGCATCTCAACGTTCGGGCTTTGATATCATTCGATTTCGTTGTATGAGAAATCTGGTTTTTGTCATATTATCTACAAGATCATGTCCCCGCATTGAGCGTATATACTGACATAGCACATGCGGTATGGATCCAGATATATAGTAATAATAACAATAATAAAGCCGTTTGCCGCGGAATTATCTTAGGCGACATCTCTAGATTAGGCCGCGACGATCTTTATCTCAGAACATGGTGCCTTCGACGCCGTGGTTTCGATTGTTTCGGTGCCGTCGCGTTTAAACCGCGCATACCTACCAGTCTAGAACGAGATATCGGCGGCGCTAGCCCGGTGACTCGTTCGCTTGTTGTTTCTGGCTTGTGAAATTTTCGGCCGCGTGACTACACAAAAAAGGAGAGATCAAGTGTCCCATTCGGCGTATACTTCATTCCCACTCGAATTACAAAACTTGAAAGATAACTTTTCTTGTTACGATTCGTTACGATGACACTCGAAAAGAACTTCACAATCTCTCTCTTTCTCTCGAAAACTTGAATACCGAATCTAACGGACGCTTTGTCTTATAATTGGCCTCATCAAATATCAGATCGTCGAGTTTTTTCTTTCTTTGTGGTTTCGAAAGTAATAAAGCGAACCGTTGGGTTAGGTTCTATCATAATGGCGGTCACAAGAGCGAAATTCAATACTCAAACATGATAAACCCATTTGGTCATTTCTGAAATACTTGTATGTCGTATTTTCCTACAGCTATGGCGCTATGGACCTGAATGGAGCCCGCAGAAAGAATGCAACGCGAGAAAGTACCAGCACGCTGAAAGCCTGGCTCCAAGAACATATTAAAAATCCCTATCCGACGAAGGGCGAAAAAATAATGTTGGCCATCATCACAAAAATGACGTTAACTCAAGTCTCAACGTGGTTCGCGAACGCCCGGCGCCGGTTAAAAAAAGAAAATAAAATGACCTGGTCTCCTAAGAACCGTTGTGATGATGATGATGACGATGACAAACTATGCAGCGATGATGACGATGAGAAAGACGATCACAATAGAAGTGGTAAGTTTGTTATTTTTGAAATTTGAATTCGGGTCCGTTTGGTTATCAGTGATGATTTACTTTGGGGGTATAGACTAGTGTATGGTCCATAGACCATGATCCAGTTACCGAAGTTATGAGAGTCAACTCGTTTCAACTGATAAACTCTTAGAGTCAAAGGATGGGCAAGAGAAGGCATTTATAAGATTCTAAAAATGTTAGAAATAAAGTATAAAAGATTTCGTCGAAACTTTGACACTTTGTGACTGCATTTCTAAGCTATAACTAAGTTATTAGTAAATGCTTCGCACCTATTGAACATTTTCCTGAGACGCACTGTATCGGTGCAGGGCCACCGTCGAGGGGAGCTTAGTGTGAAGTACGTTTAAAAATAAGAAACTCGACTCTCTCCTCTTTGAAAACATTTCCAAACGAGAACAAAAAAGTCGAAATTCGATTCCGTCAAAATTGATCAACAAATATTGAGTCAATACATCTCCAGTTGATCCCTCAAATATTGAGTCGCATAAAAATTGAACAAGTGTCTTCTGTATATATAATCTTTTAGTATACATGCACAGTTTATTTACTGACACATTTTTCTGAGTCATATTTTTGTATCTTCCATTTAAGAGAACAGAGAACATTTACAATGCGGTATTCATTGCGAGGTGGTGTTTACTCGCACTCAAATACTCATTCGCGTCTTTCGAAAAAAGATTTAACAACAAAAAATACGACTTTCTTCGCATTTTGTAAAACCAACCACAGAGACGATCATATTGACTACTACGATGTACACAAACTACAGTGAAATTCACTTAACTTCATCTGATAAACCGTCGCATTATTGGAGTCATCTCTATTTTGAGACCATTTCTAATTCAATTTCTAAGTCATCATCAAAAAGGTCGTCAAAATAACGATCGACTTCAGCGAATTCCACTGTATCAATGATTCGGTTGGGTTTGAAATAAATGTGACCGAAGTCAATTATAAAATGGCGAATAACTAATCCGGGTTGTTATATGTATAGAAACAGACTATTAACTCAACGTCATTTAGCGAATGTTGTTTAAAACCTGGTTAAGTCACTTAAGTCTCCACGACAAACGCGCATTAAAACCATCGCCATCTTCGTAATGCGGTTAAATCGAGAAAGAAAGATGTTTAATCATACTTTAGGTTTGACGTGTTAAATTGTTCGGGTGTATAGCGCGTTATTAAACCACCATGGCGGAATTATTCTCCGATGAGCACGTCTATATATGTATATGTCGTTAGTTAACACGTGTTTGATGATATTCATTCTTCAATTGAAATTTCAGGGGCGATTGTTCGCACCGTGTTCAAAGACGCACTCAATAATCGTCGCAAAGTCATTAATCATTACAAAGTTCACATAAATAAATATTCAAATTTCCTCCTCGCCCACAATTCAATTTGTTTTTTCATCCGTTGAATAATCGATAATTGATTATATATTTTACGATCTTTTCAAACTTGAAATTCATACATTTATATATTATACGCATGCGATTTGTATTCTGCACGCTAACTGAGGCCAGCCCTGCACGACCTGACAGGCGCCAAAACGATCGATAAAGAATCCGTTAATTTCAAATCGGTGTCTCTTTTTTCTCGAAATAAAAAACCAGAATGAAGATAAGGAACGTCCCAACAAAGATCTATATTGATGTAGAGTTAATTGGGTATCTTACGCGTCCTATTGTCACCCATTATCTTCACCAAATGCGACACGAATCTTACGCGGTACGGGTGGAGCCTGTCGCCGGAGTCTCGACTTTTGAACTAGATTCTTAAGTGCAACAAATAACAGACATCTTTTAATTATTGCTCGAAAGAAATTTGATATTCATACGAAGAACAGAAGACCCGTCGTTGGATTGTCAGTTTTTCGATCCGATCCGGACACAAAGCTACATCCATGACTCGGGGGACAATTAGAAGAATCCCATCTGCTTTAGGGAAGATAATGCCCGTTTAAACTGTCAATGGCCGCCATGTTCGCTTTGAGATAATGGTAGCATCTTTTTGGGTGGCCGGGTCCACACACACACACGTACTCGATACCTATCACCTGTATCTAAATTTGATCCGTCTATTGAATCGGTTCTAACCGAATAGCACGTTTTTCTCTCGGGAGATACGGATATCGGACGGATATCGCTAACTGTGACCCGTGACATTTCTATAATCGTATCTTTTGATGAAGACATTTTTGCAGAAGATTAGTTTTTTTTTAAATTTTTCATGTCCAAGTGTTTCCGGACAAACACATGGTCTTTATGGCTGAAAGCTTGAGAAGTTTAGCGGTCTTTTAGTCTCGAGATGGTATGCCTATCTTTCGGTTGGTTTGGTTTCAATTTTTTCGAATGGCTTCATTGGGTCATCTTCAGGGGTAGATTTACTAATTTTGATTACTCAAACTCCAAGTTGATGGAAGCCTCGCTTGCTTGGTATATATATACACACAGTTAGTAGTACGACCAGCTATAAGAACTCTTATCCCTATCGCCTTCGCCGATGGATTAGTTTTAATGTCCTTTGTGACATTGTTCACTCTTATGTTCGAATTCGAAGTGACAAGTTGTTGACAAGACTTTAAACCATTATACAGCGGTATCTTCAACGCTGGAACTCAATAAACACCATGTACCAGTCCCTATAGACCGGTAAATACAGTTCCACTTAGTACTAATCTACCAATATGTTTAGCTGTATGATAAAGATCAATGGTTTCACTATTTGATCAATTGGTAAATTGTGGCTGCTGAACTGGCCAACTTCGCAGTTTTGGCGATCTGCAATTTGGGGCCGTGTGGGTCAGTTCACCCTCAAGTTGCAGGTGAACTAAACGTACAAACTAACGGGTTCTCTACGAAACTGCTACTGCTCCCGGCTAGATTTAAGGACTGCAAACTGATACTAGGTTAAATGGTGCTTCGTCTTGAATACTGTCCTGCTGCTGCCCGAGCCTACAGTAAAGGGAGCCGCGTTGAACCTCGCAAAAAGCGCAGGAAACAAAGTAAATATCAGACGGAACATGTACACACGAAACTGGTTGGGCAGCTCTAGTCGCGAGTCGACTAGCGAGGAGAGAGAGAGAGGATAAGCTGCTTGCTAAATCGGCTTTACATGAATAATGGAGGCTGCAGATTCGGCTTTCGCAGCTGCATAAATTCACATGGCTACGCGCGCTCGGAACTGTACGATAAGTCTTTAGCCCTCCAGCATCGAACTAAAACCTTCCCGAATGATGAGACCAGGCTCCGTGCAGCCTGGAATCTCGGCAAGTCTCGTATAATCTCGTATAATCCCGTCAATGAGAATGTAAAGTAGTTGCACACGCATTAACTGTTTGTCATACACACAGGCGTGTGAATTTCTCTTTCCACGGAGAAAAAGCCGGCATCTGGAGCTACAGCAACGGGACATTAGACTCTACATCCGGAAGTCCATACTTTTCGGCAAGGTCACGTGGAGCGTTCTGAAAACGCCGTAAAAAAACTTTGTATCTGCATAAAACGTGGAATACAAAATCAGTGCTATATTTGAGTAACGGTTCCGATTGAAAATCTATTTTTGGGCTTTAGATCGATTTTGGATTCAGGTTAGGGCTTCCTTATCCGATGCATTCGGGCAAAATGATGACTTAATGACGTCGAACGAAAAGTGTCCGCAAAAACCATAGTCCGCTCAATCAAACACTTACTATAACCGGATCGGTGCTGAAGAGTCTCTCAGACCTTTCACGGCGAAGAGGCTAATAATTTCTGCTAGTATTTGCATTCGTCATATTTGTCATAACCCGTGGTTCAGAGTTTGCGGCTGCTCTATTATCGTCAAGAATTAATTAACGTCGAGAGGCCGCATCTCCGAGATTTCGTACAAGTGTCCCGTCTCTCCTGGTCGTGATTTATCGGCGAATTAACATGATATCTGCAGGTAAACATTTGTTTAACATGTTGACGGACATCTGCGGAAATTGGGTCCCACTGGTGGCGCGTAGCTCCTCTGACAACGTTCCGCAGTTGTCTCTACAACCAATCGATGTTTCAGTAATGAGTTTGTTAAGACCCAATATTGACTTATATGGTGCTGTCGGAGTCTGATGTTTGCTGCCGGTTCCGTTCCGTATTGGTTGTGCAAAAATTATTTAAACTCTAAAACATCAGCTCTTCCACGGTAGCAAGAGAACAAGATGACTTTCGACACAGAATGACTTCCATTGATGGCATCGTAGTGTTTTTCTAGTTTAAGTTCTTTGAAGAATCTGAGCTTGAATCAACGTATAAGTTGATTTTGCAGGTTTATTACGGTTTATTCCCGACTCAAATACAGTATAAAATAGAAAACGGCTTTTACTTCCTCGCCGCAATACTATCAGGAATCGAATCTTAATCTTAATTTCATGAAAATATGTTTTATTGCCGGGTGTTTATCAATACGGCGAATATTTATTGGTTGTGATATGCACGGCATATGTTATCTCAGTTCTCTACCTATCGTGACGTGTTGCCCGGCTACAACGCAACAGATTAAACCGTTATTCATATTTCATATTCAAAATGCCGCAGTTAACAAATCATGATCGCTTCATTGAAACCTGCCGGTTGGAACAAACCTTTATCTGAGTTTTGCGATAAAGTTTATTCCAGGCAGCCAGCGAGAATGTGATAGCATAAAGTTACTCGGAAAGTCCACGGACACTCTGTGCCTCCCCACACCTGTGGCTTTGAAATTAATGCAGGTTCTTGGTGAACCCTACCCGTTCAAAACGGTGGTACTAGGACAGCTACAATAGGTTCTCGATGAACCCATCTCCTGGCCGCACAGCTGTGGTTGGAGCTTTGACGTTGAAAAGCTACGCGGTATAGATGTCAAATATCGTGGGATATAATATGGCCATGGAAATTATCAAAACTGACCAAAAACCGTCGTTAACAGAAGTCATAGTAACTTGGTCTCATTCTATAGTTAGTTACTTTATTAAAATTGTTCATTCACGAATTAAATTAAGTTAGAAAATCTCGTAAACTCACACGTCACCAGGAACACTTGCATTGCCCTGGCACTTAGATATCATTATGAAATGCAATTTGAGATTTTCAATGTTTGATTATGAATATTCGTTTATTCAACTATAGGGATGGTGTATGTTTACTTGCGACTAGTGCAACAGTTGTAAATTTCAAGTACATCGAAACCACAACAGCAACTTTTTTAATTCGTAAAAAAAGGGATAAAATGTTACTGAAATTCGATGAGAATTGGAACTAAAACAAAAATCATCATCAGTTAAAGGGAAAGTATTCATTTTGATAGTTAGTTCAGTTACGGTTTTCGATTATGGGGAAAAATAGATATATTTTTTTATGAAATGCTAAGTGAACAATTTAATGTTTAAATTATGGATGTTTATTCAGCTATGAATGTTATTTTCGCCTAGTGCAACAGTTGTAAAGTTTCAAGTTGATAGAAACCGCATTCATCATAACGTCGAATTTTTTCTCTTAATCAAACACTCACGACCGTCGTATACAACGACTTAATTTGCATATATGCAAATAAGCTTTCGAATTATGATGTATTCTCTGTTCATAAATATACATTTGTGTAATTCAAGCCTTGCAATAATGTACACTTGTTTGCTCAGACGGAATACAACATTTTGCGCTCGTTCGGGACTTTTCTTTGCCTATGTTTCACACATTGATATTCATCTGTTTTTTTTCGCACTGTCGACTACTTGGAATAAAATGGTAATTCCATTTCTCAACACTTGTGACAATTTAATATTTCATAAAGGCGTACATGCATTTTAATGAATGTGTTTCGAGTTAAAATAGTTTTGAAAAAAATGTGCTGACTCCATCTGGGCATACACAATTAAATGGCGTTTGCACGTAGAAAACACTGGCGTCTATATGGGATTCGAACCCTATAAGATGCCTAGGATTAACGAGCAATTTGGGCTGCAATCCGCGCATCTCAACGTGGGGTATAGGTCTTGAGATCTAAGAGTCTCTTTTCTCAACTAAAAACATTTTGTTCCGATTGGTTTGTCTTGTTTGACACGAAACTCTGTTCGGTTTGTCGTGGATGACACTTTGTTGTTAGTTAATTTTTCCCATGATTATAAATCATTATTGGGAACATTCTTCGTAAAGGCCATAATTCATATCATGTCCCTTACATATACCGTGTGTCCTATGGATACAAAACACTTGTAAAGAGCGATTTTCCCTCCTGATGTTAGTCTCCGAAAAACAAAACAAGTCTTATTTTCTATTCATTGTGTCATGTCAGCGGTTATTAATTGCAATATTATCACCGAAATGAATATGCGTTACATTACTGTTTAGTGGCGACAGGTTGGGAAACTTGTTTCCAGCCTAGACACACGTTTTCTCCGCTGAAAAAAAAATGAATATCTTAATACCACAATTTGCGAAGTATTTTCCCATGTCATTTACGATAATGGATTTCATTATAGTATCATTGAATTGATTTGGGAAAGGTTCAACTGTGAACCTTTTGTCCGAAGAGTTTATTTATCAACTTTATTTATCATTCGTGGCTTCGACTGGCAGCGGTTCGTGCCGAAACAGAAATGGGTTTTGGTATTATTGAAAAACCATTTCGTAACTGTGTAAATAAATGCACTTTCGTGGCATCAAAAGGCGAATAGATCTCAGTCAAAGGGAGCAGATACTCACCGTATACATACAACACGTCTGGATAAAAGATTCGTAATAAGCGTCCGTCTTTCAACGAGACCGTACCGGTCCTTATCGTCGCGAAATAGTTGTCATGGAAGCGCGCTGATAACCGGTCATGTATCAGACTCGACAGAAGAGGCCATTAATTCGCCAGAATAGATCCCTAATTAACTCTCTCTTTACCTAATTCCAGCGTATAATAGACGCTGAATTGGCGGTAGTTACAGACGATTCATAATTCCCTAATCAATAATAATAACTCGTGCAGGCGTGTTGAACATTGGCGTCGATGATTTCACGATGGGAGAACATTAAATGGCGATCGTCAGAAATTAGATTCTTTTTTCTTTATTCGATGCGATGACAAGCAGGATGAGGCGGGGCAGGTCATTCACTCCTCGATCAGAGACTGATCCTGGTGGCATCGATCGCAGTGGCTTAGACCAGTCTTAGCTCATTTCGGATCTTTAGCCAATCTAACAGCTCGCATCCAGGAAAAGCTTATTTTGGTTCTAAGGCTATTATCTAACAACTTAAGGCCAGTCTAAATTCATTTCTATAGTTAAATAATCTTAGGACGTGTTTAACTATCTAAATTTTAAATTCTTTGGATTCAGGAATTTTTCAATCGAAGACATTTTTGGGTCAGTGTTTTTGAACCATAAACTGAGGCGCTTTAACGAAAGAATTTGAAATGGGGCCCATTCAACATATTCTAACACTGTCCAGAACTGTTTGAAGATATTGTAACGAATCTTTGTTTACGTAAATATGTAAATAAACTCGCACGATTTGGTTACTGTAAATTTGCTCTTTTAAGTTTAACGAGACAACCAAAAGTTCGGAATAAACCTATCGGTCTGGTCGGTGCTGTCTGTTCTTATTTGATATCGATATTGATACAGTTTGGTCTAGAGGAGCAGCAAACAATTCGTATAGAACAGAGTATAAACAAACGTGGCGCTAAACAGAAAACATAGGAATTAATCATTATTAAATTTGATTCTAATTCGCGTCCTATCGCGAATAGCCCCATCGTGCTTATTACCGATTCGATCCGGGAACGAAAGCTTCAAAGGAAGAACTAATCACTCTGCCATTTGTGGAGACAAAGCCAACGCCGCCAATACGATATTTAAGTTGTAATTTGCATGTAGGATCACAAGGCCATATTTACTGACGAGTTAGCCGCCATTATCAGCTCGAAACAGGCGCTTTTACGCCGAACACAACTGAGCCTCGCGACAAGACTCGAGATGCGGGGCTTTCAGGACTGGTGAGAGCCGAACACTAGGATTATCATCTTCTGCGTGTTGGCGCAGTAGAAATCTATAATCCGTTGAATAAATGGCAGACGATGCGCGATGAAAGAGAGCGTTAAACAAAAATCAATTAAGATTCCAGTCGTCGATAATGATATGTCAAGAACGAACAAGAGCGAAACAAATCGCCTGGAAATAACCGGGTTGAATGCTCACTTGCCGCAGTTAGAAACGAGATACGCCACTATTCACTTACCGCAGTTGGAACCTGCAGCCACGTTGAGCTCGGCCCATATTTTTGTTATTTGTATAGAAAATATGGAAAAAATTGCTTTTTGAATTCTTTTCACTTTTTCGAAAGAAATCAAATCTTAAAAAAAAACTAGTTTTTGTTGAATCATTTTTCCACGTTACCATATTTTTTTAGCAACTCCTTGAAAAAACCTTTTCCCAAATTTAAAGCATTTCATTAATATGTCTTTTTCATCTATTGTATCTTACAGGTTCTCGTTTAGGCGACCAACAACAAGATGGCGACCTGAAACAGCTGGGTCACGGTGGAAATTCCCGCGTAAATTCTCCCGATTCTGAACATCCATCGCATTCTCCCGTTCTGAATTCGGACTCGAATCATTCTAATCACATAGACATTGTAAAATGTGGTTCCACATCAAACGATTCCGAAACTAACTCCGATAAACTAGTCACTAGTAAACCGAAGATATGGTCACTAGCGGACACTGCGACCTCTAAAACGCCCCCTATGGGCAGACGATCGCCGATAGGGTTCTCGGCAGTACCGACCGCTAGCCGGGCTAACTGCACTCATCCTGTACCGATTTCTGCCGCCTCGTTAGACACTAGTTCCATGTGGAGTAAAGCGGCTATTTACCCCGGATATCCGGCCGGATTCGCACGTTACGGTCTTAATGCAATGCCCTACGCGTCCTCGGGGAAACACAGTATTCCCAGTCTTCCTGAAGACCATCACAGAACGACGTTAACTCACAACGGAGCGTTCATTACTACTTCAGGTACGAATACAGTCTTTTCATTTCTTAGAAAAACTATAGCAAACTCATTACGAAGCTGTCGCTGTAAAACTTAGTCCAGTGTCCAGAATTATATCTAGTTCATTTTCAATTAGTTAAGTCTGAGTCAGATCTTAACCGTGAAATGGTTGCTCCTTTAGAAAATAGTTGAAAATTAATTCATTTTAACTGTGTCGCTGTACAAAAATTAGATCAGCAAAAATGTAATAAATGCCCTGAATGATGCTGATAAGTTTAGAAGATCTTCTGGAAACATTTTGAGATAGAAATTCCCGTTAATCAGGACCCGATCTGATGATTTTGCTTAATATTTTGTTCTGAAATTTAAATCATAATTTGAATAATTTATTTTCTAAATTTCAGGTGCTGATTCCCGGGTGGCCGTCAGCAACGGATTCAAACCATCAGAAAATTTGGTGCATCCCGCATTTGGTATCAGTACCGCATTCCGACCAATCGACAAATGTAAGTGTTTTTCTTTCCGCTGCAATCTCCTTAACAAAATCCATCATCAAATTCGAGTTTAATTCGCGCGCGAATGTTGTCGATTTATCTGCCATTTTGCGTCCCGGGGAAAAAAACGAATGACGATTTAACCAGACAGCTCGCGTCACAGCAATCTTCACCCGGAGATTCATTAGACTTATTGAAAATAATTCCACCAGGAGGTTTGGGTCATCCATTTTACGAGTGTCACTTGGCACTTATTTGCCACCGGAGCTGATCAGAGTCACTAAAGTCTCTGGGGACCATCAGAAACTGATTAGACAACCAGCGTTCATCCATTCACTAAAGTCTGTCATTGCTGCCAGCGATATATAAACTACAGCCGCACAGAGCCGTAACTGATATTTCATTATACTCATTGCTTTTATAGATCTCGTCTGCGGCTACAGTCCGTTCTTTGCCTCGCCGCTTTCCCTTCATCATTCTCCGGTTATATCTGGACCCAGTCGCGCATAGTCATAACTTGAGTCCAGTGGCGGTCTTAAATCAAAGGCTGGTCATGTTAGATTTGTTATAGAACCAAAACGAGCTTAGACTTGTCTTAAGCCATCTTACGATTTAGACTTCAGTGGGCCTTGGGTCGTATATCTCCGGTAAAATGGAGCCCTTTATGAAAAATTCTGACCCACATGAAGTGAACGCAAAAAGAAACTTTAGTTGAAAAGTTTGAGTGAAGATCTGTTTGAATTCGTTGTGGGGTTTCCTATTATTACCGTGTTTAACATCTCCAACTGTTTCACTAACAAATTCGTTATCAAAATTTCGAACTTAAACACGATTAAACTTGTAGTATATAGATATAGTGTTTACATAGATAGGCACCGTGCTGTTGAACCCGACCGTTACATCGTCAATCTCCCCTCGTCTGGCCGTACGAGAACGCGGCGTGAAATAGCGAGATAGTACGAGAAAACAAGTGCTATCTAACCAACCGCCGATTTCGAATACAATTTTCAATTTGCACTTGTCTAACCTGGTGTAATCATATCGTATTAATCTCGGGGGCTTACGACACAGGACGTGTTCGAATGCGTCGAGATCCTGGCAGCAGTTTAATGGATAAAATTTAGAAATCCTTCCACACAGACACACGAACGCTATCTGATTCCCGCAGTGTAACAGATGTACGATTCCCACCAATAGGGATTTATCTCTATACAAAACATCCTCTTTCTGCCTTATAACAACTATAGACAACAAGCAATCAAAGCTCGAAAATCATTTTTATGATGTAAAAATTCGACATTGTAAATTGAGTTAAAAGGTTATTGAAACATAGAATCTAATAACATTCTCATAGTCTTTGTCAGTTGTATTCGTTTTGCAAACAGCCTTTTATGAGTTAGATCAAACCATATTTCTCAAAGTTACTTAGCTCGAAAGGTAACTGATATATAGATAATTGCTCCTTTTAGAAGTAGTTGTTTCAGCTCAAAAGTTGGATTGACATATTCTTGGATATTTTACGTGTTCTTGGCCTGTTTCTTGTGGGAATTTTACGTTTTATAAATACATCACGGATATTGTGATTTCAAGCTTCAAGTTTTTAGTGTCACGATATTTTCATGATGTTGTTTTTAATTCGAGAATAAATTTCTATATTTTGTAGCAATACAATCGACCAGATAGAAGAAGGAAAAATGGTTCTGAGTAAAAACCGAAGTTCGCAGACCGCAGCGCAACCCGGAACTTGTACGCTGGACATTTTCTACGTCACGTGCGTCGCGTAAAGCGCCCTGATTGGTCCTTCTCGCAAAGGTCAAGGCTACCGAAGCCTACACGAATCACGTAAAACCGATCAAATCGCTGGAATGCAATCGAACAGTCTGACCCGAGTTCGTTGTCGGTTCACGCGCAGCTGTTGTTAGTTGTGTATTATTACAGATAATTCCTGTAAAGCCTCAAAACTACCGCAATAATATCAGATATGATACATAACAATATTTCGGTGCAGTGGGACTAAATCTATATCTCATAATTCTATAATCAACATTTACGATAACGAATAGAGATTATATTCGAACAGTTGTTCGCCGATGTTTTTCTCATGTGATGAAAGTTTTTATGTTTTGACGTCGAAGATTGCGATCGTAGTTCATGAAATGATGTATATCTTCATTGTGCTGTAGCCCCTGTCGGAGAGAGTCTGTGAATGATGGGTATGGATTAGAGGCGTGAGAGTCTTTTACAAAAACACTTGAACATAATTGTTTCGTTGGCGACGTCCCGCATATTTTCAAACCGATAACAAAACCAACATCATTATTCAGAACGCAGCAACAGCGGAGATATTTTTTTCGAAATGCAGTAAATAAACAAAATAGTCGTTTTTTGAATTGTGGAGTCTGGTGAAGATTCCAGAGTCCAAGAACCCAGTTTCACACAATCCCTAATATTTGACTTCAGATTAAGAACATTTAAAATGAACTTATTTAAACTTTCGAGTCAAATTTAATCAACAAACTGCGGAACCGGTTCTTGTGAAGTTTTGCACATTTTATTGTACAACAAACTATAAGCATTTTGAGATTCAAGACAATGTTTTAAGTAGACTATTGAAACTTTTGGAGTTATTTTGTCGGGGTTAGTTGCTCAATTAGTTAGAGTTAACCAGCTCATACCGTTGTACATTGCAAATCCAATCTAATTTTTACCATGGAATTTCTCGGCTAGTTTTAACCAAATTTCGAGCAACTGACTTCTGGCGTACACTGTGCAACCTTCAATTCTCTGTGTCTACGTCTACAGGGAAATCCTGGTACTGTGCTAAATTACTTTAATTTATTTGAATGCGACGACCATACTGGGCGAATAAAGACTTATGCTACTGAGCTATTTATATGAAAATTGTATGTATCATGGATACCTTTCATGTTCAGGGGACCAAAGTTTATAAGTGATATCATGAAACCTATTGTGTATTTTTGTCAATTTTCCAAAGGTATTTGACTCTAAAAATGTAATTCAGCTCTACCCTTGCACCTTGTATTTATTGTCTGTCAAATCCGAGGTTTATGAGGATTCCAGGTCTACAATATTCCGTTAAGAAAAATTATAGATTATTTCAATTGTTTTAAACATAAAGTCAAATCTTAACCGGGAATTGTGGATCTGGGTCATGTACTCAAATCCCTTCAAGGTACGGCGCTTCACGTAGAAGGCCGCCGCCGTCTTTTCGTCCAAAATCAAATTCCGAAAATAGAATTATCTGCGCGCGCAGTGAGAAGGAAACTACATATTTTTGCAGGGAGATCGCGATGGAATATGTATAGGAATAAATGGTGCATGTCTATAGAATTGTACAGAATTTCAAAAAATATTAAATCCTACATTTTCTTACCTAATTTAATTAAACAAATTTCAAAAAACAAAACGTTTATGATAATTATATGTAAAAAAGCTACTAAAAAGGTATATAAATTATCGATTATCATGGCTCTTATATGTGTTATGTAAATCTATATGAAAGGTCGCTCTTTCCTACTCTCTCTCTCTCTTCTCCCCTCTTTCTCTGTATCATCTCTGAAACTCTGGTACATATTAAACCAATGAAGTGTATTTATTAAAATTCTGATATATATTATAAACTATTTCTTGTGTTCTGTTGACTGTGTTCGTCGCCGTTTTATCAATTTCTGAAAAAAACTTGAGTGTCATCGTATTCTACAAGTTCTCACAATCAGTCTGATTTATTCCGTTATTGATGGCTTCATCGGACCTCGATATATAAACATCGGAGTGTTTGTTTCTCGAATCATCGCCGCAGACGAGGATTGTTAGCCTTTATTCGCGGGAATTACCCTCGCAACTATCGATAACGAGGCTGTAGCAGACGCCGCCGCGCCGCGCGTTGACAAAAACCAGACTAATTACAAACACAAACACGTTCTAAACACGATTATCAGTGTAACACTTCGGAATAATTAGTTAAAAATTTGTTACACTTTTCATCCATTTTCTAGGAGAATTGCTCTACTTAGAAAGAGCATGGCCCAATTGCGTAGGCATAGATCCGATTTCAAGCACTCTACCTTGTGAAACCCCTTAAAACCAATACCTCTTTCGTTCGAGCTAGAGGACATGCTGAAAATTCCTGATAGGACCCGATTAGAAACTATTGCAATCGAGGAATGATAGATGGGTGACATAGAGTCACCAGGTCTAAACTGGTCACCACATATTCTAAATGGGTCACTTCACAGCACAGACTGGTCTACTGTCTGGTGGTAAGCATGCTCGCCTGACATGCTAAAGGTCCCAGGTTCGAGTCTTGGCTAGGATTGTGGATATTACGGCAGGCATCATGGATGGGCGTCCGGCGCTGGATTCATTTAACAATTTTTGGTCTGTAAATGCCTTTTGGTAGAGTAAAGAGCTACACATCTTAGAGGAGATGACTTCTTGGTAGAGTTAGTTTTTTTCTGAAACTCTTTGGTGAGTTTTGATAAATGACGAAAAGGAGGTCGAACCAAAGGCATATTAGATCCCTTTATAGTTATAGTTTTGGTGATGGACGAAGAGCTTTAAAGCTAGTCTAAGGTTAGGTTAGTATCTAGGGTTGATGCGAACGCCAATGCGCGGTCAATCTATCTAATTTACAGAATTAACAGGACTCTGAGTAAATCATGTGAATCAAAATCGTCTGCGGAACAGAAATCCCTGAATCCCTCATAAACAAATTGTCGGATTCCGTTTAGTGAATACGGAGTGCGGTCGAGTCGGTTGGACGCTAAGCTCCCAGTTCCATCTGTATAATGGATCAGTAATCCTCGCGCAATCCCCGACGCTTTCTGCGTACCAGAAATGAACTAGCGACCTAT
Source organism: Tubulanus polymorphus (assembly GCF_964204645.1). NCBI lineage: Eukaryota > Metazoa > Nemertea > Palaeonemertea > Tubulaniformes > Tubulanidae > Tubulanus > Tubulanus polymorphus. The sequence goes on along the minus strand of NC_134027.1, from coordinate 1,119,300 downwards.
TCTGAGTTGACACCCATTCCGTAGACAAACACGGTTAGATTAAGGGCGGAAAAAGAAAACGTTTTCGTATGGATAAATGCACTTTCACTAATCTGATTGAGCTGGACATGCATAAAACATGCCTGTCAAAAAACTCGCGTTCGGTACATTTCCCTGATTGAGCTTCAATGGAAAATCTAGCCTCCAATATGCGCGGTCGTGAAGACTTACGTCTGTCGCGGGCCGAGAACCGAGGTAAAATACTCGGAATCAAGATCGTAGATCGGGATGATTAACACAGACAAAACCGGAGCGGACAGATAGATATGCGCGGTCTCGTGTGTCACCGAAACTAACAAGATTAACGATGTCATTTGTTCACGAGGAACATCTTGTTTTCGTGTTAGTATCGAAATATGCAGCATTTCGACGCCGTAGCCGACTGTGTGGATGCCCGGTTTAATTTGAACCCAGTTCTACAGTTCTGTGCGGGACTCTGAACCCAGTTCCACTAATGAAGATGGGTTTGATTTGACCCTGAACCAAGTTTCACAGTTCACTTTGATTCTAGTTCTACCGTTCTGTGCGAGACTCGGAACCAGTTCAACAGCTAAAGATGGGTTTGATTTTACTCTGGACCCAATTCCACAGTAAGTTGTGAAGGTTTTATCTTACTCTGGACCCAGTTCCACAGTTGTGAAGGTTTTGATCTTACCCTGGATACAGTTCCACAGTTGTGTAGGTTTGATTTTACTCCGGACCCAGTTCCACAGTTGTGTAGGTTTGATTTTACTCCGGACCCAGTTCCACGGTAGTACGGTTTGCAACACAATTAAGCTTTCATTTTTGCCTTTAAAAAAATCCGGTTGCAACAACTAGAATTTATTGTCTCTCCGCATCACCATTCATTAAATTTGTACCGTGCATAATAACACCTATCATTAATGACGAAATGAATGTAGTTGTATGTAGTGCGGGGGCAGTAAGCAATAGAATTATGTGTTCTTGTAAATCTACGACGATACTGTGCAAAATTCATCGTATACAAAGACTTAATCTACAATCGGCTTTATACGTTAAACAATACGACAACAAAACTCGCATTACGAGCTGCGTCGGGTGTCGCGATTTATCGCGTTCTGGTAGTATAACGACTTTTTATGTTCATGTTTTGGCTCAGAAATTAGCGCGAAAGTAGTTTTTCATTACGACACATTCGCAGTAGTGATTACTTGTATAACGATGACGGTCTCTCGTTCGATGTTGTTTCGCCTTGTCAGTTTAATTACCGCGTTTATGGATCGGGCTAAAAATTCATTTGCATTTTATCAAATACGCGTAGACCTGACGCCAGGGACTCAGCGTCGTTAAAGGCTTCCTGTTCTTTGCGAGCCTGCGACCGTTTCCTGCGATTTGAATTTTGATGCATTTGCGCGCGCACACGCAGGCACGCACACGGTGTTCGGTCCATTCAAACGATCTAATGCGATTTCGATGTTTTCATTCAACTTATAAACACAGTAGATTTGTTTGGTGGCGCATTACACAAGCGAAGACAAGCCGTATTTAGATACACGATCAAGCAGTGATCCGTAGCCGTATATTTTCCAATTAGCGCATTCATTTAGGGCGACAGTTGTAAAACTACAGCCAGCAAATGAAGGAAATCTTTTCAAAGTCATGCCCCACGGTGGCCCGCTTCAATCGCGGCTCGGCAGGCTTGGTTGCCCGTCTATTGGTCGCTGAAAACAGACCGGTAATGTCTGTTCCGGAGCGGACAATGTTTAAGTAGCGGTTATGGATGATTTGATCCCGTTCGGAAGACGGTTCCGCCGCGTCCTGACTTCCGCCCAGCCGTTTCGGCGGCTAAATGATAGATACACGTTCTCGCAAAATCAAAAGCGACGCAACATTTTTTCATTCATTTCATTTTCATGTAGAAATTCTTTTCGTCGAAATCGATCGCGAAACGACCGACCATTATAGAGTCCCGGATGTGTGAAGGCGACGACCTTGACCCGAGTAAACCATCGATACAAAATATCAGCGTCATAGAAGTCGAATAGAATTGAATTAACGTCGAAAAACTTATCTTAGGACTGAAGCAAGATCAACAGTGTTGTCGGTAAAGTCCTGAACTGGGTCTTCGTGCTTTCCTCTGAGTTTGTGGACAAAGTACGATACCACAAGTTGATGAATATCTAGTTTATTTTCTATCAGTGTGACAGCTGATGACAGGATTTAGAGGTAAAACCACTGCTCACTGTTCGTGACGTTTTTATCTCAATGTAGAAAACCGAATGCGAGAAAAAAGTCAATAAATATATTCTCGTTTGTGGATTTTTTTTCCGGCATTTGACTTTCTACTATATCTACGGTAAAAAATCACTCTTCAAAATATGACCATCAGGCGAACCACGGCTGATCTTCTAAACTACTTTATCCCGAACGGACTCGCGACATTAAAACCGCTACAAGCGATAACATGATCAGACGCTTAAAGAATCGACGTTACAAGATTTCCCTTTTCGAGAATACTTTCGAACCGGTATGAACGTACAAGTGAAACGGAGCCAAATTTAGTTCCAAATCGATTTCATCACAAAAGAAGCGAAAGTGTAGAGATGCTTTTTTTATGTACCGACAAATCTATATCAATATCAGCAATGCTTATTGTGTAGAAAAGCCAACAATTTTTAGGAAAATCTAAGATCTGACATTTTGACTCAATTTTATTAACCATTTTCAAAACCAAAAGAGAAGTGACGTTTAGACTCAATATTTTAAGAGCCATTTTCAAAACTGATTTAATATGCAAGAGCAGTTTGAAACAAGGGTAGCAAAAAGGTAACCGTGGCGGTTAGAACTTAATCAGTGGGCATTTGAGTTTGAAACCTAGGCTGAAGCTTTAGTCTCAATCCATTACAACATGCATAACACACTTATAATCGGGTCCTTTATAATTTTGTTTGTGAAATTCAACTGCGAAATAAAGTTGCTACTGAATTACAAAGTTATTACAAAATTCACCGTGAAAATCAGCGTTTTTTCAAAATAATAGCAGACTCAATGTCGCTTTTTTCTGCTAATGGATTTAGATGCATTCCTCGCTTGTCTATCGAGAAACCGACAATGGATGTTTATTATCTGAAAAATCAAAGAAATTATTTGCACCATCACGTCGTCAATACGTGACAAAAGTGAGGATACGTTAGCGAAACTAGCTGATAATAATCATAAAATAACCTTCAAAAACGACAACACACTGCGATGGACCACCCCCGAACTGCCAGGCTCAAATTAATTGTACCCAGACTCATAATTTAAGAGACTCATCCCGAAATCCTTTAGATGATCTCACGTTTCTACCGGGCCCGTGCTTCAGTCGAGATCGGAATCAAAACTCGCGCAAAACAATGTCCGAACGGCTAAATGACTGTTGAAATCACGTGGGACCACCCATGTACGGATTATTGTCTATTCAAAAAATCCTCCCAAATTGCTGCCAATTTAGTATCTGTTTTTTGCCAGATGTCGGGAGGCTCCGGTGATTTTGACACCGAGACAATGTTAATACAGTTTTTATCCTCGGTTAAAGACTCATTATTCTAACATTAAGCAGATATTGGGCGGTGTGTTTGTTCTGCGCGCCCAAACGTGCCCATCACTGCCCATCGCTGTCCATCTGGCTGTATCGAATAAATACCATCGCTGTATCGATTTAATACGGAATAAATCTATTGTGAAAAGACCAGAACTTATAGGAAAAGAGGAAATATATGATATAAAACTATTTTTTCGGGATTCGGACCAACTTCAAAGTACTACGCAAAATATTGGTGATTTGTAACAAATTCTAATGATTCAGAACGAGCGGCGGTTCCCGATACTTCAACCCTTGACGGATATCCACATAAAAGATGTTTACGTAATTTCAAAATCCATACAATGAATAAAAGTGTTTACTCGAGAAATGACATTTTCCTTCTTTCATTAACTATCCCAATTCGTAGCAAAAGACGTTCAAAACATGACTTATGTAAACTTAACGTGCATTTTTAAATTTCTTTGAAAAAGATAGTCTGGGAATTCGTCGTCGGTTCAGAAACGTTTTTAGATTTTATTTATTGTCCGCGTCGGTTGTTCGTCGTTTGTCGTTTGTCGTTTGTCTTACACGATACAAAAACATGAAAACTTAATTCAATTCTTTTGAAGAAAATTTTTCCCGGTAAAATGAACCGCGCAACAAACCATCGAATCATCGTTATTGGAACACTGATATCATTCAAAGCACTTATAAACATATGTATACCCCTTGTATTTACGGTCAGGAGATGATCCATCATTTTTTGATCGCAATAGCGAAAATTCTTTCACACGACAAAGAAAGATCACGTTTTTTTTTTGTTCATCCGTCTTCGAAAACATCGACACAAATGCATATAATATATACATATTTTAAGGTACTAGTTTTTCTGGAAGCACAGGTGCGCGGCTGGTGCGTTCAATAAAGAATGTGGACCTAATTCAAATAGCTTGAACCGGGTATTAAAAAATCATCTAAAAGCATGTGAGTCGAGTGGTTTCTTTTTCGCGAGGTAACCTTTCTTCTTCTCACGTTCTCTCAGTCGATCGAAGGGGTTCATTATCGGCGTCACAATTAGGGGAGCAGATGAGTTTAGTTTCGGGATAAGTCGTCAACAGGTTTTTAGTTATATTGACTACAACCTATGTCTCTGTCTAATACATGTGTATTTACATAGTAAAAACCTGTTTTATATCTAAAAACTGTTATTGTCGCTTTTGGTTTGTTTGAACTTTAATTAGAAAAAGGCCGAAATAAGTAACAGATTCGGTTCCTTATATGTCGTTAGATTTTGTTGTGGAGTGTATCAAACGTGAAAAAGAAATATTCTCGATCTCATGATTTTGATATATCAATCGTATTCCTGAAGATGACTTTATAGGATATAGTCAAAACGTTAAATAAACTACACTAGCTCATGGAAACATTTCGGACTCTTTACGTTCTTAGCGTGAGATTCTCAAAACGCGGACTCAGAGAGTGTTTTATCTTAATAGTTTTCAACGATCAGAAATCTGGACCCAGTTTTGTCGTTCTTAACTAAGAATTAAACTGCAAGTCAAACTCAGATCTAGATCCTATGCCCCACTGTTTTATAGCTTATTTCGATGGTGAAAAACACATTTGAAACTATCATTGGCCTAAAAAACATTCGTGGTCTGGTCACATCAGTCTCATTATCGTGAATATATATCAAATAATGTCGTCTTTTCATTTTTTACCAAAGAAGGACATATGTTTTTCAACTATTTACCCAGGAATTATCCTTTCATCCGTTCACGCGTGCGTGCCAAAACTGTTGATTTTCCTATCGAAAATATCTATAGAAAATCTATCGTATTACTTGACGCTTTTGTCCCGAATGATATTTTTTGTCTTCTTTCAGGTGGTAGTTCGTGTTTTAGTGAATGCATTCTGGGCCGCGTTCGGGGGAGGGTTTGCCACATCGTTATCAACTGTCTCAAAGTCTTTGCTGAAAACCTGCCTTGTATTCAAACATGTATTCAATAAGACATTAGGAAATATCGAGGCGGTTTTTTGTCGCACAGGACATAGTCGAGTTGACCTACAATTTGTTGAAAGGTGACCCAGAAAGAGGACTGGATCCAGCTTCGAGTTAAGATTTGAGATAGTGGAACTGAGTCCTGTGCCGTATTTGATGCTCCAGAATCAGTCGTTCAAATTGTTTCCTAACTTTGTGACAGAAAATCCTAAATAATATCTCTGGATATCATAGTTAGACGCCGTCGGTTCCACGATAGCCTCACTCACTTCAAACATTGACTGCATGGATTAGAATATTGAAATAAAACTAATTTCAGCTCCAGTGAATCAGACCTATCAGTAAACGTGCAAGCGACACCGCAACATCCCAAATGACAAAACTAGACTGAAATAAAAACGTGTTTTATTTAAGAAATGAATTTTGCTATCACATCGGTTCCGCTAAAGCTGCGAGAGGAGAGTAACACAGGTTAGATTAAATAAAGTTCATTCAACGCGCAGTAAACATTCGTTTTCTATTTGTTCTAAAATCTCATAACGCCATGTCAGATTAGTGAACTGGCGCGAAATTGACACGTTCATTTTCATAAACATTCAGCGCAAAACATCTCGGACTCGGTGGCACACTCGACGGGTGGCACCGGGACAGTCTGCGTACGAACCGTTTGTCATAAACATCTGCGAATTCGGCGTATTTCTACTCGAATGACTCCGCGTCGCGCGCGGATTGATTTCATCGAAATGTGCGAAAAGACGACGATGAAAGCCGAATTGTAGAAATCGTTATTAGACGAATCGTTACGAGTGCATTCGAGCGAATGCGATAAAATCGTTTAAACACTGATTGACAAGTGCAAATCTAAAATCCCTTTAAAACTTATGACCGGTGTTTGATAAGACCAAAACATAGTTTACACAGCACTAAAAGTTGCTTTTAATTTGACAAATAATGAAATCTACTGTAGTGTATAGACGCGGTAACTCGTGTGGAAAAAACTGGATCGTATCGTAAAATACATGGGCACTATTTCCATGGAATCAATATTTGAAAACTTAGTATTTCTATTCTTCGTATATCAGTCCAAATAAGCTTGATGCAAACGACCCCAGTATCCTAATTTTATTTCATAAAGTACAGGACCCTGTTCCACAGTTGTCAGTTAAGATTTGACTCAGAGTTAACTCATTGAAAATGAACTAATGAACTAATTTTAACTTAAGAGTTGACTCTAACTCACAACTGTGGAACCGGAATCCTGGATATTTTTGTTCTAGTCTGTTGTCTATCTTCTTAATCTCTGGTCTCGACCTTTCTGGTAAAAGTACAAATAAATTGTTGTTTGATGCAATCAATAGAAAACAATTCTAATTACAGGCCGTATATACGGTTAAATCACGCGACAAAATGAATGGCAAATTTGCGTGTTCGTTTTAACATTTCCGATTGAAAGGGACGAAGAGCGAGGAAGAGAGAGAGAGAAAGAAAGAGAGACTACAAGAGGGGTGAGATAGAGAGAGAAGATATAGAGGGAAAGGGGAGAGGGAGAAGGAGATGGTCTACTATCGGTGGTTCTAATGAAAATAGTACTTATGCAAATACAGTAAACTTCTGTAAAGTTTCTGAGAGGGAGAGATAATGAGTCAGTCGGACACTGTGGAGGGAGACAGAAAGGGAAGAGGATTGAGAAGGGAGAGGAGAGAAAAGAAGTATGAGAGATGAGGAAGGGAAGTGGGAGGGGAGGTTGGGAGACGGAAGGGGAACTTGGAACAGTTTGAGAGAGGGGAGAGTAGTGAGATGTAGAGTTGAGAGATTGATTTAGAAGGAGGCTACTCAGACTGACTCTGAGACGATATTCATTCAATGCACATCCTCCCTGCTGTTATCAGTTCGGTTCTAACGTGGCGGACACGCGATCTGCTCGGCGTAAATTTCAATTTAAAGTCGATACGTCAAAAAAAGCGAACGGTCGTGATTCGAATTTCATTCGACGATCGAAAAATCAACCCGGAAACGATCGTATCGCTGACGAATGCATTATCTACTTAAATCGTGATTGACATTCCCGCGGCATGGCGCGTTTTAATATCAAAACGAGGCTATCGCCGGCTTCCTGTGAGAGGAAGGGGATTTGCAGACTATGTACACGAGCCTGAAGTCAATTTGACAAGGTCTCCACAGTCAGATTACGCTTCAAGAGGGGTCCTATTTACATATGTCTCCTGGCTCGTTTCCTGACAAAACAGTTAGCAATTTCCGGGCTAAAAATCGCTGCGCTCTCCGCTCGCCGCTCACAGATTTCGACAAACGGTTAATATAAAAAAGACTCGCATTTTGACGCCCACGACTGAACAGCGAGTTTCTATAGAAATAAGACCCTAAGGAGAGGAGTAGGAGAGACCATGGACGTATCTAGTTTATACGTCCATGGAGAGACTAAGGTACAGGGACAGGGAGAGAGGAGGGAGAATGAGAGACAGGGAGAGGTGAAAGGAGAGGGGAAGGAGGGAGAGAGATAGTGAATGGGAGAGGAGAGGGAGAGAGGAGAGAGGGGAAAGAGAAGAGGTGAAAGGAGAGGGGAAGGAGGGAGAGAGACAGTGAGTGGTAGAGGAGAGGGAGAGAGGAGAGAGGAGAGAGAGGAAAGAGAAGAGGTGAAATGAGAGGGGAGGGAGAGAGGGAGAGGGTAAGAGAGGAAAAGGGAGATGGAGGAAAGAGAAGAGGTGAAATGAGAGGGAAAGGGAGAGGGAGAGGGAAAAAGAGGAAAAGGGAGAGAGGAGGAAAGTGAGTTGAATTAAACATCAAATTTAATCACCTAAATGTTATATCACATATCGCACAGATCGTCGCTAATGACTTTTCGGCGTGCTCCGAGTATTTAAAAACATCGGCGCGTGGTTATCAAGGGTTTTACGCTGCAGATAACATCTCTCAGTTGAAATGATAATATGTAGAGACAGACAAATCGAAAAGAAGATGAACTAGCTCTATTTCTGTGTCTCTAGGCAGTTTATACGGACGATAAAGATTGAAGAGCAGCAGAGATCAGTTTGTACATTTATGTAAGAGTTTGTTATCGCACGCAATTTAAACGACCGATCAAAAGACAGTTTAATTTCTAAAACGTGCATCGTAAAATTTAACGTCATATGTAAATTAGCCTTTCCAAGAAATTAGAATTTGTTTCTTTTTTTCAAATATAAATTTATGATTTGATCAGTGAATGATACGATTTTTTTTTTATTGATATATGATGAAAGATGAGGATATGTCCTAGTTCAACCGTATAAGTTCAATCTTAATACAGTTCCTCAATGATGTGGGTTTAATTGGTTTAACCTTGAACCCACGACCCGAATCTGGATTCAGTTCCACAGTTCTGGGTCCGGTTCCGCAGTCGTATGGGTTTAATGGGCCTCTGGACCCAGTTCCGCAGAAATGTGTGGGTTTAATTTGACACTGGACCCAGTTCCGCAGTTGTGTTGGTTTAGTGGGACTGTGGACCCAGTTACACAGTTTTGTCGATTTAACTTGCTCCCCAGCAGGAAAATGTCTATTCTAACCAATATCCAATGAAGTCGAACAAGGTTAAGAATTCATTAATTGTACATCAAAATTACTCTCTCTTACTGGGATTTAATTTGGATAAACACCGACGATTATGAATATACACAGCTAACTGCAATACGCATTATTTCCCTTGTCAAAGCAACGCCGTGCAACGCCGAACAGCATCGGATATTTGTTTCTGGACGAAATTTGATAAATGACACTTATCAAATCTGTACACGTGTCTATTTGACCGAAGGGACAATCGAATGACCACCGATAGCGCGCTAAAGTCACGAACTCAACACTGGTCAGTTAATTAATATTACCAGAAGTGTCGATGACTGAGAGCCTGTTTAAACGAAGATATGAGCTTTATTGATGCCGCAAACACTAATACCGCACACTAGGTGTGAATAGCCCATTATCTGCGATATTAGACAATAGTTCTTCGATATAAGACAATAGTAGGCGATAAAGACGTACACACTTGCCCTGATGAGTTTAATATCAGCTGGTCTGACCCTTCTCTCTCACTGTACAGCTAATATATTCATCAGGCGTTCGTCTTGTGACAGGTTTGTATTATTATCTTGACGATGATTGAGTCGTTGTGACGATTCACACCCGGGTAGATTCCTCATCAACTCGGAGATCATCGTTCTCCGAGCGTCGATTACGGAAATCAGCGAACGCTTTCTGACGGACAGCTGCTAATGTCGTCACTAATAGATATATTATTGTGGAACAGCGTGTAATGCGTTTGATTTGATTCTTTGTCACTTTCGTATCCGTGTAGATAAGTCGCGAGATTTGACTGTTGAGTTTAAACATTCGAAATAAACTGATTCTTCAGTGTCAATAACCATGAACTATCCACTGTGTTATCTGGAAAGACAAGTATCCGCAAAATGTTGCCCTATCAAGCCACACTGAAGTATGTGTGGATAACATCTTGTGTCTGAGTTCCACAGTTGATTTTCAGTTTGAATTTGACTCTAGTTTCAACTTCCACATCTAACAAGAAAAATGATGGAATTGAGTGGCTCCTGTGGGGGCCTACTGGAACTGAAATCTGAACTGTAGAACTGAGTCATCAGTGGGCAGTGGGCACAGTGTTCTCTAGATTGTGGAAATGGGTCTTGGGCAATGGAACCGGGTTCTAGGGGAACTGGTTCTTGAACAGAGTATGGTCCTCTGAACTATGGGACTAACTCGGCTCAGAACTGATTAAGTTTCCAACTAGCAACGTATAAAACGTTCCTCTATGCGCTTAGAAACTGAAAAATCGACGACGACTAAAAAACGTTAACGATGTGAGATAAAGGTAGGTTTACTTTTTGTGTCAGCGGTAACATGTGCCAAAACGAGTAATTAGATATTTCTGTGCGTAATTCTATCGGGGTCGCTAGGGGTGACGGTGTCTGTTCGCGCTAATAACTAAAACAGTGGGTTCGAACCCCACGGGTGTCATTACCGCTTGCTTAGTTGGAATTAATGGACGAACAAACAGACGAACTCGGCACGAAAACAAATCATTAGGTTTACAATTTTCTACGTGTTCTTTACCGTGGTCTATTACAACTGAACTCGTAAAGTCAGACAAGACTCGGCCACCTGATATCCATACCCGAACGCCTCGACTCTCCTCGGGGACGCGACGATGGAATCTTCTGCTTCGCAAAGGTGTTAAATCTAACTAATTTTCCAATGCAAACATTATCGAAATACGTGTTTTCGTGTAGTTTATTCCATGTAAAAGCGACGGTTGTCGTTATGTTTCACCGAGTGGTTTCGTGAGTTTCTCTCGTTTGGGTCTGATAGCGAGCGTCGGGTCTCATCTCGCGGTGTCAAAACTAATCTTCCGTCGTCGAACTAGCAGTACCGTGTTTATATAGCTCTATGTTATACCCGGTTGGAATAACTGAGAAATCCTAAAGATTTATAAAAACATAGTCATTTAATGTATTTATTGGGGGCCATGAGTACATGGTCAAACACAATAAGTGATCTATCTACATGACAGACCCGCGTGATAGTTTTTATAACCCCTGATTATATGCGTTATTTGACTTGTAAAATGCGCCAAAATGAACCGTTGGGCCTGTCCGGGAATCGAACCCGGGACCTCTCGCACCCAAAGCGAGAATCATACCGCTAGACCAACAGGCCGTGATGGTCGCAGTCACGACGCTATGGTTCCATTTCCTGGGATTTCATGCCAAACATGTGTCTCTTGTAATATATTGATTTAAAAGCATTTTACTTCCAAATCTAGTGCAACAGATGTTTGCTTAATTCCACACAACTCAAATGAAATCTAAGCCAAGTTTTGTGATTTGAGACGATTTCTGAAACTGGGCTTCGTGGAAGGTGAAGACCCCTGGTCTTGACCAACACTACCCGAATGTTGTTCAATATTCCATGTTTTCAATAACCCACTTTTGAGATCTCCCGTTTACAACTTCAAGAAAATAGAATATGATTTTCAAAGTCGTGTTTAAAATATAAAAACAAATCAGTCGAAAGAAAATCGTAGAAAATGTCATTTAGAAGAAGATTTCTTGATTTATTCAGTCTGTACGGATGAAAAAAAGTCCGTTATCCGAAAATACGAGTTTTTGGTGGCAACAAAAAGTGGTCGGTATAAATTGCATCTCATCATGCGTCAAATTCGGTGATAAATTCACCGTGAAATCGACGAAAATTAGGTTTCGTAACAGGAGAAATTATCGATAAGATACCGAGGTATTTTTGCGGGTTTAAATCGCCCGCCAAAACGCGTTGCCGTGAGGAGAATCTGGACTGATTATTTACGGATGAATTATAGCGACGATTTTTTTTTTAAATACGCGCCCGTTTTCGAGTAAATAAAATCTGTAACGCATCAGTGATCGCTAGAATAATATGGCGGCGGGAACTTGAAGAATTGCCGCGAGTCACTGCCGGGTTCGAATCCCGTTAATATTACGCAATCGTAAAAATATTGATGAGTTTGAAACACCTTACGCTCAGTGTACACACACAAACAAAACTGAATTGTTACATCTGTAATATCCATCATCTATTACCTGAAACATCTGGATGCACTTGCACCAGCAGCAGCAGCAGCAGCAGTAAGAGTTACGCAGTGAGTCTGTAGCCCAGGTGTACCGGGGTTAATGGTACCAGGTCCTCGTATCCTGTACACGTGAATGTTAAGTGGTATAAAGATGGTAATTACACAATTCCACCTGACTGTGTCACATCTCTACAACATCTACCATTCATTCTTTACTCCTGACTGTGTCACATCTCTACAACATCTACCATTCATTCTTAACTTCATCAATTCCCACGTTTTCATATTTTGTTATGTCTTTGACGATGCTTTATTTTGCTTTCCTTTATTAGGAAATTATTTCTGCGCCGCCACAATCTTTCTTCATACTCATCGTTTTAAAAGTCGTTTTCTTATCCTCGCCAACAGCAGACGAAACAGGCCGTTAAACTCGGCAATGAATTCCGTCGATTTTAGAATCTTTAGTTTCTCATAATCTGATTTCAAAGGTCAAGGTACTTTGCCTTTACTATTCTGTAAATGTTCTATAAACTCTTTTTATCGAGTTTTTCGGTACGATATCAAGGATGATGGATTTAAACAAATCAGGACCCGGAACTGGAACCAACTTTTTAATTCTCTATCGACTTGGACTCAATTGAACTTGGTAAAAAAACCTTATAGATGTTTCAATTTGCAGTTCAGAAAAAAACCACTAATCAACAGCAGCCAATGGTATGGATATCATGTCATGTCTCTCTAAAAACGTGAGACGGTTTGACCAGCGTCTTGTGAGGTCGAAATATGGAATACATGTTTTTTGTCTGTCCATATAAACTATGTGTAGACATTACTAATGGCCGCGCGCGGATTAACGATACAGATCAGTGACATGTGGCTCCCAATGATAATCCATCTCACCCCCGCTTCCAGGTGATCTCTACTGGCACGACATATGAGTCTAATCCTTCTTACCGATTGGTTTATGCCACCCATATCGATCGGGCGGTTTCTCCAGGCCTTTGATCTCAAGCGTTCGGTCGGTCAGTCACTCACAACCTTGATCTTAGACCTTGGATACCGTATTGAAATAAACAAATAACTTGAAACATATCATAAATACTTTTGGGTTATAAAATTCAGATTTAGGAGCCGCGTGTATTTTACGAAATGGGATGTTATTTGAGATGTCAGCTATGAATCAGTCGCTGGTCGCGATCAAAGGCGCATCGGTTTCGAATCCAGGATCCACTCCACAGGTCTCGGTTATCATTTGGCTGTCGAGTCAAAAATATTTGAAAAGTTTAACTCACAAAAAGATGAACTAATCTTAATTCAAAAGCGTCTTGATCCAGTTCCACTTTTCTTTTTCCAGTTTAACTGGTTAAATTTTGTCCATTTCAAATATTTTAACTCCACAGAGGAACTCAATCCTATAATTTGGCTTTGTTAAGGTTTCTTACCAATGGCAATTTATTTTAACCTGATCATATTGCCCTGAGTGGCGATCAGCGGGTTGGATGGAAAAGAAGTCCCCGAACCTGCTGATAATGCCCCCAGCGGGTGAGGAGGGATGTAAAGATATTTGGCCTCGAGATTCGTGCGGGAATCTTGTGAAAACGTTCCAGGAAAATAAAGAGGTCATTATTGACAAGACGGGCGCTCCTTCTCACACAACGGTTTAAAGCACTTAACTCTAAAAACCCCTAAAAGCACCATCAATTACTGTGTAAAACATAGTGAAAACGTGAGTAACTTCGAAAAGAAACAAATTTCCGAGCACTGTGGCGACGCGTGGTACACCGGGTGGTGGTGTGTCTCACGGGAACTATTCGAACACCGCTCACGATGTACGGTTTTTACAAGCCTTACAACACGTGTTATTTAAGATGTTTTAATACGAGCCTCATGTGAAATTAAGTGATTTCTCGGCGAGTCGAATTCACGGTGATCCGACTCGTCATTTTGGCTTTTATGATTCTCTGACAGCAATCTCATTTCAGATATACTGAGAAAAATCGAAGTTTATCTATCTGTTAGTCCCGAGATCTATCTCAAATCTCATCTTCACAGAGTCAGTATTGAGTGTTATTTCTAGAGAACATATGATTATACTCAAGGAAAGGTTAGAAACGTGAATTTAGATACAATCGTTAAGACAAATTCTTTAGTCAGTCTTTAGAAAGAACTGGATTTCCCGCCGCTTCCCTTTTTTTGCCAAGACAACATATTCACATCGTTATGTTTTAGAATTACTCTATCGATACTCAGAAAATTATCCATACTTCTAAACTTTTCTTGGAATTTGGCCTCCAAACTCCCCTCCACACAAAAGTAAGTTTTGGCTCCCTCTCATCTCCCATTCTGCTGGATCCGCCCTGCATTTGTTTGTTTATCCATCATTTTTTCGCGGAATCGTTTGGCTTTTTAATGCAAGGGACGGTGCGTCGCGTCGCTGCGCCCGAAACAAAACCGTCCACATCTCGGCACACGTCCCGGGCCGCGGCGCTATGGGTAAATGTCAAACCGATCTGAAGATAAATGTTTATTTAACAAAATGAAACTTCACGGTTACGCGGCGAAGTGAAATTAATATTTCGAATGCAGCTCGCGATCGCAAAAAAATTCGCTCCGACTTTTTCGCCCAATTAAACACGAGTCAAAAAATATTTCACCTGGAAATAACGACTGTAGACACTGTACACCTGCCCGGTTCATCAGACTGGAATAATATCAGCTACCAATCAACCATGAGTGCGAGGCCGGGCACGTTTTAAATCTAACGGATTTTTTGCGAGAAGAATCGTTTTTCTTAATTGAAATTACGCTGATCTATGGTGGGAAAACATTCCGCTACTTGAACGAATCACTATTGTTTTGGTTTTACAGGAGTCTAAAGATACAAGTCATTCTATACGTGATCTAAATAGGCATTTCACTTAAACCCAGCCCCAAGACTCACGTAACATGATTTTTGTGGTAAGATTTTTGTGGTATTCTATTCTATAGCGGTACCCCCATAAAGGGAACAATTTGAGAAAGGTACTTTAGGTACCTACATAACAAAGGGCACTAAATATCTGAATCTAAGAGGCTGTCTGTACAGTTGCCTTTATTTATTGTAAACATTGGCTGTAACAGTCTTTCTTGTCTTATCTATTTGATTCAATGATTTCATTTGATTTGATTCCGCATCCCTTCAAAACCCATCAGTCACATCTGCCGGAATCGAAGCAGGTTTGATTTTGAAATCGGAAATCGAAGAAGCCTACCAGATCTGGTGAAGTTGAATCGGTCGAATTTACAGAATTTTCTAGTTTTTTTTAAAGAACTGTGAATTTCGGTTCCAATTCGTGCAAACAATCATTCACACTGTAACAATCCTGGGCCCCGGTGACACGATTTATTTACATGATTCAGAAGAAGGCTAATTACTCTCTAGTAAACAGAACCTGCTCATCGTAGCGTCAGTATCAGTGTTTGGCAGCCACTCGGAACAACCATTCTTTCACCACCCCCGAATCGCAACTCCTGATCCGGGAACCATCATTTCATTGAAATTCGTTTGCAATTTTCATCAAGCGAAAGGTTGCAACGATAAAACGGTGATAAGCAAGTTAGTATTACCACGAACTTGTAGAAGAGAAAGTGATTGGTGTTGACAAGTTTTGATCGTGTAATCGCTGTTAAAACACGTGTAGCGCATTTACGTGGAGCATGATTTTAAATATTTTACAGCCCGAAACAGTTCACATTGTGTCAACGCCTTTGTTAGGTTTCTTATCGTCCGATATAGTGCAGTATTGTGGGCGCTGGAAATTACTATTGGGTTCCATAGACAAATGACTGTCGATGATTTACATCCACGTTTTAGGAAGGAAAACTATGCGAGCATGTTTTGAAAATGGCTCGTGGAATTGAGTCTAAACGCCAATACCTCTTAGTTTTACTTTCATCCTTACGAATAACTTAACGAAAATAATGAATTTTGAAAATAACAAAATTAAAAGTGAGTTAGTTAGTTAAAAGTCTTTTATTCATTAAGTCAGAAATATGTCTTCCTCTTCGGGACCTATATTTTCACCGAAAAAAAGATAAAATGTGGGTCTTTATTCGATGCACTACTGAAATAGCTACTTTTACGAGAGATAAAAAGTGCACTAAAGATTTCAGATTCTTTATTTTCTAAAAATGATGATTTTGGTGAGTTCTTCTATATATAACTTTGATTGAAGTCGCAATCCGTTTTTTTCTTCAAGCTTCAAGCTATCGGAGGCCTGGGGGATGGAAAACACTGATTGAACCTGCTGTTATCTTGTAGACATAATATTACGATAAGGAATAATTAAGTCGTCGATAAGACTCTCTCTCTCTCCGGCAGAAGCTCTGGTAAATTACGTAATCGTTGATTAAGCTGTCTTGAGTTCTGTAACAAATACGGGCTAACTACCTATAATAACGCGAGCATAGCAACATACTTTAAACAACCCTCATTCTCGAGATAATCATGCTGTACTTTGACTAGTTGTAGTTGAGACAGATTTCGCTTTTAATTATGAATATCAATATGTCATTATTGATTAATCTATTCTAATACACGTATATACTAGTTGCTAACCGTTATAACAACGGGAAATCTTACAATTCTGGATCCAGTTCAACAGTTTTTGATTTTGTTTAGATAGAACATTTCAGATTCTCGTTCTCTTTATTCTGTGTGATTCTATATTGTTGATAATATCTATGTTTTTATTATGTAATCCGAATTCTGATCGTCTACTCAGTTTTACGATCGCGTGTCCAAAAACCATTAGATTTTCTTTTCGCAAACACATGAGATCTATTCGAGTGTTCTAAGATCGCTAATGATAAGAAGCTGCAGGAACCGACAACATGCCGCAGCTGTCACTTATCTTACAATAAAAATGTATTTGCTTTTGTTTTTGTGTTTTGTGTTTGGTCGATTTTTCATTATTCGATGTTTGACGTCTGTTACAGCCTCGTTTCGCGGAAGACGATTTTTTCTGTGTCAATTTATTCGGGATGTTTTACCGGTCAAAATAAATGGCTTTTTACCGGTGGGAGAGGTTTAATCGATCAGAGCATGCGGCCACTGTTACTCGGAATATGCGTCACCTTCGATTTCGTAACCCGCGGGCGCACGCGTACCCGAAAAAAAATCATATCGTTCAGAGGTTTTGATAATGCAGTAATAAAATCGACGGAATTCATTGCCGTGTTTAACTGCCTGTTTCGTCTGCTGTTGGCGATGTTAAACACGTGACCATAACGCAATCTGAAGCCTCTCTTTCGACAAGTGGGGAACAGGTGAAACATGAAAACCGCATTAGCGAAGTTGCAGCAAATCTAAATTTTGGCATGTAATCCAGAATGTAACAAACGTGTTCAGAAGGGCAAGAGGGTTGATCGCAATTATCGAATACACGATTGTTATCTTAATACGTCGATGAGAACTGCGTGGTTTCTCTCATTGATCCGTGCGAACCAGGTATAACAACGACAGATGATGACAAACTCAGTGCATCAGTAACACAGCAGCCTCGCCTTCTCCCAAATCTCATCTCTCTCTCATCATCATCAAAACATTCATAATAACCGAAACTATCAATCTACACACTCAACCTACGTTTATAACGACACGACAACAAAGACTTTGTTTCTTGTTAGTAAAAAAAAGGTAACATTAACATTCTTTTAAGTGAGACCTAGGTAAGAGGAAGGCTAGTTCAAATGAGTTGAAAATGTTCACTTTTTAGCCATCAAAACTGAACGAAATGTTGGCGAGAACAAGGTTTGTCCATTATGTAGGATTTTAGGCGCGACCGCAATATCAAAGAGCGTTAAAGATCAATTCATATTTGAAAGGAACTTTTCAAAGTAAAGGATCAACATTAAATGTGACCGAAGCCGCATTCACCGAATACTTCAAAGATCCCTGAGTACCGAGTTATAACCGTTAATTGAAAATGTTTCAATGTTTTATTTGGTTTTTTATACACGCATTAGATTCCGAGTTGATAGTTAATAAAGTCAACACTGGGAGGCGCTACCTCCTGGAGAATAAGTCGTACTGTCGTTTCTAAAATATATCGCGACAACGTCAATTCCAAATAGTCGCATTAAAATGAGCTATTTTCAAGTAGAAAAATTGTTTCGTTTTTTCATCTCAAGTTCATTTCCATTCGAATTCTTTTTGCAATCGCATCACTACATACAACCTCTGAGACGTTTGTTAAAGCCTACATCATGTGAAGGACTGCTTCCAAGCGGAGTCTAAATCTAGAGTCGTAGATATGTTTCGGGTAGAAAATTGTCGTCTGAATTCATGGGAAGAATCAGTTTTGACAGGTGAATAAGTGTAAATACTGAATCTATGAATTTAATTGATCTGAGGAATATCGTTTCATTACTGACAGATTTGAGTCACCCGCGCCGAGGTCTATTGTAAGACTGGTTACCGGTCTCTGGGCAGGCAACCAGTCTAAGATTAATCGTTTCGTCCAGTCTAGAGCGAGTTTGTATTTCAGTAAGTCGTGATTCGGTGCGGCGCGGAGTCTATTGCGGTGTGTGTTCGACGCGGATCGAAGTTTATCGCGTCTCATTACGTGTGGAGCCGAGCTCTAGAAATTCTGAAATTTCGTAAATGTTTTTGTAATATTTTCGTCGATTGATCGCCAATTTTTGACGGAATGATTGAATGTTGCTCATAAATGGATATAAAACAAACAGATGGATGTGAATTCAGTCAATAGAATCGCTTTGAATACGTCAGAAACTGTAGAGAACTGCCGCGAGGAGGTCAGTTGGTTTTTTCTCGTATTTCCGGGTTCCGGGTTCAGCAGTAATCAAATCGTCATACATACATCGCAATTATGTGATTATTATTATTAAGACTACGTCATCTAAACTCTTATCTATAGCCTATATTTTGTTTATCACCTGGGTCTAACTGCAGTTTAGCTCACCTTTCTGCTGCTGTGTGGCGCTAATTTTATTAAAGAATAGTTAGTGTTGTTGGTAGGTAGGCCTATGCCTTAGGGAATGGTAAAGGTTAGGTACATAACCATTAGATTTAGGGACACCTAAAGTGCAGTCGCTCCTTGTGTCTAATAGCAGTTTAGGTCACCACACTCCACTTTGTGGCACTAGTGTCATTAAAGAATAGCGTTATACGGTAAGGTTAGGTAGGCCCTACACAACCATTAGGGGTCATCCTTATTACCGAGATGATGTATTTTACCGAGATCAACCGAGATGAAATTAAATATAACATATTTATTTATTCCTTATCGATTTTAACGCTTGAAATCATGTTATATCAGTAATAAATACCTCCTAGAGTCATATTTTACATATTTTTTTATTTAAAAAAATTTTGACTCAAAAAACGTAAACTCGGTTAGCAATAAAATTTCATTGAATTTGATTGATCGACAATCTCATCTCGGTAAAGTTAAAAGTTATTTTTCCAAAAATATCCGACAAAATATGTAAAATATGAACCCAGCAGGCATTTATTACTGATATAATATGATTTCAATGGTTAAAATCGATATGGAATAAATAAATATGTTATATTTAATTTCATCTCGGTTGATCTCGGTAAAATACATCATCTCGGTAATAAGGATGACCGACCATTAGGGACACCTAAAGTGCAGTTGCTTCTTTTTTGTTTTATATTGCTTTACATCATTTGGATCTTGGTTTCCTGATAGGATTGTTCATGAAACCTCATGACCACGTATTACTGTAGGCAGCCAACATAAACCCACTCAGCGCTTATAATGAATGCAACAGCATCACGCCTCACCTCACCCCGCTGAGCTACTGAGGCCGCTTGTGACAACATTTTCATTTTTGTAACCTCAAAATTTGTAGGGCCTAAATCATCCTCCTCGGGATCAAGGACTGTCAGGTCTCGCTAAAAGATGTGGAATGATTTAGGAAACCTTCTTGCGAAACTCAGCGGACTGAGATGACAGCTGGCCTTATAATGGCAATAATTATGGACAATGTGTCTACGTCACGGCAAACTTCATTTACAGTGATGATTAACATGTGGTGTTATATGTGTGCCCTAAGCTGTAATTGCTATTTACTAATGAAAATAGCACTGTCAACCAATCATTAGCCAGCAGATTCACAATATGCTCTAACACTAAATGAAGTAAAGTAGCTGCTTGTTAGTTCCTCACTTTTTACATAAACAGTAATGGGAAAGGTTTAACCTAGGTAGCCCTTGGCTCAGTTTCACAAAAAAGTTAAACTCAAATTTTTGGTGTAAATGCCATTGGTTACTTCATGTTTTCAATGAGGACAACAATTCAAACTTAACCGTTTTAGGCTTAAACTTGTTCGTGAAACTGGGCCCTGATTATGTTAGGCCCCTACTGAATAACTGGAGACCAAGTTCAATATCATGAGTTGTATCTGAACTGTGGAACAAACACTCGCGGGTACAGTTAACTGGAATAGGTCCATTATACTAGGTCTACAGTATACTCCCCATTTGGTCCAGCAGACTTTTTAGTAGACTTGGCCGCCGCCCAGCAGACTAAGTCCTACTGAACAAGTAGTCTGGATCACGAATGGATCCACATCTAAACTGAGTCCACATTGACGTACTGTCGTACTTTAATTGACGTATTGTATAATTTTGTGGTGGTTGCATATGTTACCAGAACCTATCACCGTCAGATTTATTGTTACATTAAAACATTAGTAAACATTAAATCCCTACATTGTATATTCAAGGTTTTAACCGATGCTCTCATAGTTTCAAACCTGTGTTTGTGAATACAGATCATAGTTAGGAATCTAATTGAATCACGTGTAACTGAGTAAGTTGAATTCTTTTTCAATATTTCTATGTTTTTTATCATTAAGATTCTTTATCATACACTATTATACCATAACGACGACATACCACAGCGCTATCTACCTTCAGTCCTTTGTATTTTCTTCGATATTTCTTGGATGCTAGAAATTCCGGAGGAATTTTTTGAATGAATTGTGCATTGAATTATTTGCAAGAACAAATTGTATACACAAAAGAGACTATCAGAGGACATATATTTAAGGTAGGCCTAAAGTTAGGATAAGAATTGTGTTGATAAATTAAGTCCTAATAAGACTTGGTCTCAGTTTGACAAAAAAGTTAAACTCAAATTTTTGGTGTGAGATTGCTATTGGTTATTTCATGTTTTGAATGAGGACAACAATTCAAACTGAACCATTTTAGGCTTAAACTTTTTCGTGAAACTGGGCCCTGGTCTTAGAAAAATACTTGCTTAGGAGACCATTACCTATACCGGTATGTAGAGCGCTAAATACTAAACGATTAGGTTCCTAATTCAAAATCGATATTTTCCTCAATTAAAAAAAGGCAGGCATTATTTAATCCATTTAAAAGTTAGGTCAACGTGAAATATTATTTTCTATTTCTGAATCGGACTTTCCGGCAAAGAAATGCGGATTGAATTTGTTGTCCTAATAATAATAAAGACAACTTTTGTGATAGGATTATAATAACTTTGAGCTTTCGGACTTTGAATTTTGCCCCTGTTTCACAATCGTGAAGTTGAACTGGTTTTATAGTATTAGTAATAAATTCACGCTACACGCCGTGCAGTCAACGGTGTGCGAGACGACTACGAGATTTTTTGTTGAATAAAATGATCAGATTTCTAGAATCGCGAGTTCGTAAACGCCAGGAATTACCGGTTATCGATGAAAGGGTTAAAAATTGTAAAAAGAATGATGATTACACCGATGGTGGTTTAGAGGTCGGGGTAGTTGTTAATGGTTCTACGATGGTAAGTTTTTCTTCGACAGACGGATAGTTCCAATTCGGGATCCATTTTTATTAATCTCTTAGTTCTACGGGATTCGAACGCGGGTCCATAATCCTTTTCTCAGTTCCTCTTCCAGGACCCGGGTACAGTTTATTCCGGTAATCAAAACCCTCTCCCAACTCCCCACATATTCAGAATGTTTTCAAAAATCACTGATCAATTCACTGGGTTTAGCTTGTTTGAAAACCATGTGTCAGGAAAATGTTTAACTCGATTTTATGTTAATAGTAGGCTTAGTTTGTATCGGTTACTTTTTAATGTTTTTAAGTTGTTTTTTTGCTGTCAAAATATTGTGGACTGGGTCAGGTGACAGACGGTTCGTGAGTTTGATTTAAATCGCTATTTGAATGAAGTTTCAAGCAGTGTTTGCGCTTAATATTCAAATTCAATCTCTCCGCAACAACAACAAAACGTTCAATAACGTAGTCGCGGTAACGCTGCAGAGCAGATTAAATCATTTTTCATGCAGATGTTGAATTAATTTCTGTCACATATTTTAATATACTAGAATAGAACGAGACGAGACACATTGTTCACACGACACTCATTCACACTGCTGCTGCTAGCAATCCACTAGTAATAGGAATTTATCAAGAATTTTAACTTCTTTATCAGACCGATCTGGGCGCCCGGTTCTACCGTAGTCAGTTGGGTCAAATTCGTTTTCGATAGCTGAAATTGATAATAATCGTAGAACAGGGTCCAGGGCTGCTCCGTGGACCCACTTCCATACGGAACCGCAGTCTAGGCTTAATTAAACTAGGCTTAGTTGCTAAATTAACAAATATTTTTGAATGAACTTTGACAAAATCTAACCTATTTCTAACCTAACTTAACGAGATTTACCTTAATTTCACTAATCACATTTTGATATAGTATTTGATAGTTTTTAACTGATAGTCAGATATTCCAGAATAAGGGATTACAATCGCTTAAATAAGGACTAGCAGCTCGGTAGTCTTCTCCACTTTCGGTGCTTGACGAATAGCGTGTAGTCATTATCATTATCAATCATTGACTATAAGCTAGTAGTCATTTCTGTTATTATCATAAGGTTGAGACTATTTAGCTAGTAGTCGTGTGGTTATTTTTAAACGGATTTTACACCTATTCGACAACTCTTAAAATTCTATCACTTGTTGTTATTAGACAACGACCATGGAACCGACTGCGGACTGTACTGAACAGGTATGTAACATTAACAACCACGCTACCAACCAGGCAGAAATTACTGTAGGATTTTTGGGCTTCAGATAATAATCATCACTGACCATTCATACAGTGTAATCTAGGATTCAGTTGCGCGCAGTCATCACTTGAATTCAAGACCAGTTGAAACTTATCTATGGTTACATTTTACGACCAGTCTAAGCTAATTTTAGTTCTATAACCGATCTAATAACATCTAATAATCTCTAGGATGAGTCTTTTGAAGACCACCATTAGACTGACTCGAGGCATGACTATAGCAACTGGACCTAATCCTATCAGTCTAGATTTCGGTCTTGGTTAGACTTCAAACGAATGGACCTCGGAACCTGTGTCAATTCTTATCTTTCAAAGATACAGTTCATTATTATTCTACCATAGCTGGATCCACTGTATTTGAGTATACGGATACACTGTATCCACTGTATCCAAAATACTGAAAGAGTTTTATGTATATATTAGCTGTAGAAAGAGATCTCGTTGAGCAGGGCTTGAAATCAATTTTCACACTATGTCACTCTACTGTGGAATATTAATGGAAATAGCTGTTTATTCATATTCACAAAATAATAATCTATACTAAAAACAGGTGGACAAATAAACACAACGAGTTTATAAAGGATTTTAGTTGGTTGAAATATATTCAATACATTAGATTATTCATTACAGCTGCTTCCAATCCTACTGTACCTGCTTCACGGCCTTAAATTCAGTTTATACCTCAAATATTTCAAAGCTTCACGACAGGCTCTAGACAGATAGAATGCTTATTAAGCCAGGCGTAGGTCGGCCTTGTGACGCGATCGTCGCGTCGCAAGTGGGGGCATAAGTCGGTTGCGACGCGATTATCGGTGACTGTGTGCGACTAGTTTCTGACAGTCTGAGCACGCAGGTCGGTTGCGATGGTCGCGTTGCGTCGCAGAAAGAAGAACATGTGCGACTGGCGTCACTGGCAGTTGCAAGGTAGCGTAGGCGGGCGGGTCGTTGCAACGCGATCGGCGCTGGCGGTCGCAGTGAGTCGCAAGGCCGACCTATGCCCACCTTTAGGTAGATTTACTATTTGTAAAACAATTAACGGTAGACTATGCCACACTGGACTTTAACCTACCTAATGGCGTTGTGAGACTCTGCCACATTCTTCTCCTCAGCAGGGATTCATAATCTGATAGTATATGAATATCTAACCTGACACCCCCCCCCCTATTTTTCAAATATGAACTTCTGATTGAAAATTGGCAAAAATTTCATTGTCATTACAGAAAGAAGAGATGATTTCATGCATCAGTTCAGAGAATGCGACGCGTTACAGCAATGAAGAGATTGTTCATCTACTGCGTACAGACGTCAAAACGGGACTGTCACATTCCGAGGTCGTGCGGAGACGCCAGATACACGGACACAACGAATTTCAAATCTCAGAGGAAGAACCGATCTGGAAAAAATACATCGGACAGGTGAATAATTACCACCACGGTTATATCCCTTTCACTGTATCTGATTACCCTGCAGTGCAGTGTAGCAGAATTACAAATTTGGTGCTGTTGGGCAGAATATATGTACATGGCACTGCGGGGCAGAATATATGTACATGGCACTGCGGGGCAGAATATATGTACATAGCACTGCGGGGCAGAATATATGTACATGGCACTGCGGGGCAGAATATATGTACATGGCACTGCGGGGCAGAATATATGTACATGGCACTGAGGGGCAGAATATATGTACATAGCACTGCGGGGCAGAATATATGTACATAGCACTGCGGGGCAGAATATATGTACATGGCACTGTTTAAGTTTAAATGAAATTGTAATCGTATATTTCAGTTTAAAGATCCTCTGATTCTGTTACTACTCGCGTCGGCTTTCGTCAGTATTTGTATGAAACAGTTCGACGATGCTATTAGTATAACAGTCGTAAGTATTCTAAAAATACAATCACAACTCGATTTTACAGTATTTACTCTAAAAGTTTGACAGTCCTTAGTTCTCAGTAACATTATCGAAGCCAGACGCTTATGATTTTGGTCGGGGTTTGACGTCTCTCCTCCAAAATATAGAAAATTCAGCTAATTTCTAGTGCAATCTACCACTGACTCTCATTAACTGAATACTTGAAAAAGCAATAATCAGTGTTGATAGAAAAGTGACATCAATTCATATACGGCAGCAGCCAGAGTTAGCTGATTTTCGACAGAGCTGGATGTGAAATGACTGGAGTGGCCACACCTCTAAAACCCCTTGTGGAGAACAATGCTAATTTGAATCCAGTTCAACAGTTGTGTCCGTTTTATTTCACTGAAGACCAGTCCTATAATTCTGTGAACAATTTGCAGATTCCACAGTCTATCGATAAGAATATATATATATATATATATATATATATATATATATATATATATATATATATATATATATATATATATATATATACCAGTGTATATATTCCTATTTGTATGATATATTTTTGTATCATCGATTTATTTTCGATATAAAGATATAACTCGTAATCCCAACTCTTAGTGAGTGACTTAGAGAGAGTAGGCACAGCTGTGCACTATAGATACCCATTGAGACCTAACAACCAAATTGACAGAAAATCAAAGAAATAAGTATTGGAACAAACAGACATATGCTGACATACAGTATTCCAGATAGGGTGACATAATTGTCGCAATAAACTTTATTTAAACCCTGTTCAGCAGGATCCAATAATAAATTGACTCAAGGTTTTAAATTTTATTTGAAATGCACTTATTGAACTCGACACCGGAGACTGTGGTAATGTGTGTTGATTTCCCGGGATGCGATTGTTGCACAGTTTGTAAGTTAATTAAATTTCCAGGACCGGGTTTTTCAGTTCAGTTTGAATAGTTACAATTCGTTTACATTCATTTCAAGTGTTTTTGCCTCAGTCAGATATAAACGACGTTAGTTCTGGATCCTGGAAATTAAATTAACATATTTTCATAACAGTGATAATTTGGATTACAACATTGAACAAGTAATTGCGAGTGAACACGTAAAGGGAACTAAGAGAAGTTGAAATGATTTGAAGTTGTGTAAATTTGGCTGTAGAACTTAATGTTAGGGTCCGATTTCACAAAAAAGTGTGGCTCAAACTTTTGGTTTGATTATTATCGGTCACTTAATGTTTTCAATGAGTCCAAACAATCCAAACGCTTTAGCTTAAACTTCTTGATGAAACCTGGACCTAGATTATTCTGGATATCTCAGTAATTCATGTTTCAGTTCAGTTTCAATGTTAATTCAATTGATATTATGTAGATGAGGTTCTAATCTATGAATGATTTGACTGTAATAGATTCAGAGTCAACAGAATTCTTCTCCTCATTCGTTACTTGTACGCAGTGACATTTTCATATTTATCTGATTATAGCTACGCGTAGCTACAGATGACGAAGATATCGACGCGTCTCCTCTGTCTACTCTCGTCACAGCGTGTAACTGAAATTCAATCAGATTTCATTGATTTACTATATTCGTATTCAATAATGATCGTCATTATGTTTCCCTCCCACCAACTGTGATACTGATAAAGATGGCTAGCAGGCAGCACATTTCAAATGATAAGTCCACATTTTTAATTTAACACCGATACACATGCGACGCAGTAAACTCCACTCAAGTCAAATCCAGTCCACTCAGAGATAACTGTTTAACTTTAATCTTTGTTGAAATATATTTCTCACCGTACATAAGATCTCTGTACTTGGATATGGTTCGTAAGCTGACTTGTCAAATACCCTGGATCCAGTTCCACAGTTCGAATTATAGTTAACTCATTGAAAATGAACTAAATTTAACTCAGAGTTAACTCTAACTCACAACTGCGGAACTGGGTTCCAGAATTGATGAATTCTCAAAACCACAATTGCTTCCTCTCAAAGTTTTTATCGACAAATATTTACTGTTTTCAGGCTATCATTATTGTAGTAACAGTTGCTTTTGTGCAGGTGAGTTGAAAAACTTATACTATTCTCAATCCTGAATATCAATTATTGCAATTTAAGCAAAAAACCCATGATTATGAAAAAAACTACACTTGGAAACATCATTTATTGCTGTGTAATTCATCTCAGTAATAAAGTTTTCTATGTCTTGTTTGTTTCTAGGAGTACAGATCAGAGAAATCATTGGAGGCTCTGACGAAGTTGGTGCCACCACAATGTCACTGGTACGTTCTTTATTCTCTACTGATTTTTATTTCAATCTATATGATACGATGGGACTACAGTGATACCTGTGGAACTGGACTAGTCCGTGTTAGTCGCGAGAGCAGCGTTGATCCATTGCGACTGGGACAGACCGGTTACATGTCACAGAATGTATTATATGTCATATGCAACTCGTCGTGAACGGCTAGGTTTAGCGAGGGTGCGTAGATCATTGCGTCATTGGGACATCATCTTCCCTTACGATCAGGAATTGAGCAACTAACAGTCGCAACTCCGACCTATGCCCAGCTTTAGGTAACCCTAGAATACTCAGGGAATGAAAAAGTCCATGAATTTGACAGATTCTCCTGCCTATCACCTGCCAATTCACTCAGGGAATTTGTAAATATTGGTAAAGTTGCCACGCTATGAATAGAGGTCACCTGACCGGTATTTGATTTGGTATATTTCAGCGTAAGGAGTGGTCAAGAGCAGACGTTTCTAGCGAGAGAACTCGTACCTGGAGATATCGTACATCTATCTATAGGAGACCGGGTTCCCGCTGATATACGTTTATTTGAGGTAACACTTCTTCTATTCCAGATGATTCTGTAGTCAATTCTGAACCCTTTATTGTGGAACTGAGTCTAGGAGATGCTTACAGTAGAATTAGGGTCCAGTGTGGCTTAAACTCATCCCTTTATTGCGGCACTGAGTCTAGGAGAAGCTTACAGTAGGATTAGAGTCCTGTGTGGCTTAAACTCATCCCTTTATTGTGGAACTGAGTCTAGGAGATGCTTACAGTAGGATTAGGGTCCAGTGTGGCTTAAACTTGATTTAATTTCTTCAGTTAAATCGATTTAAAGAGTTAATTATTTTGAAGAAACGGACCATTCAAGTGAGTTTAGATTCCCGTTTTCGTCCAGGGTTGAACATATTACCACTGTTTCAAGTATCTCTTGATCTCCGTTAAATTCCTGCCCGATAATTCATTGATTTCTAAACAAATGCTCGACGATAAATTCAGTAAATTCTCAACGCGTGCCCTTCAAAAACAGCCGCTGTTTATTTCATGTGAGATGTTGAAGTACGCGTTCACAACAATACAACAACTCAACGTTCCAGATGTCGTCTCATTATCGATTCATTCATTCTTTCTAACGTTTAAATTCATTTCTAACTAACTGACTTCATTGTTGTGAATTATGTGTGAATTATGAAGTGATTTTTCGTTTCGCATCACGACAGTTTTTTAGTTTCTTTCAATTTCTTTCGCGTATTTTGTTTCGTTAGAGATATTTTCCATCAGCTGTTACCGTGCGTTAGAAACAGCTGTATAGCTACCGGCATCGCAGTTGTAAAAACTGCCGCGATTGTTTGCTTTTTAAATCGATTATTACTGATTGGTTTTAGCTGTTTTCATTGTTGTTATTTTTTCCGATAGAATAAACACAAATATCCAGCCGGATAATTGAAATACCGGTCCCCAAACAACTGTATCGAAATTTGAACTTAAACTGAATTTTAACCATGAACTTCACTTGAGCAAAATAAATATGAATGGAAACGGAATGTATTTTCACTGAATGTATTTTCTGTTAAAATGTTTTTTCACTGGATGTATTTTCTGTTTAACTGTATTTTCACTGAATGTATTTTCGGTTAAAATGTTTTTTTCACTGGATGTATTTTCTGTTTAACTGTATTTTCACTGAATGTATTTTCTGTTAAAATGTTTTTTTCACTGGATGTATTTTCTGTTTAACTGTATTATCACTGAATGTATTTCAGTCAGTTGAGTTGAGCATCGATGAATCAAGTTTCACCGGTGAAACGGAACCAGTTCTTAAAACAGCAGCAACACTTAATAAAATTACGAATGGAATTTCAAGTCGAACAAATATTGCATTTATGGGTACACTGGTACGCTGCGGTAAAGCTAAAGTACGTAACATCCATTATCCGGGATTTAGGGAAATTCGAGATTCAATTCGATTAAGATTTGACTCAAAATCAAATGCATTCTCAAAGCGTTTTTAATGAATTCTGTAGACTATATATAATCTGGATTTGTTGAATTTGATGGATTTATTTTTCTTCACAGGGTATCGTTATCGGAACTGGTGAAAATTCAGAATTCGGGGAAGTTTTTAAAATGATGCAAGCAGAAGAGGTACGCACGCAGGAGGGGCTAGTGGACAAACTGCATCTAGTTCAATCGGTTTGAACTTGTTACAGAGATGTTAAGAATTGTTGAATAGAAATTCAAGAAAAGAGTTCAATCCATTTGAACTTGTGAATTGTAAATTGGAGAATTGAAAAAAAAGTTCAATCTGTTTGAACTGGTATCTGAATCGTTTAATAGGATATTGAAAAAGGGGTTCAGTTCATTTGAACGTTGATTGAACGCTATTTTGAACGTATATTTCAGGCTCCTAAAACACCTCTACAGATCAGTATGGATACTCTGGGTAAACAGCTCTCGTTCTATTCATTCTGTATTATTGGTATCATCATGTTACTCGGTTGGATTCAAGGACGTCATATTCTGGATATGTTCACGATCGGCGTCAGGTAAAAACCGCTTCTAAATTCACCTAATTTTTGAAATGAACTAGACTGAAACTGAACTCCAGATCCATGAATGTTAATGTTAAACTATTTTAGAGATGTTTTTCAATTACGATTTGATTATTTTTTCAGTTTGGCAGTAGCTGCTATTCCGGAGGGGTTACCTATAGTAGTCACAGTCACATTAGCTATCGGAGTTATGAGAATGGCCAAACAGAAAGCAATCGTCAAAAAATTACCTATCGTTGAAACTTTAGGTGAGAGTTTATGATTCGTCTTAGAATGCATTCTTTGATTGATTGAGCCTTACTCATTCAGCCTGGCGCGATCTTGGTAGCTACACAAGATTTAGAGGTTGACAGGACTCAGTTCCGTAGCTTAGAACTGTGGAACCAAACCAGAGTTCTGAGTTCGAGCCAGGTATTGGGAAATAATCTCCTAAGAGTCAATTCTCACAAGAACTGCGGAACTGGGTCCTGAAGCTTGTTATTCTCTCTTGGCTAGATTTTCAAAGTGTAAAATGATTGTTTGTTATTGTTTTGTAGGTTGTGTAAATGTAGTTTGTTCTGATAAAACTGGAACATTAACACAAAATGAGATGACAGTCACACGACTGTATACCGCTGATTTAACACAGGCTGATGTAAGTACTACCTTCACATGCCGCAGCCTACCTCATCACTGCTACCTCATCTACCAAAATTCTTATTTCAATCTGGCGCTAGACCCAGGGTCCCGACATATCTTAAGTTATTTTAGTTTTCTAGGATATCTTTCTGTTAGTTCAGCAAATTTCTGTATCCAGACAAATATCTGCCAGGTTTTAGTGTCTAGTGTAACCTGGTAAAGGCGGTCTGTGTTATTTTTAACAGGTGTCTGGAGTTGGTTATAATGGAATCGGCGAAGTCACTTGTAACAACGAAATTGTACATAATAATTCACATCCAGACATCACTAAACTCATAGAGGTAAGATTTCATGAATCTCTGTTCCCCAGCAGGCTGTCTCTTAGATGACTTAACCTGTTATTAACTGTGAAACTGGGTCCTTAACTGCGGAACCGGGTTCAGAACTGTGGAACTGGGTCCTGAACTGTGGAACTGGGTCCTGAACTGTGGAACCGGGTCCTGAACTGTGGAACTGGATCCTATCAGTCAGTGTTTAATTATTTTTTTCCGCAGGTCGGTGTATTGTGCAGTAACGCCGATATCGTAAATGATTCATTACGAGGGCAGCCAACAGAGGGCGCTCTGCTAGCGTTAGCGATGAAAGTAAGTAACTCGAAATATTGAAAATGATTATCATAGTTTAATTTGAGATTTTGATAATTTCATATGTTTATTTACGATATTTGATATTTCAGGTTGATTTACACGGAATCAGAGAGAAATTCCAAAGAGTTCAAGAATGGCCGTTTAACTCGGATACTAAAATGATGATGGTCAGGTGCAGTCAGAGACCTTTCAATGGAAATGTAAGTATCTCATTATTCTAGTAGCATTAGTTTCATCAAGTCTTGATTCTAATGTATAGCAGACAGCGTAGCCACTTTCGCACCTGGAAATTTTCTTTTCTTTAAAGAAATCCGGCAATAGTCAGAATTTTGTTTTAAAAATTTTAAAAGAAGCTAAAAATCAGGTATAAATTGTGGAAATTAGTTGAGATTGTTAGATCACGCATAAAATCAAACAGTTTCTCTCTATGTCTTACGTATTTAACTTTGTTAATTGATTGGATTAGCAGATAAAGTCAGGGTTTTAAAAAGCGAGTCAGATAAAAGTAGCCTGCACCCTGTCGGTTTAGCAGAGCATCCGAATTCAGAAAAATTGAATTTTTTTTATTTTCAGAAATCTGATATATATTTTGTGAAAGGCGCGGTAGAGAGAGTGATAGCTCAGTGTCAATCATACAGCAGTCAAGGACAATCTATACCTCTTACAGAGCAGCATAGATCAGCGATTTATTACGATTCACAATATCTCGGTAAAATGGGTCTACGAGGTACGCATATCTACGATCTTTACTCATTTCTGTACAAAATTGAATTCCCGCTTACAGAAATTTAGTTCATCGTCATCAATTAAAATGATCTACAGGATCCAGTTCCACAGTTGTGAGTTTAAGTGGACTCTGAGTTGGAATGAGTTCATTTTTAATAAGTTAAAACTTTACGGTCAAATCTTAACTCAGAACTGTGGAACTGGGTCAACAAGTCGTCCCCAATCCCAACAGTGGGATGGATAATCTGTAGTTTATTGTAGTTGTATATTAGTCCCTTTTCTCATTATTCAAATATCAGTAGAAAATTAGAATATATTGTAATTTTGTCAAGACAACAGTAAAATGTTTGGCATCAGCGATAAAAAACGATTCTTGTTACTATTTCAGTTTTGGCGTTGGCCTATGGACCTAGTCCACAAGATTTATCGTTTGCGGGTATGGTTGGTATGATGGACCCTCCGCGACCCGGGGTCCGAGAGTCGATCGAAATACTTCAAACAAGCGGTGTTCAAATTAAAATGTTAACCGGCGACGCTGAAGATACGGCTAAAGCAATCGGTAAAAATAGATCTATATTTCAATAGTTGTAGATCTGAATTGTCGCCCAATTATTGTAGACAGTCCCACGATCTTGGCTTACGTTTGAGACCAGTCTAAGCACATTTTGGTTCTAGAGTCAATCTAACAACTTAAGACCAGTCTTATGATTTATTTCAGACCAATTTTGGGTCATAAGTCATGACTATGCAACTGTGCCCAATAGCCAATTCTCTAGTTCTTGGGTAGTACTTCACTCTTTGGTTTAATGCATTGAAAATAAACCAATTTTAACCCTCTAGAATCAAACTGAAGCAAATACTGCCCCTCCCCCCAGTAATTGACAGTTTGATGATGTAAAGTAACTGGGTTTGAGGTAATCCGTAATCGGTTTTGATTTTGTAGCCGCTCGTCTGGGTATTTATACTAAAGGAACTGAAGCGTTGTCCGGTGAACAAATCGATACAATGGATCAGAGAGATTTAGAGAACTGTATCAAAAACGTATCGATTTTATATCGCGTAAGCCCTAGACACAAACACGCTATAGTTAAAGTAAGTTTACATAAATCACCTGCATCATGCATGTTCAGCTTTATCAACAGGGTTGGGAACTTACCTGGAACACTCGGGGAATCAGAAAAATCTAGAAAAAAATCGGCGAAAACTTAATAGAACGATATCCACACCCAAACGTGGTGAACGGATAATAAGATAAAAACCCACTATGTACAGAATTAAAGAATTTAAAAACAAGAATTTATTTATTCAATCTAAAATATATAGAATAAATTCTTGTTTTTAAATTCTTTTAATCTGTAGATAGTGGGTTTTTATCTTATCGGCGAAAACTCTTCTAAATTCTTAAATGGGTTGATAATGGTCACCCTTTAGATCCTTCTCTTAACAACTGAAAAATGAATAGAGATTTCAATGTGTATTTATTTAGGCGTTACAGAAGGCTCAGGCTGTAGTAGGAATGACCGGTGACGGCGTGAACGATGCCGTAGCGTTACGAAGCGCCGATATCGGTATCGCGATGGGTAAAGCCGGCACCGACGTTTCTAAAGAAGCTGCAGATATGATACTCGTCGACGATGACTTTTACACGATCATGTAAGACGATATTTCCCTTGTGAAGATTAACCGATACAAAGAACTAACGGTTTCATCTTCTGTGGCAGCTTTTATTCGAAACGTCACTAACGCGGTTGCACAATTAACTACTAACAAATAGATAATTACCAGTAGATTCTATGGACCTAAGAGAATATCTTAATATCATCAGTTTACTGTAGCATTTGGCTGGCTAACTGAAGTTCAAATCTCCACACATTAGCAACACGACCTTGAAGGTTTAAATCCATATATAGCTAGTGACCATAAATCTCAATATCTGATTGAACTATACAAATTCTCGGGCAATAGATTTATATTGACCAGAAGCCTCAAGATAAAACCAGAATTTCAGGAATTAATTCTTACATCCTAATGTTTACTTATTCATTGATGAAACAAGTTTCTCCGTGATATTTTGCTTACCATCACTACATGTATCTATATAGGTCAGCGATTGAAGAAGGAAAAGGAATATTCTATAACATCAGAAATTTTGTGAGATTTCAACTGAGCACGTGAGTTCAAATCAGAAATCTGAAAATGCTCTTTATATTTAGATTCTATTGAAGATAGATTTGTTGATATTTTGTTTCTGTCGTCTGATTTATAGGAGTATCGCGGCGTTAACACTGATAGCTTTATCTACAATGATGAAGTTACCGAATCCATTGAATGCTATGCAGATTCTATGGATTAATATTATTATGGACGGGCCGCCTGCTCAAAGGTAAATCAATGATTCCACGAGAACTAACGACAGGGATAGATCCAGGGGTGTGATCTGAGCGTCTTACAGGGGTTCCACAGTTGTGAGTTAAATTTGACTCAAAAGTTAGAGCATTGAAAATGAACTAACTTTAACTCTAACTCACAACTGTGGAACCGGGTCCAGGGAATTCCTGATTTACCGTAATTTGCCTGCTGGGAAAGTCAGGCAATTCTGACTCTTCTTAAAAATCAGGGAATTTGAATATCTGGTGTCTTGTTTTTGCCGGTGCAATAGAAAAAGCCCCAATTGAGGGCATCTTATTTGATCAAAGAATTTTTGGTAAAGGGTTTAGGGAAAATAAAGGACTTTTGGATTCCCTGATCTGTAAAGGCCCTTGTCTTACCGAATATTTCTAATATAACATTCTATTTTAATGATGTTTGTATTATTTTGATAGTTTGGGTGTAGAACCAGTGGATCACGATGTTCTACGACAGCCTCCGCGTAAAGTAAAAGATAACATTATTTCACGGCATCTAATAGTAAACGTTATAATGTCGGCGGCTCTGATAGTTACCGGAACGCTGTGGGTGTTTTATCGCGAGGTAAGAATCTGAATCTGTATGGAACCTGAGACTCGAATCTTGAATCCTTATCTGGACGTTAAAATAAACTTTTGAAATACATAAAAGATTGAAGACAAGATTTATTCATAAGACGAGAAGATACACAATATCCGTGTATGATGATAACGAAAGAAATCCCACAATAACGAAGCCAAGATTGAAAAATTCTATATCAGAATGATTGTATTTGAGGAGCTAACAACTGTGAGCCATCATCAGGCGTACTCCTGGCTAACAGTTGTTAGCCGAAACGTCGCTCCTCAAATATAATCATTATATAACCGGTATATAAAAGGGGGAAGAAGTTGATTGAGTTTCTGAGTGAGGTTGTTCAGGTTCCTGATGTTGTTGTTGTTCTGTTTTTCAGATGCAGGACAATAAAATAACACCTCGAGATACAACGATGACTTTTACATGTTTTGTATTGTTTGATATGTTTAATGCTCTAAGCTCTCGGTCACAGGTACGTGGTATTGTATTTTACTGCCCAGAACGACGAACCCCGGCCACGTGTCAACGGGTCAATATCTCGCATTTCAACTTACTTATATGTATTAGATGAGAAGATACACAATATCCGTGTATGATGATGACGAGAGAAATCCCACAATAACGAAGCCAAGATTGAAAAATTCTATATCAGAATGATTATATTTGAGGAGCGATGTTTCAGCTAACAACTGTTAGCCATCATCAGGCGTACTGAGTACGAGTACACCTGATGATGGCTAACAGTTGTTAGCCGAAACGTAGCTCCTCAAATATAATCATTCTGATATAGAATTTTTCAATCTTGTGGGATTTCTCTCATTACTTATATGTAGTTGAATTCCACAGTTTTTTGATTCTATGCATAAAAACATTGAAATGAACTAATCTTACCTCTAAAGAGTCAAACTGACTGTGGAACTGTGGAACCAGGTCCAGCATCCAGTTCCACTGTTTTTGGTAATGTTTGACTATAGACTGAACTAAGATCCGAGGAACTTCTAGAAGATTGAGAATGGGCCCTCTGTTTTTGAAATTGACCTAACTAGGCTATAATGCGTGTGATGTTTTATTTATTTCAGACCAAGTCGATATTTCAGATCGGTTGGTTTACGAATAAAATGTTTTTATTCGCTGTTGGTGGTTCACTCATCGGTCAAATGTTAGTCATCTACTTCCCTCCCTTACAAGCCGTATTTCAAACAGAAGCACTTTCTTTGTTAGGTGAGTTTTCATTTTCAGTAGTTAACAAATGAAAGACCGCTCTTTAAATCAAATCAGATATCTTATTGACCAGGGGCTGCAGTTGCTCAAAAGTTGGTTAGAGTTAACCAGTGGATAGTTGGCATAGTGACAATTAAAAGTTCATTGTTACTATGGTATTTATCCGCCGGTCATCTTTAACCAACTTTTGAGCAACTGACCCCAGGGGCGTTGTAAGCAATTTTTTATTTCCGCGACCAAAGACGGTTTTTGGACGGGTTCTAAATATCGCCGCGGCGAATTTACTTAATTTCATCAAAAATGTGGTATTCAAAAAAAAAGTGTCATTCAGTAAATTATTGCCGCGCCTTTCGCAGCTGCTGTTGCTGCACTTCCAACGCCTTTGTAAACTGGTGGAAAGTAGCGCCCCCTGTCTGATTACTGATGAAACTATTATTCATATTTTTTCTCCGTCGTTTTATTTGTAGATATATTGTTTTTAGTAGCGATCACGTCGAGCGTTTTTATATTCTCCGAACTGAAGAAATTCATCGAGCGACGAACATCGATACAGAGTCCGATACAACAATACGATAGTCGTAACTTCGATCAGGATTATGTGTGACGATGCTGGACGCAACGTACGGATTTATTCCACAAAAAACATTTAAAACATTTCGGTGTTTTTTTTATACGCGTGTCAGTTGCGCTGTCATCGCTTAGACCAGTCTAAGCTCGTATCCTAGTTCTATAGCTAACGTAACAACTTTAAGATCAGTGTTGCCACTATTGGATTTAAGTTGTGTCGACTGACGGTGAAACTGGCCTCAGATTTTACTACTCAAGAATCTGGACCCAGTTCCACATTTGTGTGAGTTAGAGTTAACTCTGAGATAAAGTTAGTTCATTTTCAATGTTTTAACCCAGGGTCAAATCTTAACTCAGAACTGTGGAACTGCCCTGTTTTATATTTTAGTGAATATGCTTGAACGTAACAGTTTGTGATTTCACCCCCAGAACTTTTCACATTTTTATTCGTATTGCCCTTTTCTGTTAATTTGCGCCATTCATAAAGTGCATAAGCATCCATGAGGTGAGAGGGTGAGGGGGTGAGGAACACTGACCACATCTACCTATGGAGCCCCTATAGGAAATCTTATTAGAAACCATCACGTATTTGTTGCCGCAACTCATCGTAAATGAGTTTGTAGTTCTGGAAACTTGCCACATATATATTAACCATTGATGAAACAGTTGCCTAAATGAAAAAATGTATCCTTGAGCTAGTGTAGTTTATTCAGCTTTTCGACTTTATTCTTATAGTCATCTTCAGGAATAATGTCATGGAAAAGATAATCAGATGATTTACAAACTACAAGAGTCTGTTATGTAAATAACTTATTGTGTTTGCTGCCAACCAATACGGCACTGAGCTACAAGACGTCTAGACGGCTATGCGATAGTTCTGTCTGAGCGATGTGATAGTGTTTTGCGTGATATGATAGTTGTGTGAATAGTTTCAGGTAGTTATAGTTGTATAGTTTGTACTGCTTGACGTATTTTATAGTGAAACTAATCCGTTTTTCATGGCTTCAAACTACTTGCCTAAATGAGGACAAAAAACCTGTACTTTTTCATTCATTATCACAACTCTTCACTGTCCTCATCTGACGATCATTTTTTTCGGGAAATATTCAAGAAAATTAAACATTTAAAAGGTGGATCCAGGGCTGACTTGTGATTATGTGTACATGTACTAATAGAAAAGGACACTTTCCACCGAAATAAATTATCCTCTTAATTCTTTATTGCACTGACACAATCTTATAACAGCTCTTTCTGGGATATGATACTTAAGTTATAGTGTAATCTATTCTGATGGATGAATATTCTGCATTCTCCTTTAACTGACACATTCTTTCGCGGGAATACTCTACGTTACTTAAAATCATCGTGTATATATTCAAGCAAACGGCACAAATAGGCACCCGATCTCTCTCGTAAGTAGATCCACCGTCCTAGCTTAAAACCTCATCGATAATCATGTTTGAAGCTATCATGAATGGATGTACGTTACTTAAATCATCGTGTATATATTGTAGCGCGATAGGCACCAGGCACCCGATCTCGCGCTCTCTCGACTGTAGTAGGCACACCTGTACTATCGTCTGGATTCTAATCTAGAGAATTAAGAATGTTAGCACCATTATCATTCAGTGAATCCACCACCCTAGCTTAAAACCTCATCGATAATCATGTTTGAATCTATCATGAATGGATTTAAACAGGGGGAAGTTTCGTTAATTTCTGTGAGGTGGATGAAATTTTGTCTATTGTTTAAAATCTCCCCTTGGTATGAAAAACTCCTTTTTTTACAAAGTTTTTGATAGAGCTTCGTTATTTCTGAATCGAATCTCATGAAATCATTCGAGACGAAATTGATTCGTTGTTTGGGAATCTAAACAATTAAGAGTAATTCTGAAGATCTTCCCTTGTGAAATGCGTTGTGCACTCAAGGGGCCCGATAAGTTCATCGTACCAGGGGCGCCAGTGCGTGTTAGGATTAAAATGTAGTGAGCCATTTCCACGTGACGTCACATCGCGCTTCAAGGTCAGCCGGACGGCCGTGACACTGGTAAACAATACGTGTCGGATACAATACATATTTGAATTCGGTATTTTTAACGGTCGTTTGTTTTGAAATTTCATAGACATTCCTTGTAATTGGATCTTGTCCTCATAAAGCCAATCATGTTAAAACCGTAGGTCACTAGTAGCTATATATAATGTAAATTGTATATCGTAGTATTGTTTTATTGAGTGTAAGATTGATTTTGAGAATTTGGATCGAACAAAAAACTATGTTGTTTGCCTTGGGAAAATGCTGTATTTGCCTTGGATCTTCTTCATCAACGATTGCTGAAATATTTGTCGTGCGCGTTTGCCTGACTTCGTGAAATAAATATATTTTATTGTTATCAAATAATATACGTATCTTTGTCGTCAACTCGTTCTCTACTGAATTTTGAACTGTTTGCGATTCAGGGGAAGTCGTTAAATACTCTTCAATTCGTGTATTCGGGACATGTTTGATTTACAGCTTTTATGACCTCATTATACTGTATTCACTTCGTCGTCCATCTGTCCGCAGTGGTTTCCAAGCCCTAGCACCTAAACCCTTTGGTAAAATAATTTCAGCGACATTTTGTTCCCTGCAAAACTCATCCTCCCTCTGCAGGGACTCGAACCTGATGGCATCGCTACACTCAGC
Source organism: Tubulanus polymorphus (assembly GCF_964204645.1). Taxonomy (NCBI): domain Eukaryota; kingdom Metazoa; phylum Nemertea; class Palaeonemertea; order Tubulaniformes; family Tubulanidae; genus Tubulanus; species Tubulanus polymorphus. The sequence goes on along the minus strand of NC_134027.1, from coordinate 1,079,856 downwards.
CACGGCACGAACCCCTGCATCAGTAGACCGGGTGCGCAGGTACATGCGCAGCTTTCCGAACGAAAACTGGCGGCACCAATCAGATTGCTCGTTGTATAATCGTTGAGGCAAATTTCAAGGAAGAACTATAAATGGGAAAACCCGGGCTAAAATAAAACGGGATTTCTGATTGGCTAAAAATCACATCATCTGAACTGCGCATGTATCTGCGCACACGGTCGATTATGGCAGGGTTTCGTGCAATCTCGATGCCATCAGGTTCGAATCCCTGCCGGGGGAGGATGTGCTAAACTATAAACTCAATTTATTCTTTGGTTCATAAAATCTCGATCGTTTTGACAATCTACTTCCTACAAATATTTGTATTTTTCTATAGATGTTAAGACGTTATTTCGAACGTTTTAAAATCTAGAGAAAAATAGAAATATTTCATTTGCTGGACATTGAAGTGTTCGAGTCAGAAAACTGAAACCTATTAGGATGTAATGATCGCCCTCTCTAATGGTGCCGTGATACTTTAGTCAACGTCAATTTTTGTACAGTCAATGACAATCGCGTTTATTCTTCACAAATTTTAAATTCCGATAATACGAATCATCGAAAGTGAAATTAGTTGAAGTTGATTGGATCGTCAGATTGCGTTGATAATCCTCCAAACAATCGTACGTCAAATACTGGAAATTCTGAAAAACTTTATTCAGAAAAAGTTTCGTATTGTTTGGACGCATGAAGTTGACCATATCACTAACTCCCGGGATGCAAATATCGTTCCTCCATCGAACACATTTAATCCTCTTTCCACCCATGTATTTAGGTTGAACTTTCATCCAGTTTTTATATCTGGCTTCGTATTGATAACTCTTTTCTTTCGGGTCTCCTGTAAAAAAGGTCACAGATGATTTCATATGGATGTTTCCGAGATACTGCAATCTGCGGTGGCAATCGAGGATTCCACTTGTGGTTAGTGAGGATACACCAGGTGTGCTAGTGTGCAGTATTTGAAATGGATCGTGGATATTTTTTCCGATTAATTTTAATCCTAAAAGTTTAAAAGCCTAAAATCTAAAAGTTTTCAAAATTTAAGACAATTTGTGCTTTAACTAAAAAGGAAATGTTTGTAGACGCTTATGTTATTGTGGGGCTATAAGATTTTGATGATGTCCTACTGCAATACGGGGACAGGGGTAGGGAACAGGGACAGGGGCAGGTGCAGGAACAGGGAACAGGGACAGTTTTTTTTACCATTGTTTATTAGGTTCCTGCACATTTATATCATTCGATCCATTATACGCTTTGAATACTCTGACAAGTTGACGGTTACTGACAAGTGGAAACTCGAACCCGGTAAGATTTATGTAGTATTTCCAATTTCTATATTTCAGAAGACTTCTAGCGCAAGTTAGTTCCGCTGTCAACAAACTAAACTCCCCCCCAGCGTACGTCTTCGCGTGTTCCGACAACGTAAGCGTTTTCGAAACAATCGGTTAATTTGACAATGGCTTTATAGAACGCGACGGGACTTTTCTTATCGACGTGGATGCAATAGTAATTCTGAGGCATGTAAACCGCTCTAAACACGCGCTCAAACTGCTCGAAATCCTTATGTACTAATATTCCGTAGGCGAGTGGGAAATTCGCCTCTTCTAACGATGTTGGCGACGTAAAGTAACCATTTTTGCTATGAATTCGGCACAGCTTAAATTCGACAGTATTCGATAATATTTCAAGTCAGTTACAGGTTTCATCGGGCAAAGATCCATGTAGCTCATTGCCTTACGTATCGACACCCGATCCCCTTTGAAAAGTCCTTCACAGATATACCGCCTGGCGAATTCGCTAACGCGATTAGGAGGGTTTGCGCCCGCATCGGTCTCTGTTTTATAGTCACCGCCTAGACACCGACTCTGGTAAGTATATCGACTCTGATTGTGAAATATGAAACTACTCACGACAAGAATTACTATCGTCAAAAAGCCCATTTTAAACACGATCAATGGATGAAAAGAACCGCTTAGCATTCGTGTGATTCGCGCAATCGCCCTCGTTTTGGACAGGTGACGTACGAGTCCGATAAATCGCGACATTTCTAACATCCAAATTTCTTTAATTTAAACAGTACGCGCTGACTGCCGGCGTTAAATCGGGCCTGATGACGTATAGCCCATTACAAAGAAGAACGGAGCAACAGATTCCAGACGCAAACAAAGACGTACAGATGTCAACCTCGGAGTCTTCTGAATATCGATTAAGTCATTGTATGAGAATGTGTAACAGGGGGTGGAACTATATATAGGGTAATTTCGTTTGTGGATAGTTTCCCCTTTAGGGGTCTCGTGTCCATCTGGACCCTGCTTTCTCGGGCATTCTTGCCCAATCAATCAAGTCTGAGATCAAGGGGGACCCCCGCTTGCCGGTGCGGCCTTTGAGCGATGTGGCTGTTAGATTGATTCGAGTTCCAGAACCCACCATCGCCATATACTATAGTCCATGAAGGATTCGGGCCACGGAGAGATACATCAAAGCTCAGTTGTTTGTGTTGGCCTGGTTTGGTCGTTATTAACGAGGGCATGGCCGGGTATCATTGGCATTTTGGCAGTCTAAGGCACCTGAATTCCCCTTCGGCAGGAAGTCGAACCTGGTGATAAGTTTATCGCGAAGGAGGGTGAAGACCTAGGACAATTTTTATCATGTTTTATCGTATATTCAATATCATATATATTTGTTCTTAAGCAGTGAGTGACGCTTGTCACAAGGGATATGATAAAAAGTCTACATCTAAAAATAGAACTGAGATGTTTTTGTTACCGATCAATGCTTCCTTCGAATCGAATGAAGCGACTTTTCTAGAAATTTTTCCGACAGAGAACATGAGGCGTCATGTTCATCTGTGGCAACTAGAAACTCACTATCGACTGATCGTCACAGGGTGTAGCGCCACTTGGCGTGAATGTAATCTCAATGTCGTCCACGCTCATTGAAACATCGTACAATGGAATCTCTTCAGGGGCGGATCTAGGATTTTTCAAAGGGGGGCGGCTGACAAAACGTAATGATGAAGAGACTGCGACTAGCGACGAGCGACCGAAAGTCGATAATTTTGAAAATTCCTCAGGAGAATGGTGCAATTTGACAGCATTTGTGCCGATGGTTTCAGTGAAAATTATAACATCCTGCTGAGCCGAGGCCAGGATGAGGTGTTGATAGTTTTAATTAGCTGATTGGGGGATGCTTAGCAGGTCATTTTTCAAACATTTGTCATCATAATTTACGATTTGTCTTGGTACTGGTTTTGGAAATTTTTTGACACAGATTGGGTAAACGTCAAATAGTTTTGATTGGGGAAATGACCGTTTACCGGATACATATACGGCCTAGCGGAATGGCTGAGATACACTAACTTAATCATCTCGATGACGTGTTTAATTTTATTATCTCTTATAGAAGAAGCTCCCGGTTCAAATCTACCACACTTTGGCAGTGCTGTCCGAGCTTCAGGCCAAAACTGAAAACGTTAACTGAAATCTACCACGCGGCCGGGTCTCAGCGGTGTTGCTGCAGAAATTGACAATCCTCAGTTGAGATAGCAAATGCAGCAGAGTGCTCTCTTGAATTTTCGCAGGGACTACAGACTCTGTTGCCATACCATGGGCAGCAGAACCGGGGCGTTTGGGGCATCATTAGCATGTCATAGATACCTCATGGAGGCAACCATACCATCTTGTCGGCTAGTACGGTAATGATCTATCACCAGGCTAATGACGTCATAGTTCCGCGTGGAGACGGCCATTCCATTTGTTGACGAGTCAGGTATAGTTTTGTAATCAGAGTGATGCCTTTGGGGGGTTTTCTGAAGGAAGTTAAAATTTGAAATAAAAGAATTCTTTATTTTTTCCAGTTCAAAACATCTCGGATTTTCTGTATTTATTTATTCCTTATAAAAATTAATCTCCCAAACATTTCAACTACTACAAACAAGTTCGTACAACCAGGTACATAATAGTGGCTGCAGATTCAATACTGGGATATTTACATTAACTATCTACAACCAGAGATTGCAAGAAATGAGACACAGTTCCACGATGTCGATTAAATTTGACTCGTTTTTTTCTGAGAAGTTGCCCCAAAATCATCGGCAAAGTCCTTAATTAATCACCGCAGTGGGCTCAGTATATCAAGAGGTTGTCTGCATTTCATTTACGATGTAATATGTAACACTATCTAATCTTAACCGACAACTGTGGTTCTGTATCTAGCATGAAATCCTTTAAATCTACATTCATTTACAAATAAGAAGCATTCATGCAAACATTTTGTACGTTTAGGGAAAGAGAGAGAGGTGTCCAGCACTTGAAAATTATTTGTGCATTTCATAAAATACTTAATTAACAAACTAAGCCCTGATCAAAACACTAAATTCATTAATTCATAAACTCAATGATTATAGACATCTAAAATATATACACAGGAATCAGACCTCACAATCATAAAACTGACAACCGGGTGGTTACACAGTTGATATATGAATGCCTTAATATTCAGTAAGACTCACTTCAAGTCGTCAGTCATAGTTGTGATGATGATTTATTCCAATGATGAATTACACTTAGAATAATTGAATTAGAAATACAACCCTTAACAACCATGACAACCATTAACCCTTTCAGTGCCGACTAATTAATACCCTATAGTGCTGGAAATAATTTGAAAATTTCTAAAAATTCCACCCCAGTGTGTTGAATAACGGGAATACCGCTATAGTGCGTCTACACCGCGGTGCGGTGTATCGTTAGTTACTAATATTTCACTATGTTTGACAGGTGCTGCCATTTTTCAAGAGAGATAATTACTTATTACATCAATACACCGCAATGCGGTGTACTAGCAAAATCTATCGCTGATTTATACACCACACTGCGGTGTAGATGCACTGAAAGGGTTAATAGAGATGACATCCCTAATGTGACAACTTATCCAAATGATGACTTACATTTAGTACATGTAAATTGAATTGAGACTCGAAGATAGAAATGACTTGAGCAATGTGATGACTTATTTGATGACAACTTGACTGAGGTTGACTGAAACATTTAAACAAAGGCCGAATGAAGCTTTTCCAACTTTAAACAATACAAAATTTTGAGCAATTCTATTCTATTTGATCAGAGTTTAAACAACAACTCCAGTAAAGAACCTTAAAATATCAACAATGACATTGTATCAAAAACAATGTTTGCACGTAACTTAATACAACATTATTAACAACATTTCTCAGTGAAGATTTCTCGATTTCGCCAGGAAAAATTCGGCATACTTTCCTTGAATCTATTCCACATGTAAATAGTAGACTGCGCGATTGCCTCAGATCGCGCAGGACCCATTGAAAGTATCTTTAAAATAATTTGAGGCCAATGGCTCCATAGCTAGCGGAGTCACGGGCACACAATGATCTGAGGCAAGCAGTCGAGGGCACGTGATGATCCGAGATACACCGGACTCTGCAGACCCGTGGGCACTGGTGGGAAAATCCAATACCAGACCACTAGGGGCCTGCCTGATTGTAATATAAAAGTATGAAATTAATCAAATTTTCACATTTAACTCAAATATGATTTCAGTACTTGGTACTGAGAGTTAAAGATCAGGGGCCGGTTGCTCAAAAGTTGGTTGGAGTTAACCAGTGGTTGGTTGATATGGTGACAATTGAAATTTCATTGTTACTATGGTATTTAACGGCCGGTTATCTTTAACCAACTTTTGAGCAACTGGCCCCTGGCTGTAATAAATATCTCTTCATATCAATCAACAATTATCAATCGTCCATTTAGATAATGCCATACATTAATCAATATCAATTAATACTAATACGTATCAAAACACTTGTTTTTATTAATTAACTTATTACTAATAATAAGATTACCGGTAATCAAAACCAATTAACAATAATTGATTAACCATTCAATGAACACTGATAATCAATTAGTATTAATTAATTAATAAATATTATAAGTTCAATAGTTCACGTTCGACAGCTGCTGCCATTTCCTCATCGACGGAACCGATAGATTCACCAGACGCGTCGCTTTCTCCGCTGCTACTGCTGCCATCGTTACCTAGCGACGGTAATTTAATCAGATTACGTCTCACGGCGTAATCCTGATTATCATCGCTCTCATCATCATCATCAACTCGCTCCTCTTCATCATCATCATTCTCATTGTCTCGTTTAGAATTATCGATAAATTCACATTTCGTTTTGCGTTGGTTTTTTCGTGCGTCCCAACCGCGCGGGAATTCCCCGCTTAAACTCTCCGATTCCGAATCGGAATCCGAGTCCGGATCATCGGAGAGGACTTTACGTCGGAGCGACGCGTCATCCGGAGTCTGATCCTTGTTTTCCTCCTCGTCCTCCTCTGATGCGGATGAGGAGGAATCGTCGTCGAGTAGTTCACGTATTTCGTCGTTATCGAAGTCAGCTATAGAGAGGGCGCTCATCGGGTTCATATCGGCGATACTACGCCGTAGTTCACCCGTACATCGCGAGAGGGCGCCACCGGTAACGTTCGACGACGACGGATCCAACAATCCGACTTCGAATTCGGTCGCCGTCGACAACGCTTCGTCATTTTTGCGCTGTCGTTTATCGACCGGGTTTTCCCCGGACGCCGCGTCGCAGTCCGTCGAGTCGTCGCACGGTTTTTTCCGTTTCGAGGATAGTTTACCGGGGACGGGGCTGTAACAACCGAGTTCAAACAGCGCCGAGTTCCTCGTGTCACTCGCGAGTAGCGGGAATAAACCCTCGCTGACCCAGTCCCAGCGGTACGCGCAGCACCACAACCAGTCAACGGTAACGATGTGAACTCGTTTAAGTCGTTTCGCCGCCGACACTTTCTCGGTTCCGGGTTTCGTCGCGACGACGTGCGTCGTGGCTCGCGGGTCGTTCGCTCCGGACCGCGGCACCAGGCTACAATGCACCGTCGCGCCCATAGCTACGGCCGCCTGGTACGCTCGGTGTTTCTCGGCCGGCATATTCGTAGGGATCACACCACTGAACAGAATATTTACGCCCTTCAATATTTTACGACGCACGTATGGAATAATGTTTTTCAGATCGGGAACTTTACGTTCGATGTTTTCCGATTTCGCTTGTTGTTTGTGTTCTTCGTGAAGGTCGAAAAACGCTTTGTGAATCTTTTTCAAAATGTCTTCTAAATAGAACAAATAATCGTCGGGATCTTCCCATTCGATCATCGTCGTTTTGCTATCATTTTCATCCTTTAAATCGTCATCATTTGCGCGACTTGAATCATTAGAATTGTCTTCTTTTATTTGAGCCGAAGTGTTTTCATCTATTCTTTTCTCATTTGTTGCCTCCTCCGATTTTGTATCCGCTTCCATCATCTGAACGCCTTCCGAAGTTTTAACTTTTTTCTTTGCTTCAACTGTTTTATCGTCATCTGCGTTTATAGTGTTTTCTCCCTGCGTCGGTTCTGATTTTGTGACACCATCTTCACTGGTGTCCGTTTCCAAATTTTTACTTTCCTTTTCTTCTTCCACAACTTCAGCTGTTTTACTTTCAGTATTTTCAGTATTTTTGCTCACCACCGGTTCACCATCAGCAGGTTCTGAAGGTTCACCCTCTGCTGGTGGTTCTCCTGCGACTGGTTCACCCTCTGCTGGTGGTTCTCCTGCGACTGGTTTACCCTCTGCTGGTGGTTCTCCTGCGACTGGTTCACCCTCTGCTGGTGGTTCTCCTGCGACTGGTTTACCCTCTGCTGGTGGTTCTCCTGCAACTGGTTCACCCTCTGCTGGTGGTTCTCCTGCCACCGGTTCACCGTCTGCTGGTGGTTCTCCTGCGATTGGTTTACCCTCTGCTGGTGGTTCTCCTGCGACTGGTTCACCCTCTGCTGGTGGTTCTCCTGCCACCGGTTTACCCTCTGCTGGTGGTTCTCCTGCGACGGTTTCACCCTCCACTGTATCCTCCTCCATGTTATGATGCTGTTCTCCGAGAGGTTCGACAGTTTTCTCGGTATTCTCCTCAGTTTTTAACAGACCCGGCGGAGCGTTGATGTCTGCGGTGCCTTTAAAGAATCGATACGGTTTCACGTGTAGAAGATTCGGTGCATAATTCCAGACGTCGTCTCTGTCATCAATTATACAAACCATTCCGTCACCACACGGAAATAACGCCCTACAATACACAAACACAACTATCCGTTTTAGATATTCATTTCAAACAATTTTCAGCTGAAATTTTATATAGATTATTATACTATAATTGTGGAACTGGGTTCAAAGTTGAATCTAACTTCACTGAGAATTATGGAATTTTCATCAAATTGATGGAAATTGAATCGAGAAATCAATTTCATATAAATATGCTCAGAATTTGAATTTGAATCGATTTTATTTGAGAGTCAAATCTTAAGCTTGAACTGTGGAACCGGGTGTTGGAGTATTTCTGACCTGAGATTAGCCGTCTTGCTGTGAGCGCTGAAACATTCATCCCGTGACAAAATACGGTGCGAGAAATATTTGCCTTCGGGATCCATTAATCCAGCGATAGTATGCGCGTACATACGAGCTCCGAATGTACAGATATGCAACTCGTAAAGTTTCGAGATTTCTTGCAGAAATTTTGTCGTTCCCGGCCGGAATTTAGTGTGATACCACAGTTTCTGATTGGCGTGCCACAGTTGAAAATGTAAGACATCCTGAAATACACAGTTATCAGTCTCAGTCATAACATTTATAAGAGTTTTAGGACGGCAATTTAGGATTCAGAAATGATGTTAGGTTCATTGGTAATTATTTTTCATCACCAGGTGGCGCACTAGTAGTTTTACCTTCAGATTAGCCGGTATATTATCATTTGTCGTGTGAATAAGAGTTTGATCTAAATCTACGAGTAAAACCAGTTTCTTATTCGTCAACAGACGAACTTCATCTTCATGTCCGATATCTAGAGCTTCCTACAGAAACAGACATTCATAATTGAACAATTCTGAAGAATACAACACATAAACTGTGTGGTATACAAAAACATCAGCAGATCTTAACCATTTAACGATATAACGCAAACTCCTTAAAACTTCAGGGGTCAGTTGCACAAAAATTGGTTAAAAGATAACCGGCCGATAGATACCATAGTAACAATGAACTTTCAATTGTCACTATGTCATTTATCCGCTAGTTAACTCTGACCACTTTTTGAGCAACTGCAGCCCCTGCAGGTCACCCACTCAAAAAGACGGTTCAAGTTTAACCCCACACAGTTTCAAAGTTCTAATTTCAACTCCGTTGTTTCTACAATCATCGGTTAAATTTGACTCTTCGGTTCATTATCATCTTCAGTTGCAACACGATTAGAGTTAATAAACTGTGGATCTAGAACTATATTCATGAGTTCATTCAGTCTGCTCATTCAGAAAATGCACTAGTTTTAAATAGTCCAACAGAACTAGTGACTATACACACCTTTTCACTGACTACCAGTTCAGGGATGCTGTGAACCATAGCAACCGATGCAGAAGCCTGTTCCTTCCTATCACCGGGTAAACCATTTAACCTGAAACGATCAAAATAAATTCAGTTCTCGTTAATCTAGGACGAGATGTTTCGATTGTCGAGAAGATGCCGGCCGGGCGGGAGGTGTGAGCCGCCGACCGGTGGAGACTTACTGTCTGAGATCCTCACCACATTCAGCGCACATATCCTTCATTACGACCGGATGATCACATGATTCAATAACAAACAACGACTGCCTGAAAATATATCAATAAACTACTCTTGTTGAGGAAGGGGTTAAATCATCACTCGTCTCTCTCTCTCTCTCTCTCTCTCTCTCTCTCTCTCTAGTCTGGCGAGTTGGTCCATGGTTTAAAAGTCTTTTTAGCAATCCTTCAATAGAATGAAATTGAGATAAAAACGATGGTTTATTTAGACTGCACACACAGTTTCACAAATGACACAGACCAAATTGAGTCTCAAAAAAAAGATTAAGCAAAATATCCCCAAAAATGATCTATTCTCTGTCACACGTAAATAAATAGACATAAATTTTGGCAGGTTCTCGAATATTACCGATCATTATCTCATTATCGAAAATGGGCTTGAATCGATTTTTCGATTCGCGAAGGAACGATAATCTTGCATGTTTTTGACTTTTTTGACTTACCCCGGTGAGATGACGTCGCCAACTTTAGCTTGTATCTGTGTGATCGTACCTACTGTGTCACTCTTTACTTTATACATCGGTTCCAGCAGCGCTAGAATCATTCCTTTAGCGATTTTACTACCGTTTGTAACCTTTAATCGAGTCAGATTCGCCTCGGCTTTACCGCCGAATCTGATCTCTTTCATCGTGGCCGCCATTTTGTCAGATCACGATTACTGAAATTCTGAACTATGAAAATCCATCGGTTTTAAGTTCTTCTAATCGGCTTGAATCAAGCGGTTTTAATCTCTGATTCTATAACCGTTATCGGAATTAGGTGTCAATCTTGCGATTATTTTAAATTCATGATGATTAGCTGCTCGTTGCAAAGTTTTTGGCCGGTAATTAGCAATACCACTGAGGTATGGATTAAATGCCCCAACCAAGGGAATCATTTCGTCTTTTGGTGACGTCGTATAAAGTGATCGTAAATGGCTTCGAATCCTGCAGTCGCCTTGCTATTTGTTTCTGCAAATTTAAATATTCAAATTTTGCGACTCGGTTCCAACGGGTTAAAAGTAACAAAACGGGTTCAATGATGCCACAACTGACCTTGGACACTGAATCTAAATGTTAAAATGAATCATGGCTTTAGATTTGTTATTCTTTAAAGTCAGTTTGATTCACACAGTCACACGACACCAATGATGGCGGAAGGGGTTCGTCAGGAGACGATTGCGTGATGTCTATTCGCTGCTCCCTTACACACAGCTGACGAGGAGGGCAAAGGTTCACCAATGACTGATTGTGACTTCAATCCCACCAAGGCTATGGCGGAAAATATTGACGCATTAAGAACGATAAGGAACCTGTATTAAACACGTTCACCATTACAATCACATCGCCCTATTGTGGTTACTATGATTAAGTAGCTATGAAGGCTACCCAGCGACTGGCTTTTTCCATGGTAACGATCATCAACCGCCGGGTTCCGTCCAAAGATGATTGTCACGTTTATAATGTGGATTTCATATTTGAAATGTGAAATGAAACGATTGTTTTCGTCAATGGTCACCCGTTGGAACGAGTCTGAGCCATCGGTGAAACTGAAAAACTCAAACTCGGATTTAAAACAAGACGAAGTCGATTGTTTCCTGGATAATGTACTGCATAATATAATGTAGGTATGACTAACCATTAGTAGACTGATTAGTTTACTCAGAGTTAATATGTAAACCCACAAGATGAAGACCATTTATTTTCTGTCAGAAAAGTAATGGTTTAATCATCAACTATGGGTGTTTACGTATTTCTTGGATTCAATTACTTTTAAGAAGACTAAAATAAAGGACTTTGACTTTTTTCCTCCGAGAAAAAGTAACTTCTACCAAACTCATTTTGACCTTGCATTTGAGTTCAGATGATTACTCTCACCGACAGAGTATTACGACGTTTCGAATCAATATAACTGATGCAAAATAAGTTGTAATAATAAAATGGGTAACGACTTTTCTAACGAAGCCGCATCATCTTATATTTTTGCAGGAGCGAAGAAGGCAAACACAACAGCGACCATCAAGCCTGTTTGATTCAGCCAGTATCAACCAGACAGAATTGTTAACTCTTCTCGCCAATCGATAATGAATCGAAATATATTGAAAACAATGAAGTCTTGAATTGCATTAATTATAATCGTAGATTAATTTTGACTGAGGTGAAATTGTAGTGATGGTGTTGAAATGTTATTCAGTTTTGGATTGCTCCGGTACTATCATCACCATCACCGTCATCTCCATCCCCCTCTCCATCATCTCTGTCATAAAGAAAAACCGTTTTTTGTGACTCTGGTCTCTGATAGATCATACTCAATACGAACCGGAATAATCCCTACACAGACCCCTCTGCGAAATCTATAGATTGACCAAAAAGGTCAGTTTTGGATTGTTCTGATAGAAACCAGTTTGTCGCGTGTACGACAAAAGGTCTCCATGTTATCTGTGGGGCTCAGTTCTGTACACGAGAATTTTACAATTAAACAGCGACAGCGGCTAGAATACAGTTTTATTCCGAGGAGAGATGTGTACTGATTAAAAGGAAAACCAACTGAAACCAAGAAAAACGAATAAAAAGAATTGAATAAGAATTGAAAAGATTCGTAATTAAATGAGAGCCATCACAGGGTTCACTCACTCACACTACCGATCACAATTTGGGGCTGCTCTTATTGGCGTTTCAAATTATACCCTCTGAAATTACATCCATCATCCGAAATATTTCTGTAGGTTTTAAACATGGGTCAGTGGTGCTGTAACCTTTTTTCCTAAATTCATTATCCACTAAATTATTTCATCTTCAAATCAATATCACCGAATAGGCCAACCCCTCATCACAATCTGAAATATTAAAAAAAGAAAAAGACTTGGGGCAACTTACAAAGTCCCGTGAAATAAAGAAGCGCGTGTGCCGGCAGGACTCGAAACTGCGGTCTCCGGTTTACCAGGCGGGAATTCTAACCACTAGACCATAGATCTGTGGTAATAACTCGGGTGTGTCAGTTTGTCTCGTATGTGATTTCGTATGTGTTCAGTTTACTTAAAATCGATTTTCAGAATGCATCTTAAACATTTTGTCAAACGGATTAAATTAAACAGATAACTGGGGTAAACTGAGGACACACCAGTGTGATATTAATTGAATTTGCGTGAATTCGAACAAAATGGACTTTTTTGTGGCGTTGATCAGGTTCGAATCCCATCAGAAAATTATTTTCTAAACTTGGCGGTAATATTGGTACTTTTCATTGGTCAGGATCAGTGACGTCACAATGTCAGTATAAAAACTCAGGTCAGCTGATCCCTCCTTCCAGTTCGGCCATTTTTCAGGTAAGCAAACGTCATCCATTTTATTTTATTTCTTTCGATGAAATTTATTTATTAATCTTGCTTGTAAATTGTATACATAGACCTTAGGTTTCGCATACGGTTTTATGTAAGACAATTTTCAAAGTTCCGAAAGTTCGGATTATATTATATAGGTGTTTAATTATGACATTTCCATTGTGACGTTCTTTTTGCTCAAAATTGTCCAAATTGTGTTTTTATTTAGAAGTAAATTACAACATTTGATTTTCAATTTCGCTCTGGTAATAACGAGGACGCTATTGCGATTTTATTGAGGACATTTATTAAATCCGTTAATCAAGTTTTCGGAACCAGTTTTTCTGCTGTTCAAGTCTACCGCTAAAGCGGCTAGTTGACATGCCTAGGTGTAATACACAGACAGCTCAGTCTATTCAACCATGACTCGAATCCATAGAAACCTTCGTTCGAAGCGTCGTTCAACTTAATTCTGGTGGCTTCTATATTTAATATTTAGAAAATAATGATACCCTATAATTTAATGTTAATTATTATTATTATTTAATAGAAACTCGAGTTAGCTATTTCTTAGAATCAATAATTTTCGATTTTCTTGATTTGTATATCATTGTTTTTACATTGCAGCAGCACAGCAGACCAACTACGAGACAGCAGCAGACCAACTACGAGACAGCAGCAGACCAACTACGAGACAGTAGCAGACCAACTACGAGACAGCAGCAGACCAACTACGAGACAGCAGCAGACCAACTACGAGACAGCAGCAGACCAACTAAGAGACAGCAGCAGTAAAACTACATTGGAAATTCAACTTTGAATATCAACACCATGTCAACAAAAATGTTTTTGGGACTTTTGAACTTGGTGCGCGCTGAGGTCCTGACACTCAATCCTTTATCCCTCGGCGCGTTTTGTGATTTGAGTAAGTACAAACTCTACTTCATCAAATTCTCGATTATTTTTAGTGACAAGCATCTAAAATTATTTGATTTCCAACATCTGAAATTATTTGATTTTAAATTCACATTTATTTTTTCTCAAATCGCCGCATTATTGGATACTAAATTTCAAATTGTCTCAATCTTCTATCATCAAATGTCAATTTATTTCAATCCTCTTTTTAATTTCGGAAAACACAATTTATGTCTCACACTGATTTCATTTCAATTTATTTTGAAAATATCATTTTATGTTTCTAGTCTTTTATTCTATTCTAAATTACTCAACTTAAACTCAATTTAATTTGCTAATAATTCTAATGGTGAATAAAGTTTGAATTGAATTGAATAGTGAGTAGAGGCTTTGGTGGATGAGAATGAACTTGAGGAAGTAACTTCATTTCCTGGTTTCTGGTTTTCAAATATCGTCGAAATTGTGAAATATTCATCATGTTTTTTCATATGCAATGCTGTATCCAGTCAATAGAGATAAGTTACAACATAAACAGTTTAAACTGTCTAGGCCTCCAGACCAATGCACTTGATGGAAAATCCTGATTTATAATTAATAAATCAAGTAATTGGACTGCGCGGTTCAGTCCATTTAGTCAGTAAGCAGACTACAGTTTAGTCCATATTTTAATCAGTAACTGGACTGCGGTGTAGTCCATATTTTAGTCAATAACTGGACTGCGCTGTAGTCCATCGTTTAGTCAATAACTGGACTGCGGTTTTGTCGATAGTTTAGTCAATAACTGGACTGCAGTTTAGACTGCTGTTCAGGAACCAGACAGCTGTTTAGTCCGTATCCAGATACCCGTCACATTATGGGACCAACTTTTTAAATACCGCTAAAAAGTAGCACTAGTATTTACGGTACTTTCGTTTTTCTCTGCGACTCCAGGATCTGACAACATGTGATTTTCTCTTTATTAATCATTGATCAATCGTCAGGAAATTCAGGATCACTTTTTTAATTTATTGGTTAAACTTCGTTCTTCGTATCTCTAGGTAGTTGCTCACAACAGTTTGAGATCCCGAGATCATGGCAGGAAGGAGGTATATCTCGCGACTGTTATCATGAGCTTATCTGCGAACTAGTCTCAAGCCGCACCCACTCAATGCTTATACTAGATCTAAACTACAGATATGATGTTTGATAGGAATGTTGTTCACTAGCTCGGCTCATAGTCCGAATCTTCATCGTCTAATTGTTGGCGAATCCTAGATATTGCGGCCTTGCGGTAAATAGAGTTTACACACGATTTATTTCTAACGGATTCATTATTACGGTCAATGGTTGGCGCCTCGTACTGAGTCACTTTAGTTGTGACCTTCCGCAGGACGTGGTTCTTACTTTAGCTGAGCAGATCATCCCGTCTGTGTCCCGTCTGTACATTTGTTGCTATAATAACACCCAGCTGCCATAGAATTCTTCAATGGTGTATCTGTGAGTTTTTACAAACGCCCAAGATTCCTTGTTTCCTTCTGGACTGCGAGTGACATTAACTACCAGCCGCCATGACACGTATTCATCAATGAATCGTCTGCAACATCACTGGTTCAGTTTCAATCATCCTTACGCCATGATGGTTTCCTTTTACCCTGCGAGTGATGTTAACTATGAGCAGCCATGATGGTTTCATTTGGACTGCGAGTGACATGAACAACCAGCAGCCATGATAGTCTCCTTTGGACTGCGAGTGACATTAACTACCAGCAGCCAGGATAGTCTCCTTTGGACTGCGAGTGACATTAACTACCAGCAGCCAGGATAGTCTCCTTTGGACTGCGAGTGACATTAACTACCAGCAGCCATGATGGTTTCCTTTTACCCTGCGAGTGATGTTAACTATGAGCAGCCATGAAGGTTTCCTTTGGACTGCGAGTGACATTAACTACAAGCAGCCATGATGGTTTCCTTTGGACTGCGAGTGACATTAACAACCAGCAGCCATGATAGTCTCCTTCGGACTGCGAGTGACATTAACAACCAGCAGCCATGGTAGTCTCCTTTGGACTGCGAATTCCAATCAGAAACATTTGTTAACGCTTTTATCTTTTCCATTCTATTGTGTACGAATGTTTTCAATATTTCTGAACCAAATCCAACGCTCATGTTTGGATATATAGATTCATATTTTTGCAATTCTTAAAAACCGGTAACTGCCTAATTAGGTATGAAAATAAAGGTGCCAAACTGTAGCCTATTAGGCGGAGTCTGAATACCACTTTAAAATGGCTGTGCATGGAATTTTGTTGATCTGAATAAATCAATCGTTGGTGTAAGATGAATTATACATTCTAGGTAAGTTATGTAATGAATATGTGGAGTACCGATAGGCCTATTGCTGACAATGAATGAATTACAGCCATTTGTGTTGATAGTGAAATATTGTTCTTCAAAATGAATGTTTTTTATTTGTAGTGAGTGTTGTTTCTGAAGGTGCAGTAGCGGGCAGTGTTGTGTGAAATGGTTTTTACTGGTTTTAGATTCAGCGAAGTGAAATTATTTATGTCGTTTTTCGGTTTTAATTCATGCTGTAAATAGTTTAAACAATAAAATATTAAAAAATCAGTCATAATTTTATCTTCATTTTTGACAAAATATAATATGTTATACACACTTGCCTCATGTTCATAGGAAATAAAATGCAAATTCTCCCACTTATCGTGGATGGAGTGTGGCCCTGTATGCAATCAAAAAGTGTTCTACAAAATAATTGAATAGATTTCTGAAGTGTGGACAAATTTTTCACTCCTCCAATTGAAAAGTAATTACTGAATAAAAGGGATTATCGATCAATTTTTTGTTTACAGCGCGACATCTGTGTTAAATTAGATCTTTTATCGTTGCAAAGTATCCATTTCAATTGGTTGATAAATGAAAAGTTATCATGCGTGTTATTCCAAAGAGGTTCCCAGATTTTGAAAACAAGGGTCATGGGTAACAATTCCATTGATTATTCATTATAATGTATAGTTTTTGTCACCTGGAACCTGGTACGTCATCACCCCCCAGACAAAAATCAAGTGTATTTTTGATTCATGATTTGCTACCAAAATTGATTGTCGGTAATTGTAGGATGTAATTTATTACAATCAGTAGTTCCAGTAATGAATTAACAAAAGTGTTAGTCGCCAGCAACTAGCAAAGTACCCGTCCACATACGGCGTTGGTTCTGAAACATATAAGTATATAAGACATAAAAATACCATTATTAAAAATTGTATTGAAAGATTCAATTATCAGCCTCACTGATGATATACTGTCGACTTATCCTTATTATGTAATGGATGATGCAAATTATGAGAGCGGTAAAAAGTGTAGTTACAACAGCGTTAGTCGTACAACCATATCGTACAACCAGTGACATGATCACTTCTCACAAAATAACTTTGTTCATTCTTCCATCACGTCACATTCACCTATTGGATAACTGCATCATTTTATAGGTTAATATCTAGAAATACGATAATTATATGCGAACATGTCATTATGTCATTTATGTGTAATATGCATGATCCTTAATGTTTTTTTTTTTCATTCCAGATTTAGACATCATTGAAAACATCCAAAATGACCAGTCTGAAGCAGCCCGCAGAGCACTTCCAGCATTACGAGATACTTATAAAAGGTTAGCATCTATCTGCGCGCCTAAGGAACCAACTCCTCCAGAAATCGTTCCACCTTTTGAGTTGGTTCCTTTGCAGGAGGTGGACCCTGCTTCTCCCGTAAATGTGGAGCAGGAGGTTGGCACCGTAGCTTCAGACGCCTTCACTTCGAAATACAAATCAAAATATAAATTACGCAGTAGGTTCGGGGCGTCCGAAATAAAAGAAAAACAAGGCAAATGTGCAGCTCGTCCTCCCCCACCTCCCCAACCAAATTTTGAGGAGGAGAGCCACCTGATTGTGGCAGTAGCCTTCTTAGGAGTCATCATTGTAAATCTCTTTTCGAGATATGCAGGGAATCAATTCCTACAATAACTCCTATGGAGTTTGAAAAAAGTGGATTTTTCAAATCAAAAGGATCTGTTATGTGATTCTTTATTGAACTTTATTGAAACATGGAGAAGGAATAGCTATGTTTCATACATAATGCATTTCCTTATGAAGCTGAAAATAACGTGGAGAATGAACAGCTATGCTTCACATAATGCGATTCCTTAGGAAATTTCATTGAAACAGATTGTTCAATGTTCCATGTTGCCCGCTCCACCAAATACTATGACGTTCATACGTCAAGTGTAAAACCATTATATCGTTATTAACATACTTTCTTTCTTTTTTCTAATTACAGAATTAAAGATTAATTTGATATGAAACGAAAACTTGAATGATTGAAATGTTAATATCTAATGCTCAACAACGGAGGGAAATCCTTCACATGTGATCGGAGGGATTTAGAATGTTTACTCATAAGGAAAAGGGATATATATTTATATACGTGAGATTGTCTGGATAAAATATTGCACAAGAAAGGAAACCACAGCAAAGACTACGGTAATCAATTTCATTTCATTTCTTGTGTGTGAAACCATCACCATCTGGATCGGTGATCAATGCATGAATTTATGAGTTCATAATTGAACATAGGATAAAATAGAAAAATGCAAAAATCTGCAACAATGCAATGATTGAGAATTGCTGATGAAGAAAGTATAAAATAAAGATCCTGGATTGGAAAGTTTGTTGTTATCACATCAGTGATCAGGTTTTATGGATTGATATTGATCTCTACTGATTCTAACGATCACCAGGATCAAGGGTTCCCGGTTGAGTTCAACATTCTTGTTAATAGATAGTCTTCATTAATCTCTTGTTGAAATCAATAAGGCATATGAGAGAGGAGGTCTGATATATGAGAGAGGAGGTTCAAGGAGGTATGAGAGAGGAGTTTATGGAGATATGAGAGAGGAGTTTATGGAGATATGATAGAGGAGTTTAGAGAGATATGATAGAGGAGTTTAGAGAGATATGAGAGAGATATGATAGAGGAGTTTAGAGAGATATGATAGAGGAGATGGTCTAAAAGGAAAATTGTTAAGTTCATAACAATCGAGCAACTCAGTAATATACTCCGCTCTGATAAAGTAACTCATAGTCCTCGATTGGGGTCTAACTTGCAGGAATTGCGTTTAGCAATTGAAATATGGTTGATAGAGCGTGGAATTGTTTCCATTTAGGCGAGCAATGCATAAAACACACGTCAGATAAATGGCTGTTGAGAGTGAATTATCAATAGATTTAAGAAATCTACGCTGAAGTTGTTTTCAAGAGGTCGATTACTCATATAGCAGTTAATCAGATCAGGTTCTCAGGTGCTTCCTTGGTCCCCAAAAATGGCATAAGTTGTATCAAAGTATGTGATATAACCTACTAATTGATTACATGAAAAGAGGCTATTTGTAGTTCAGCCACTTTGCAGTTATTGTTGTGAAGAGGTCACAAAATCCAAACTAAAACCAGCATCATCAATAGATTTCTACTGACTGAGATTCAGTCATACTGCTCATGTCGAACAGTTTGTTGTATTTTTGTGGTTCCAGTTTCTCATGTTCCAAGATAGAACAAAATTCCCAAACTTTGAGTCCTTCAGTGCTGAAATTCCAATTTACTACAAATTTCCTATTTCCCAATTTCAATTGAAACTCCAATTTACTACGAGTTTCCCAATCTTAACTTTCCAAAAGTTTGAATTTTTCCTAATATATCTCTTGTTGAAGATTTCAGTCCAGTTCTCAAAATTAATTACGGTTTTTGAATATCTGCGAAATATCATTAATTATTTTCCTGGTTTCTTTTTTTACTATTGCCCAAAATCATATTTTATGTGAATTATTATCGCTATTATTGGATTCTTTCAATGATGTTTTGGTTCGATATTGTGATTGATCAAGGTGATCCATCTAAATCTATTTCATTGGTATAAATTATGAATTATTCATATCTGCAAACATTTCATTGATACTTCTAAACTAGTAATTCTGATAACACTCTAAAAACTATTTTACCTGTATTTTTAAGACAATTCTAGAAAGTATTTTAAATTATCTCAATTTTAAAGTATCCATAATATGTAAAACTATTTTATCTCAATTTTAAAAAGATTGAAAAAACTATTTTATATCTGAATTTAAAAATACCTGTGATATCTAAAAACTGTTTTATCTGAATTTTAATCTATTAAAGAAACTATTTTATATCTGAATTTTAAAATACCTATGATATCTAAAAACTGTTTTATCTGAATTTTAATCTATTAAAGAAACTATTTTATATCTGAATTCAAAAATACCTGTGATATCTAAAAACTGTTTTATCTGAATTTTAATCTATTAAAGAAACTATTTTATATCTGAATTTTAAAATACCTATGATATCTAAAAACTATTTTATCTGTATTTTAATCTATTAAAGAAACTATTTTATATCTGAATTTTAAAATACCTATGATATCTAAAAACTATCTAATCTGAATTTTATACTATTTCATTTGTATATATTTTATCTCAAAGTATCTTTTTAAACTATTTCATTTGTATATATTAAAAAATTTTTTTTGTTTATATTTAAAAACTATTTTATTTGTTTATATTTAAAAACTATTTTATTTGTATATATTCCTTTTAGAACAATGATTTATTTGTATTTCAATACTAACTAAAAGATCAATTTGATGAGATATTTTATATTTGACAATCACTGTATATATTCGAACCCCAGTGATTTCATGAGAATGGAATAACTGAAGGTCCAGGTTTTATCACCGAATACTCTTTGACACAATTACGTGGTCCACAACACAGATATAAATAGTGGTTATATAAAAGGCCCATGTTGTATATAGCGCGCGCATAAAGAGCTTTTACTGGTAGTTGATATAGGCTTAGTAAATATGAAATGTGATTGAGAACTTTTTCTCATACTTTCTTTACCTTTTTTCTTATAGCTTTTTTTCAATTTTCTATTAGCTACAGAAAATCCACTCATTTTCAGTCGGCGTTTCACAATAATGGAATGCGATAAATAAAAAAAACCGGTCCAAGTGTATTTTTCATATGATATTTTCAGCATCTCGACATATGAAATTGACATAGATTATTGAAGCGTAGATTCACAAAATCACTACTAGGTGGCGTGTCAGATTATTAGTTCAATGACATCAGATAAATATAATAATATAACCACTTGTAGTACAAACAGTAACGACAAACTTTATTTTCCTGCACAATATAGAAATAGTAGTAAAGTCCAATGCTATCTTTGAATTAGAACTTCCTCTAGCCTAAATGCTTGCAGTCATGTTATTATTTTTATTGGACGTCATCTCGGCTATTTCAAAACTTGTCTTTGAACGTAATGATAATCTATAGTATTTTTAGAAATGAAATAAATCAAAGCTAATTTGTTGTCATCATAACAAAATATGTCGCTGAAAACATCATATGAAAAATACACTTGGATTTTTTTATTTTATTTATTTCGTTACATACAAAACCGTACTCAGTTCCACAGTTTGATTTGGATACAAGAATTTAAATACATACAATTGCACAACTGTTGAACTGGGATTTGTTAAATTGTGAGCATGACACGTTTATAATTAATCACTAGTGTTAAGTTAGCCTTAGTTTAGATTAGTTGGTTTTTGTGAAGTCATTTTATTAATTTTCGCTGTTTTATATTTAATTTGTTCCAGTTGATTTAACTCTAGTTTAGTTTAAGTTTAAGTTCGCGTAGGTCAAGTTGAACAAGTCTTAACTATTGATATTAACTTAAAGTACGTATAAAACTCTGATAAACTGAGCGTCAATTTATCTTATGATATGATAAGTTACACTCAGGTTATTAATCAATAATCCCGTTTAAGATCTCATTATTTTATGCAGTTCAGAGATTTTCACTGAATAAAATAGTAACATCTTAGAATGTGATGAACTGAGGGTAAATTCATCATTGTTGAAATTACTCTCAGGATCATCATTAAAACAATGAATGAACTGAGGGTAAATTCATCATTGTTGAAATTACTCTCAGGATCATCATTAATACAATGAATGAACTGAGGGTAAATTCATCATTGTTGAAATCACTCTCAGGATCATCATTAAAACAATGAATGAACTGAGGGTAAATTCATCAGTGTTGAAATCACTCTCGGGATCATCATTAAAACAATGAATGAACTGAGGGTAAATTCATCATTGTTGAAATCACTCTCGGGATCATCATTAAAACAATGAATGAACTGAGGGTAAATTCATCATTGTTGAAATCACTCTCGGGATCATCATTAAAACAATGAATGAACTGAGGGTAAATTCATCATTGTTGAAATCACTCTCGGGATCATCATTAAAACAATGAATGAACTGAGGGTAAATTCATCATTGTTGAAATCACTCTCAGGATCATCATTAAAACAATGAATGAACTGAGGGTAAATTCATCATTGTTGAAATCACTCTCAGGATCATCATTAAAACAATGAATGAACTGAGGGTAAATTCATCAGTGTTGAAATCACTCTCAGGATCATCATTAAAACAATGAATGTTTAAAATATTTTAGCGTTAACACCAGTTTTAATTACCCCCTGTTTTCTTGTTATTGATAATTACATCAGGAGTTATAGAATAGATGATTTAATTTTTATCGTTAGATGAACTTGCACTGTCTTAATTAGATTAATTAGTAATGAATTAACTCTCAAGTCATTGATATATAATCTTTAATGTTAGCTTAATCTTAAGGATCTAGGGCATGGTGTTCCTGCAACCCTTGTTTTTATCTTTTTTCACGGCTTTCAAGGTTCTCGTACACATTTCATGCAGCTTTTTCATTCAATATCAATATCATCCTCACTTGCCAGGTTTTAATTGTCGTCTGCCGAAGCTCATGCCAACATAAACCCCGGCTGCCAACTCTTCACTGGTCTATTACATTGCTCAAGATTTCTTGGGTAGACTGGTTACCACTGAGCGGCCACCAGTCTTTATATCTAGTCAATCAGATGCCTTGTTTTTCGCCGGCAGATTCGCTACACATCTGATTGACTAGATATAAAGACTGGTGGCCGCTTAGCAGCAACCTGTCGACCCGAGATATCTTGGACAATGTCAGAGACCAATGAAGGGTTTGTAACCAGGGTTTGTGTAAGCGTGAGTACCGGTGGGCGACAATAAAACCCTGGTGATTGAGGATGTATCGATGTACATATCAACACACAAAAAGCTAAACATAATAGGCGGCATTATTATTGGGAGGTGCACCTGGCCTAATATACCGCGCGGTAAAAACCACTCTTTCTGTGGTTGTGTAGTACCAGTAATTGGTGATCATCGAGTGAGTGATTGGCCTGGCCCAGTTATTCCAATCTGAAATCACTTGGGTTCCCATTATGATTGACATATATATGATATTTCATCAAAATGATCGACACATTTTATCTGTGCTAACACTATACTTGTACGTATTGTAACTTTTTGATTAGCTTTTTATTTGTATATATAATATTTCTCTTTAGATTTTTCATTGATTTTGAGTTCTATTTGTTTATATTTTTTAGATATCTGTCAAACTTTGGATTTTAATGATTATTTCAAATATAATCTTTTAAAAATCTTTTTAATTTTCTAAACTTCATAATATCTATACATCAAATCGAACTATTTTAGTGCAAATTTTGATATAGATTTAATTGATAATTAATATTTTTAATTCTATCGAATAATTTTAATATTCAAAACAACAGAATGAATGCATTCAATCTTAGTTTGATGCTGATATCACTTGTTGCATCTATTGTTTTAACAAGATTTTAACCTATAAGATTGAAGCATTGATATTATTTCATTGCATTAGTCCCGCCTCCTCATTTATGGATGATGGTTAAATTCAGATTTACAGCTCCTGATTACATTAATATTAATTCAATGCTACGTTATGTTTTGTTAGTTTATCTCATATAAACGTTTTCAAAGATGACTTGTAGAATTAAAATTGCAGAGGTTGAAATAATTATAGAATTTTATAGAATTGTCTAAAATACCTAGTAACATATAAGTAGTATAGCTAGTGTTCCTCTGTTTACAAGTTGTCCTGTAGTACAACGTTAAACTGCCTCTTTTTAACAATACATTTTATCCATACATTTTATCAGTGATTTTTATCTATTTGTCCTGTGGTACGACGTTAAACCGCCTCTTTTTAACAATACGTTTTATCTATACATTTTATCAGTGATTTTTATCTATTTGTCCTGTGGTACGACGTTAAACTGCCTCTTTTTAACAATACGTTTTATCCATACATTTTATCAGTGATTTTTATCTATTTGTCCTGTGGTATGACGTTAAACTGCCTCTTTTTAACCCCTTCTTTTTCTACCTCTATCCTTTCCCTTTCTACCTCTATCCTTTCCCTCTCTGTCTCTATCCTTTCCCTCTCTGTCTCTATCCTTTTCCTCTCTCTATCCTTTCCCACTCTATGTTCTTTCCCTTTGTCTCTAACCCACTAACTCTCTTCCTCTTTCTCTAACCCACTAACTCTCTCCCTCTTTCTCTAACCCACTAACTCTCTCTTCCTCTCTCTCTAACCCACTAACTCTCTCCTCTCCTTTCTTCCTCTCACCGCTCTCCTTCATCCCTTCTCTCTCCCTTCTCTCTCTCTCCACACTCTCCTCTCTCTCTCTCTTTCTCTCTCCTCTCTCTCTCTTTCTCTCTCTTTCTCTCTGTCTTGTAAATATTGTAAATATGTAGATAGTAGTTTTTATTTCTCTTGTAAATATTGTAAATTTGTAAATAGTAGTTTTTATTTCTCTTGTAAATATTGTAAATTTGTAAATAGTAGTTTTTATTTCTCTCTTGTAAATATTGTAAATATGTAAATAGTAGTTTTTATTTCTCTTGTAAATATTGTAAATATGTAAATAGTAGTTTTTATTTTTCTTGTAGATATTGTAAATTTGTAAATAGTAATCCATTTTTTTTATTAGTGTATATATATATATATATATTTATGATTTTAATTTTTTCTGTATATTACATTCCGGAATATTTTCTTTTTTAAACAATTATTTTTACATTTTAAAGAAAACGTTTTAAATTTTCAAACTTAAAATATTTATTTTTTAATTGAAACTATTTTAGAGGCGATTTTAATCATTATCATCAGAACATACTTAATTCAATACAACAAAATGAATGCATTCAATCTTGGTTTAAAACTATTACGTTCACTTTTTACATACATTTGTAACATTAAATTAGTCCCTCCTCCTTTTGATTTAATATTTGAAAGAAGATTCTAGTTAAGCATATATTAATAAGCGTATTACATCGAAGACATTTTGTCACAGGCTGAAGAGCATTTTATATCATATGTCAAGAAATAAGGATTGGATTGATGTTGCTTCCTGTGATCTCTGATCTGTTAGCTTGCAAGTGTATTTAACCATCACTTGTTTGTAAATGACTGTGCAAATTTTCCCCTCACTGTTCGCTGTTCACTTCATTGGTTGCAGCTATGAACAATCATCTCATTGATTGTGCATACTTTCCCCTCACTGGTTTGCGATATAATTCCCCCTCACTGGTTGCAGTTTACTCCATTGGTTGCAGCTATGAACAATCATCTCATTGATTGTGCATACTTTCCCCTCACTGGTTTGCGATATAATTCCCCCTCACTGGTTGCAGTTCACTCCATTGGTTGCAGCTATAAACAATCATCTCATTGATTGTGCATACTTTCCCTTACTGGTTACAGTTCACTCCATTGGTTGCAGCTATGAACAATCATCTCATTGATTGTGCATACTTTCCCCTCACTGGTTTGCGATATAATTCCCCCTCACTGGTTGCAGTTCACTCCATTGGTTGCAGCTATGAACAATCATCTCATTGATTGTGCATACTTTCCCTTACTGGTTACAGTTCACTCCATTGGTTGCAGCTATGAACAATCATCTCATTGATTGTGCATACTTTCCCCTCACTGGTTTGCGATATAATTCCCCCTCACTGGTTGCAGTTCACTTCATTGGTTGCAGCTATGAACAATCATCTCATTGATTGTGCATACTTTCCCTTACTGGTTACAGTTCACTCCATTGGTTGCAGCTGTTACAACAGCTTACAACACTGATTGCTGCTTTAGTTGATTACGGGTGGTTGATTACTGACTGCATCTCATTGGCGTCGCTGATAACTGCCATAAACTACATCTCTCCTTTGGTGTAAGTGAAAATGTTAACATTCACATTTTCATCATTATATTTGAATATACAGTCACCCTGTGATATATCCTAAATCTTCGGTTGGTGATTCCATGTATACTGGCAAATCGTGATACTCAATCATGTTTGCATAATTGCGATTTTCCGTTTTAAACATGCTGTCCTGTGATAGCTACATAAATGTATCAATCTTCGGGTGGTGGTTCCATGTATACAGATGCTGGCAAATTACCTCATCACGTTTGCTCAAATTTTGATATAGATTTAATTGATAATTAATATTTTTAATTCCATCGAATAATTTTAATATTCAAAAAAACAGAATGAATGCATCCAATCTTAGTTTGATCCGGATATCACTTGTTGCATCTATTGTTTTAACGACATTTTAACCTTGGAGCATTGATATTATTTCATTGCATTAGTCCCGCCTCCTCATTTATGGCTGATGGTTGATTTCAGATTTACAGCTCCTGATTACATTAATATTAATTCAATGCTACGTTATGTTTTGTTAGTTTATCTCATATAAACGTTTTCAAAGTTGACTTGTAGAATTAAAATTGCAGAGGTTGAAATAATTATAGAATTTTATAGAATTGTCTAAAACCTAGTAACATATAAGTAGTATAGCTAGTGTTCCTCTGTTTACAAGTTGTCCTGTAGTACAACGTTAAACTGCCTCTTTTTAACAATACGTTTTATCTATACATTTTATCAGTGATTTTTATCTATTTGTCCTGTGGTACGACGTTAAACTGCCTCTTTTTAACAATACGTTTTATCCATACATTTTATCAGTGATTTTTATCTATTTGTCCTGTGGTACGACGTTAAACTGCCTCTTTTTAACAATACGTTTTATCCATACATTTTATCAGTGATTTTTATCTATTTGTCCTGTGGTATGACGTTAAACTGCCTCTTTTTAACAATACGTTTTATCCATACATTTTATCAGTGATTTTTATCTATTTGTCCTGAGGTATGACGTTAAACTGCCTCTTTTTAACAATACGTTTTATCCATACATTTTATCAGTGATTTTTATCTATTTGTCCTGTGGTACGACGTTAAACTGCCTCTTTTTAACAATACGTTTTATCCATACATTTTATCAGTGATTTTTATCTATTTGTCCTGTGGTATGACGTTAAACTGCCTCTTTTTAACAATACGTTTTATCCATACATTTTATCAGTGATTTTTATCTATTTGTCCTGTGGTATGACGTTAAACTGCCTCTTTTTAACAATACGTTTTATCCATACATTTTATCAGTGATTTTTATCTATTTGTCCTGTGGTATGACGTTAAACCGCCTCTTTTTAACAATACGTTTTATTTATACATTTTATTAGTGATTTTTATCTATTTGTCCTGTGGTACGACGTTAAACTGCCTCTTTTTAACAATACGTTTTATCCATACATTTTATCAGTGATTTTTATCTATTTGTCCTGTGGTATGACGTTAAACTGCCTCTTTTTAACAATACGTTTTATCCATACATTTTATCAGTGATTTTTATCTATTTGTCCTGTGGTATGACGTTAAACTGCCTCTTTTTAACCCCTTCTTTTTCTACCTCTATCCTTTCCCTTTCTACCTCTATCCTTTCCCTTTCTGTCTCTATCCTTTCCCTCTCTGTCTCTATCCTTTTCCTCTCTGTCTCTATCCTTTCCCACTCTATGTTCTTTCCCTTTGTCTCTAACCCACTAACTCTCTTCCTCTCTCTCTAACCCACTAACTCTCTCCTCTCCTTTCTTCCTCTCACCGCTCTCCTTCCTCTCTTCTCTCTCCCTTCTCTCTCTCTCCACACTCTCCTCTCTCTCTCTTTCTCTCTCCTCTCTCTCTCTTTCTCTCTCTTTCTCTCTGTCTTGTAAATATTGTAAATATGTAGATAGTAGTATTTATTTCTCTTGTAAATATTGTAAATTTGTAAATAGTAGTTTTTATTTCTCTTGTAAATATTGTAAATTTGTAAATAGTAGTTTTTATTTCTCTCTTGTAAATATTGTAAATATGTAAATAATAGTTTTTATTTTTCTTGTAGATATTGTAAATTTGTAAATAGTAGTTTTTATTTTTCTTGTAGATATTGTAGATTTGTAAATAGTAATCCATTTCTTTTTATTAGTGTATATATATATATTTATGATTTTAATTTTTTCTGTATATTACATTCCGGAATATTTTTTGATTGAAACTATTTTAGAGGCGATTTTAATCATTTTCATCGGAACACACTTTATTCAATACAACAAAATGAATGCATTCAATCTTGGTTTCAAACTATTACGTTCACTTTTTACATACATTCGTAGCATTGATACCATTACATTAAATTAGTCCCTCCTCCTTTTGATTTAATATTTGAAAGAAGATTCGATCTCTCTAAGAAAAAGCTAAAAGGGTTTCGATCGGAATACAGTTTGTCTCCTCCAGCAACAAACGTCCATAGTCTAGAATAGACTGATTTGCATTTGTAAAAAACGCTTTGATAGGTGTATCGCTACATTTCCTACAAGACTTCTCTCTCTCCTCTCTCATCACGAAAAAAGTAAGACACAAATCTGAAAGTTAAGAGTTATAAAAACACTGTGGATGAATTTTTGCTAAATCAATTGGTGGTAATGAAAGTTAAAGTGTTACAAAACACTGAAAGTTGGTGTCTTGAAACAATGATAAATGTAATGAAACATTGATAGATGTACTGATCTTGCGGTTTGTTCTACCTCCTTCCTCTGCTACGAGGTGATATCGTGCCATTTTTATATACGATATCAAAATCATAGACAATTAAAATCTTGTGGTGGCATGGCTTTTGTTCTCTATAACTCTTGGTAATGGCCTCGCTATGACATCAAATGAGTATCAAATACAGAAGATACTCCTTTCTTCTACTTTAAAAACGGCAAATACTGTTGTTTGCTGCTGCATGTTGCTCATTCCACTCTGTTTAAGGGGTGATATTGAGTTTTGGAGTCTCTTCTCCTTCCCTTGCGTTCTTGAATTGTCAAATAGATGTGACTTACAATACTGATTACTTCCTTATTTGAAAAACTACATGTCGCTGATGCTTGCTATCATTCAACTCTGTTTTGGTTTTGATATTGAGTTTTAAACGTTGTGTTAGGTGTACATGCCTCCTCTCTCTCTCCTCTCTCATCAACAATTAAATAAGACACGTATTGTTTGTATACATTTAGTTCTTTGCTGTGGTTTCCTCAATAGAAAAGTTTGAAATTGCTCATTGAATGCAGCGCATTTCAAACTATGGATCAATTACTGCTAAATCAATTGGTGGTGATGAAAGTTAAGTGTTACAAAACACTGTGGGTAAATCACTGCTAAATCAATCGGTAGTGATGAAAGTTAAGTGCTACAGAACACGATGGGTAAATAACTGCTAAATCATAACTGATGACCTCCTTTAATACTGCTGCTTGCTGCTGGGTGTTAATTAATACACTCTGTTTTGGAGTGATATTGAGTGCAGGAGTCTCCTCCTTCCTTCTTCAACTGTCATGTAGAAACGTGACAAACAAACTGAATTATCAGTGTGTTACAACACTGATGACCTCCTTTAATACTGCTGCTTGCTGCTGGCTCTGTTTTGGGGTGATATTGAGTTCAGGAGTCTCCTCCTTCCTTCTTCAACTGTCATGTAGAAACGTGACAAACAAACTGAATTGTCAGTGTGTTACAACACAGATGACCTCCTTTAATACTGCTGCTTGGTGCTGGGTGTTAATTAATACACTCTGTTTTGGAGGGATATTGAGTACAGGAGTCTCCTCCTTCTGTCTTCAACTGTCATGTAGAAACGTGACAAACTAACTGAATTGTCAGTGTGTTACAACACTGATGGCCTCCTAAAATACTGCTGCTTGCTGGTGGTGTTAATTGATACACTCTGTTTTGGGGTGATATTGAGTTCAGGAGTCTCCTCCTTCCTGCTTCAACTGTCATGTAGAAACGTGACAAACAAACTGATTTGTCAGTGTGTTACAACACTGATGACCTCCTTTAATACTGCTGCTTGCTGGTGGTGTTAATTGATACACTCTGTTTTGGGGTGATATTGAGTTCAGGAGTCTCCTCCTTCCTGCTTCAACTGTCATGTAGAAACGTGACAAACAAACTGAATTGTCAGTGTGTTACAACACTGATGACCTCCTTTAATACTGCAGCTTGCTGCTGCGTGTTAATTAATACACTCTGTTATGGGGTGATATTGAGTTTGGGCGAGTTATGCTTCCTGATCGTCCTCTTTACAACTTAACATTTTAAATTTATAAATATTCAAAACAGCTATCCATTGATAGCTTTGTGGTGGTTGAATCATTGAAATGTCGCTGGTGTTGGTTCTGTGTATATATTGTAATATATGTCGGTGAATTGGGACTGATTATGTTTCCTGATCGTCCTCATAACGACTTTACGTTTTAAATGTATAAATATTCAAACAGCTATCCATCGATAGCTTTGTGGTGGTTGAATCATTGAAATGTCGCTGGTGTTGGTTCTGTGTATATATTGTAATATATATCAGTTAATTGGGACTGATTATGTTTCCTGATCGTCCTCATTACGACTTTACGTTTTAAATGTATAAATATTCAAACAGCTATCCATCGATAGCTTTGTGGTGGTGAATTGGGATTGATTATGTTTCCTGATCGTCCTTTTTGCGACTTTACGTTTTAAATGTATAAATATTCAAAACAGCTATCCATCGATAGCTTTGTGGTGGTTGAATCATTGAAATGTCGCTGGTGTTGGTACATTGTATATATTGTAAAATATGTCGGTGAATTTGGACTGATTATGTTTCCTGATCGTCCTTATTGCGACTTTACGTTTTAAATGTATAAATATTCAAACAGCTATCCATCGATAGCTTTGTGGTGGTTGAATCATTGAAATGTCGCTGGTGTTGGTTCTGTGTATATATTGTAATATATGTCGGTGAATTGGGATTGATTATGTTTCCTGATCGTCCTCATTATGCCTTTACGTTTTAAATGTATAAATATTCAAACAGCTATCCATCGATAGCTTTGTGGTGGTTGAATCATTGAAATGTCGCTGGTGTTGGTTCTGTGTATATATTGTAATATATGTCGGTGAATTGGGATTGATTATGTTTCCTAATCGTCCTTATTGCGACTTTACGTTTTAAATGTATAAATATTCAAACAGCTATCCATCGATAGCTTTGTGGTGGTTGAATCATTGAAATGTCGCTGGTGTTGGTTCTGTGTATATATTGTAATATATGTCGGTGAATTGAGACTGATTATGTTTCCTGATCGTCCTCATTACGACTTTACGTTTTAAATGTATAAATATTCAAACAGCTATCCATCGATAGCTTTGTGGTGGTTGAATCATTGAAATGTCGCTGGTGTTGGTTCTGTGTATATATTGTAGCAGCAAATTATTATTATATTACGGATTTTAAAAGTGTTATACTCAAAGATGCTATTGTTTGATAGCTTCACTTTGGTTCCTTGCACTTGGAGGTTATTAACTGTCATGTAGAAACGTGACAAACAAACTAAATTGTCAGTGTGGTACAACACTGATGACCTCCTTTAATACTGCTGCTTGCTGCTGGGTGTTAATTAATACACTCTGTTTTGGGGTAATATTGAGTTCAGGAGTCTCCTCCTTCCTTCTTCAACTGTCATGTAGAAACGTGACAAACAAACTGAATTGTCAGTTTGTTACAACACTGATGGCCTCCTTTAATACTGCTGCTTGGTGCTGGTTGTTAATTGATACATTCTGTTCAGGGGTGATATTGAGTGCAGGAGTCTCCTCCTTCCTTCTTCAGTTGTCACGTAGAAACGTGACAAACAAACTGAATTGTCAGTTTGGTACAACACTGATGGCCTCCTTCAATACTGCACGTTGCTGGTGCTTGTTAATTCTTACCTCCTTCCCTGAACTTCTTGAATTATTACATTAAACATTATTACAATAAGACTAATTACCTTAAACATTGTAACATCATAAATCATCCTCCTTAAATACTGCTGCTTGCTGCTGGCTCTGTTTTGGGGTGATATTCAGTTCAGGAGTCTCCTCTTTCCTGCTTCAATTGTCATGTAGAAACGTGACAAACAAACTGAATTGTCAGTGTGTTACAACACTGATGACCTCCTTTAATACTGCTGCTTGCTGCTGCGTGTTAATTGATACATTCTGTTCAGGGGTGATATTGAGTTCAGGAGTCTCCTCCTTCCTTCTTCAACTGTCATGTAGAAACGTGACAAACAAACTGAATTATCAGTGTGTTACAACACTGATGACCTCCTTTAATACTGCTGCTTGCTGCTGGCTCTGTTTTGGGGTGATATTGAGTTCAGGAGTCTCCTCCTTCCTTCTTCAACTGTCATGTAGAAACGTGACAAACAAACTGAATTGTCAGTGTGTTACAACACTGATGACCTCCTTTAATACTGCTGCTTGCTGCTGCGTGTTAATTGATACATTCTGTTCAGGGGTGATATTGAGTTCAGGAGTCTCCTCCTTCCTTCTTCAATTGTCATGTAGAAACGTGACAAACAAACTGAATTGTCAGTGTGTTACAACACTGATGACCTCCTTTGATACTGCTGCTTGGTGCTGGGTGTTAATTAATACACTCTGTTTTGGGGTGATATTGAGTGCAGGAGTCTCCTCCTTCCTTCTTCAATTGTCATGTAGAAACGTGACAAACAAACTGAATTTTCAGTGTGTTACAACACTGATGACCTCATTTAATACTGCTGCTTGGTGCTGGGTGTTAATTAATACATTCTGTTCAGGGGTGATATTGAGTTCAGGAGTCTCCTCCTTCCTTCTTCAACTGTCATGTAGAAACGTGACAAACAAACTGAATTGTCAGTGTGTTACAACACTGATGACCTCCTTTGATACTGCTGCTTGCTGCTGCGTGTTAATTGATACACTCTGTTATGGGGTGATATTAAGTTTGGGTGAGTTATGCTTCCTGATCGTCCTCTTTACAACTTAACATTTTAAATTTATAAATATTCAAAACAGCTATCCATCGATAGCTTTGTGGTGGTTGAATCATTGAAATGTCGCTGGTGTTGGTTCTGTGTATATATTGTAATATATGTCGGTGAATTGGGATTGATTATGTTTCCTGATCGTCCTCATTACGACTTTACGTTTTAAATGTATAAATATTCAAACAGCTATCCATCGATAGCTTTGTGGTGGTTGAATCATTGAAATGTCGCTGGTGTTGGTACTTTGTATATATTGTTATATATGTCGGTGAATTGGGACTCATTATGTTTCCTGATCGTCCTTATTACGACTTTACGTTTTAAATGTATAAATATTCAAACAGCTATCCATCGATAGCTTTGTGGTGGTTGAATCATTGAAATGTCGCTGGTGTTGGTAATTTGTATATATTGTTATATATGTCGGTGAATTGGGACTCATTATGTTTCCTGATCGTCCTTATTACGACTTTACGTTTTAAATGTATAAATATTCAAACAGCTATCCATCGATAGCTTTGTGGTGGTTGAATCATTGAAATGTCGCTGGTGTTGGTTCTGTGTATATATTGTAGCAGCAAATTATTATTATATTACGGATTTTAAAAGTGTTATACTCAAAGATGCTATTGTTTGATAGCTTCACTTTGGTTCCTTGCACTTGGAGGTTATTAACTGTCATGTAGAAACGTGACAAACAAACTAAATTGTCAGTGTGGTACAACACTGATGACCTCCTTTAATACTGCTGCTTGCTGCTGGGTGTTAATTAATACACTCTGTTTTGGGGTAATATTGAGTTCAGGAGTCTCCTCCTTCCTTCTTCAACTGTCATGTAGAAACGTGACAAACAAACTGAATTGTCAGTTTGTTACAACACTGATGACCTCCTTTAATACTGCTGCTTGCTGCTGCGTGTTAATTGATACATTCTGTTCAGGGGTGATATTGAGTTCAGGAGTCTCCTCCTTCCTTCTTCAACTGTCATGTAGAAACGTGACGAACAAACTGAATTGTCAGTGTGTTACAACACTGATGACCTCCTTTAATAATGCTGCTTGCTGCTGCGTGTTAATTGATACATTCTGTTCAGGGGTGATATTGAGTTCAGGAGTCTCCTCCTTCCTTCTTCAACTGTCATGTAGAAACGTGACAAACAAACTGAATTGTCAGTGTGTTACAACACTGATGACCTCCTTTAATAATGCTGCTTGCTGCTGCGTGTTAATTGATACATTCTGTTCAGGGGTTATATTGAGTACAGGAGTCTCCTCCTTCCTTCTTCAATTGTCATGTAGAAACGTGACAAACAAACTGAATTTTCAGTGTGTTACAACACTGATGACCTCATTTAATACTGCTGCTTGGTGCTGGGTGTTAATTAATACATTCTGTTCAGGGGTGATATTGAGTTCAGGAGTCTCCTCCTTCCTTCTTCAACTGTCATGTAGAAACGTGACAAACAAACTGAATTGTCAGTGTGTTACAACACTGATGACCTCCTTTGATAATGCAGCTTGCTGCTGCGTGTTAATTGATACACTCTGTTATGGGGTGATATTGAGTTTGGGTGAGTTATGCTTCCTGATCGTCCTCATTACAACTTAACATTTTAAATTTATAAATATTCAAAACAGCTATCCATTGATAGCTTTGTGGTGGTTGAATCATTGAAATGTCGCTGGTGTTGGTTCAGTGTATATATTGTAATATATATCAGTTAATTGGGACTGATTATGTTTCCTGATCGTCCTTATTGCGACTTTACGTTTTAAATGTATAAATATTCAAACAGCTATCCATCGATAGCTTTGTGGTGGTGAATTGGGATTGATTATGTTTCCTGATCGTCCTTTTTGCGACTTTACGTTTTAAATTTATAAATATTCAAAACAGCTATCCATCGATAGCTTTGTGGTGGTTGAATCATTGAAATGTTGCTGGTGTTGGTTCAGTGTATATATTGTAATATATATCAGTTAATTGGGACTGATTATGTTTCCTGATCGTCCTCATTACGACTTTACGTTTTAAATGTATAAATATTCAAAACAGCTATCCATCGATAGCTTTGTGGTGGTTGAATCATTGAAATGTCGCTGGTGTTGGTTCTGTGTATATATTGTAATATATGTCGGTGAATTGGGACTGATTATGTTTCCTGATCGTCCTCATTACGACTTTACGTTTTAAATGTATAAATATTCAAAACAGCTATCCATCGATAGCTTTGTGGTGGTTGAATCATTGAAATGTCGCTGGTGTTGGTTCTGTGTATATATTGTAATATATGTCGGTGAATTGGGATTGATTATGTTTCCTGATCGTCCTCATTAGGACTTTACGTTTTAAATGTATAGATATTCAAAACAGCTATCTATCGATAGCTTTGTGGTGGTTGAATCATTGAAATGTCGCTGGTGTTGGTTCTGTGTATATATTGTAATATATGTCGGTGAATTGGGATTGATTATGTTTCCTGATCGTCCTCATTACGACTTTACGTTTTAAATGTATAAATATTCAAACAGCTATCCATCGATAGCTTTGTGGTGGTTGAATCATTGAAATGTCGCTGGTGTTGGTACTTTGTATATATTGTTATATATGTCGGTGAATTGGGACTCATTATGTTTCCTGATCGTCCTTATTACGACTTTACGTTTTAAATGCATAAATATTCAAACAGCTATCCATCGATAGCTTTGTGGTGGTTGAATCATTGAAATGTCGCTGGTGTTGGTTCTGTGTATATATTGTAGCAGCAAATTATTATTATATTACGGATTTTAAAAGTGTTATACTCAAAGATGCTATTGTTTGATAGCTTCACTTTGGTTCCTTGCACTTGGAGGTTATTAACTGTCATGTAGAAACGTGACAAACAAACTAAATTGTCAGTGTGGTACAACACTGATGACCTCCTTTAATACTGCTGCTTGCTGCTGGGTGTTAATTAATACACTCTGTTTTGGGGTAATATTGAGTTCAGGAGTCTCCTCCTTCCTTCTTCAACTGTCATGTAGAAACGTGACAAACAAACTGAATTGTCAGTTTGTTACAACACTGATGGCCTCCTTTAATACTGCTGCTTGGTGCTGGTTGTTAATTGATACATTCTGTTCAGGGGTGATATTGAGTGCAGGAGTCTCCTCCTTCCTTCTTCAGTTGTCACGTAGAAACGTGACAAACAAACTGAATTGTCAGTTTAGTACAACACTGATGGCCTCCTTCAATACTGCACGTTGCTGGTGCTTGTTAATTCTTACCTCCTTCCCTGAACTTCTTGAATTATTACATTAAACATTATTACAATAAGACTAATTACCTTAAACATTGTAACATCATAAATCATCCTCCTTAAATACTGCTGCTTGCTGCTGGCTCTGTTTTGGGGTGATATTCAGTTCAGGAGTCTCCTCTTTCCTGCTTCAATTGTCATGTAGAAACGTGACAAACAAACTGAATTGTCAGTGTGTTACAACACTGATGACCTCCTTTAATACTGCTGCTTGCTGCTGCGTGTTAATTGATACATTCTGTTCAGGGGTGATATTGAGTTCAGGAGTCTCCTCCTTCCTTCTTCAACTGTCATGTAGAAACGTGACAAACAAACTGAATTATCAGTGTGTTACAACACTGATGACCTCCTTTAATCCTGCTGCTTGGTGCTGGGTGTTAATTAATACACTCTGTTTTGGAGTGATATTGAGTACAGGAGTCTCCTCCTTCCTTCTTCAACTGTCATGTAGAAACGTGACAAACAAACTGAATTGTCAGTGTGTTACAACACTGATGGCCTCCTTAAATACTGCTGCTTGCTGGTGGTGTTAATTGATACACTCTGTTTTGGGGTGATATTGAGTGCAGGAGTCTCCTCCTTCCTTCTTCAACTGTCATGTAGAAACGTGACAAACAAACTGAATTTTCAGTGTGTTACAACACTGATGACCTCCTTTAATACTGCAGCTTGCTGCTGCGTGTTAATTAATACACTCTGTTATGGGGTGATATTGAGTTTGGGCGAGTTATGTTTCCTGATCGTCCTCATTACGACTTTACGTATTAAATGTATAAATATTCAAAACAGCTATCCATCGATAGCTTTGTGGTGGTTGAATCATTGAAATGTCGCTGGTGTTGGTTCAGTGTATATATTGTAATATGTATCAGTTAATTGGGACTGATTATGTTTCTTGATCGTCCTTATTGCGACTTAACGTTTTAAATGTATAAATATTCAAAACAGCTATCCATCGATAGCTTTGTGGTGGCTGAATCATTGAAATGTGGCTGGTGTTGGTTCAGTGTATATATTATAATATATATCAGTT
This sequence comes from Tubulanus polymorphus, assembly GCF_964204645.1. Lineage (NCBI taxonomy): Eukaryota > Metazoa > Nemertea > Palaeonemertea > Tubulaniformes > Tubulanidae > Tubulanus > Tubulanus polymorphus. The sequence continues at coordinate 1,042,277 of NC_134027.1, read as the reverse complement.
AATTTGGACTGATTTTGTTTCCTGATCGTCCTTATTGCGACTGAACGTTTTAAATGTATAAATATTCAAAACAGCTATCCATCGATAGCTTTGTGGTGGTTGAATCATTGAAATGTCGCTGGTGTTGGTTCTGTGTATATATTGTAATATATGTCGGTGAATTGAGATTGATTATGTTTCCTGATCGTCCTCATTATGCCTTTACGTTTTAAATGTATAAATATTCAAACAGCTATCCATCGATAGCTTTGTGGTGGTTGAATCATTGAAATGTCGCTGGTGTTGGTTCTGTGTATATATTGTAATATATGTCGGTGAATTGAGATTGATTATGTTTCCTGATCGTCCTTATTACGACTTTACGTTTTAAATGTATAAATATTCAAAACAGCTATCCATCGATAGCTTTGTGGTGGTTGAATCATTGAAATGTCGCTGGTGTTGGTTCTGTGTATATATTGTAGCAGCAAATTATTATTATATTACGGATTTTAAAAGTGTTATACTCAAAGATGCTATTGTTTGATAGCTTCACTTTGGTTCCTTGCACTTGGAGGTTATTAACTGTCATGTAGAAACGTGACAAACAAACTAAATTGTCAGTGTGGTGCAACACTGATGACCTCCTTTAATACTGCTGCTTGCTGCTGGGTGTTAATTAATACACTCTGTTTTGGGGTAATATTGAGTTCAGGAGTCTCCTCCTTCCTTCTTCAACTGTCATGTAGAAACGTGACAAACAAACTGAATTGTCAGTTTGTTACAACACTGATGGCCTCCTTTAATACTGCTGCTTGGTGCTGGTTGTTAATTGATACATTCTGTTCAGGGGTGATATTGAGTGCAGGAGTCTCCTCCTTCCTTCTTCAGTTGTCACGTAGAAACGTGACAAACAAACTGAATTGTCAGTTTGGTACAACACTGGTGGCCTCCTTTAATACTGCTGCTTGCTGCTGGCTTTGTTTTTGGGGTGATATTGAAATCAGGAGTCTCCTCCTTCCTTCTTCAACTGTCATGTCGAAACGTAACAAACAAACTGAATTGTCAGTTTGTTACAACACTGATGACCTCCTTTAATACTGCTGCTTGCTGCTGGGTGTTAATTAATACACTCTGTTTTGGGGTGATATTGAGTTCAGGAGTCTCCTCCTTCCTTCTTCAATTGTCAGGTCGAAACGTGACAAACAAACTGAATTGTCAGTTTGGTACAACACTGATGGCCTCCTTTAATACTGCTGCTTGCTGCTGGCTTTGTTTTTGGGGTGATATTGAAATCAGGAGTCTCCTCCTTCCTTCTTCAACTGTCATGTCGAAACGTGACAAACAAACTGAATTGTCAGTTTGTTACAACACTGATGACCTCCTTTAATACTGCTGCTTGGTGCTGGGTGTTAATTAATACACTCTGTTTTGGGGTAATATTGAGTGCAGGAGTCTCCTCCTTCCTTCTTCAATTGTCATGTAGAAACGTGACAAACAAACTGAATTGTCTGTGTGTTACAACACTGATGACCTCCTTTAATACTGCTGCTTGCTGCTGCGTGTTAATTGATACATTCTGTTCAGGGGTGATATTGAGTTCAGGAGTCTCCTCCTTCCTTCTTCAACTGTCATGTAGAAACGTGACAAACAAACTGAATTGTCAGTGTGTTACAACACTGATGACCTCCTTTAATACTGCTGCTTGGTGCTGGGTGTTAATTAATACACTCTGTTTTGGAGTGATATTGAGTGCAGGAGTCTCCTCCTTCCTTCTTCAATTGTCATGTAGAAACGTGACAAACAAACTGAATTGTCAGTGTGTTACAACACTGATGACCTCCTTTAATAATGCAGCTTGCTGCTGCGTGTTAATTAATACACTCTGTTATGGGGTGATATTGAGTTTGGGCGAGTTATGCTTCCTGATCGTCCTCATTACAACTTAGCATTTTAAATGTATAAATATTCAAAACAGCTATCCATCGATAGCTTTGTGGTGGTTGAATCATTGAAATGTCGCTGGTGTTGGTTCTGTGTATATATATATATATTGTAATATGTATCGGTGAATTGGGATTCACTAGTTTCCTGATCGTCCTAATTACGACTTTACGTTTTAAATGTATAAATATTCAAAACAGCTATCCATCGATAGCTTTGTGGTGGTTGAATCATTGAATTGTCGCTGGTGTTGGTCCTGTGTATATATTGTAATATATGTCAGTGAATTGGGATTGATTATGTTTCCTGATCATCCTCATTACGACTTTACGTTTTAAATGTATAAATATTCAAACGTTCTGAATATTTGTCGGTGATTTGGGATTGATTATGTTTCCTGATCGTCCTTATTGCGACTTAACGTTTTAAATGTATAAATATTCAAAACAGCTATCCATCGATAGCTTTGTGGTGGTTGAATCATTGAAATGTCGCTGGTGTTGGTTCTGAATATATGTCGGTGATTTGGGATTGATTATGTTTCCTGATCGTCCTTATTGCGACTTAACGTTTTAAATGTATAAATATTCAAAACAGCTATCCATTGATAGCTTTGTGGTGGTTGAATCATTGAAATGTGGCTGGTGTTGGTTCTGTGTATATATTGTAATATATATCAGTTAATTGGGACTGATTATGTTTCCTGATCGTCCTTATTGCGACTTAACGCTTTAAATGTATAAATATTCAAAACAGCTATCCATCGATAGCTTTGTGGTTGTTGAATCATTGAAATGTCGCTGGTGTTGGTTCTGTGTATATATTGTAATATATGTCGGTGAATTGGGACTGATTATGTTTCCTGATCATCCTCATTACGACTTTACGTTTTAAATGTATAAATATTCAAACAGCTATCCATCGATAGCTTTGTGGTGGTTAGTTAAATCATTGAAATGTCGCTGGTGTTGGTTCTGAATATATGTCGGTGATTTGGGATTGATTATGTTTCCTGATCGTCCTTATTGCGACTTAACGTTTAATATGTATAAATATTCAAAACAGCTATCCATCGATAGCTTTGTGGTGGTTGAATCATTGAAATGTCGCTGGTGTTGGTTCTGTGTATATATTGTAATATATTTCAGTGAATTGGGATTGATTATGTTTCCTGATCGTCCTCATTACGACTTTACGTTTTAAATGTATAAATATTCAAAACAGCTATCCCTCGATAGCTTTGTGGTGGTTGAATCATTGAAATGTAGCTGGTGTTGGTTCTGTGTAGATATTGTAATATATATCAGTTAATTGGGACTGATTATGTTTCCTGATTGTCCTCATTACGACTTAACATTTTAAATGTATAAATATTCAAAACAGCTATCCATCGATAGCTTTGTGGTGGTTGAATCATTGAAATGTCGCTGGTGTTGGTTCAGTGTATATATTGTAATATATATCAGTTAATTGGGACTGATTATGTTTCCTGATCGTCCTTATTGCGACTTAACGCTTTAAATGTATAAATATTCAAAACAGCTATCCATCGATAGCTTTGTGGTTGTTGAATCATTGAAATGTCGCTGGTGTTGGTTCTGTGTATATATTGTAATATATGTCGGTGAATTGGGACTGATTATGTTTCCTGATCATCCTCATTACGACTTTACGTTTTAAATGTATAAATATTCAAACAGCTATCCATCGATAGCTTTGTGGTGGTTAGTTAAATCATTGAAATGTCGCTGGTGTTGGTTCTGAATATATGTCGGTGATTTGGGATTGATTATGTTTCCTGATCGTCCTTATTGCGACTTAACGTTTTAAATGTATAAATAATCAAAACAGCTATCCATCGATAGCTTTGTGGTGGTTGAATCATTGAAATGTCGCTGGTGTTGGTTCTGTGTATATATTGTAATATATGTCGGTGAATTGGGACTGATTATGTTTCCTGATCGTCCTTTTTGCGACTTAACGTTTTAAATGTATAAATAATCAAAACAGCTATCCATCGATAGCTTTGTGGTGGTTGAATCATTGAAATGTCGCTGGTGTTGGTTCTGTGTATATATTGTAATATATATCAATAACGTATTATTTGTATCATTCCTTGTACAATCTCAAATAACGATGATGTAAAGAAAAACATTTTATGATGGTAAAAATATCAAAATGTAAAGTAATTAAATATCAATTTGTAAAAAACGAGAGGAAAGAGAAAGATGAAAGTACCAGAAAGAGAAGTGTTGGATTGGTGTCTGTTGTCAGCAGAAATCTGAGGTACTCCACTGAGGACTCTCCACCACAACCCCCCCCCCCCCCAAACAGAAAGTTCAAGATGATACTGAAAGTTCCTGAGGTTCTTAGAAATTTCACTAAGTAAAGACTATAAATCAGGTATAGTATAAATTGCTATGAATTTATTTGTAGATAATAATGTTCTCAACTAGGACAGTAAGTTAGTATTACATGTATTTCATATTTCCCTGTTGTAGCGTGTATTGATTTGGTCGGCAAGTACAAAATACCAAACGATCGACAGGAAACATTCAGGATCGTTCCAGTTATTGTTGAGAAATATTTAAGGTGTCATAAGTCTGAATTGACTATAAATCAGGTAAAATTGTACTTAATGTTGTACTTGATATGAACTTCTTTGCAGGAACAGTCGACTTAAAGAAGATGGTTACATTTATTTTATGTATTTTTGTTGTAGCCAGTGGACTGTTGTTGTTAGAGACGCTCAAAACCAGAGGAAAGGAAACATCAGAGTTCACAAAGTGTTGAGCAAATTCATCAAGGTCCGAGTCATGAATCTGAATTGACTATAAATCAGGTATAATTGTAATTTATTTTTTATGTTTCTTTTTAAGAAGAGTCTTAATTCATTATTTATATTTTGTGTTTTCACATTGTAGCACATGTATTGAGCTTGTGGTTGGCCGTAGAATATCAGACGACAGGAAAAGATCAGATCAGAGATGCCGACCAATTTCCCTGTCAAATAAGGACTTCATTCAGTGTTTGTATGCTGAAATCGGAGATATTCTTGGGGGATCTCCACATCAAACCGAAAGTTCAAGAAGATACGAGCAGTTGCTGAGGTTCTGAGCAATTTCTCTTTTAAGTCATGAGTTTAGATTGACTATGAATCAGGTAAAATTTAACTTGAATTTCTTCGCAGGAACAGTCGACTCAATGAAGATGATTACTACTTTTATTTTATGTATTTTTGTTGTAGCCAGTTGACTGTTTGTTGTTGTTGTAAGTGACGTGCAAAACCAGAGGAAAGGAAAACATCAGAGTTCACAAAGTGTTGAGCAAATTCCTCAAGGTCCGAGTCATGAATCTGAATTGACTATAAATCAGGTAAAATTGAAATTAGTCGAATTTTGTTTTTATGAAGAGTCTTATGAATGAAAATCATGGTTTATATTTAGTACATTGTTGTTGTAGTTAGTATTGAGTTATTCGTCACACAATACCAGATATCAAAATGGAAACGATACCGATGATGCAGATCAATTTCCTCATGAAGAAATGAGTCAGGAGTCTGAATCGACTAAAAATCAGGTATAATTGAAATTTATTTTTAAGAAGAGTCTCAAAAATGATATCATTATTCATATTTTGTGTTTTGTCATTGTAGTATTGAGTTTTTGGTTGGCTGTAGAATATCAGATGACATGAAAAGATCAAATCAGAGATGCCGACCAATTTCTCCATCAAATCGGGACTTTCAGTGATTGTTACCGCGAGTTATCGTAGTTCCAGAGATGCCGACCAATTTCCCTGTCAAATCGGGACTTTCAGTGTTTGTTACCACGAGTTATCGTAGTTCCAGAGATGCCGACCAATTTCTCTGTCAAATCATGACTTTCAGTGTTTGTTACCGCGAGTTATCGTAGTTCCAGAGATGCCGACCAATTTTTCCATCAAATCGGGACTTTCAGTGTTTGTTACCGTGAGTTATCGTAGTTCCAGAAATGCCGAACAATTTTTCCATCAAATCGGGACTTTCAGTGTTTGTTACCGCGAGTTAGCGCAGTTCCAGAGATGCCGACCAATTTCTCCGTCAATTCGGGACTTTCAGTGTTTGTTACCGCGAGTTATCGTAGTTCCAGAGATGCCGACCAATTTCTCCGTCAAATCATGACTTTCAGTGTTTGTTACCGCGAGTTATCGTAGTTCCAGAGATGCCGAACAATTTCTCTGTCAAATCATGACTTTCAGTGTTTGTTACCGCGAGTTATCGTAGTTCCAGAGATGCCGAACAATTTCTCCGTCAAATCGGGACTTTCAGTGATTGTTACCGCGAGTTATCGGTAGTTCCAGAGATGCTGAACATTTTCTCCGTCAAATCATGACTTTCAGTGTTTGTTACCGCGAGTTATCGGTAGTTCCAGAGATGCCGAACAATTTCTTTGTCAAAGCGGGACTTTCAGTGTTTGTTACCGCGAGTTATCGTAGTTCCAGAGATGCCAACCAATTTCTCCGAGGCTGATAGCTTCAGGTATAGGTAAAATGTAAATATACATTGTACATCTATTGAAAAATAAATATGAACTGATGGTTTGATTGGCTGGTTTGTTGTTGAATCTGATTGTGGGTTATTAATTACTGATGTGCTGCGACTTTGCGTTTTTAATGCATACATTTCAAAGGGCTTCTCCTGTTTTTGTTGTGATGGTTAAATTATTTTATAAATGATAATTGAGGATGTCAAACTTTGGTTTAGAGTTTTGTTACAGTGATGAATGAATGCACTGTATATGTGGAGATTATGTACTTGTGACTTTGCGTTTGTTTTTGTAAATACATTTATTTCTTTAAAATGTTTTTGTGTTGCATCACATTCTGAGGATGTTAAACACTTAACTCAAGATACACAGTTTGCTCTGGACTTTGATTATGATATTGATGAATACATTGATTTTATGGTGTTTGATTATCTGTTGAACTATTGTCAATGAATACCATTTGAACTTTAACATCAGTATCATTAGTGGTCAGTTGTTCTCTACAAATTATATGTGTTATTTTTTCTTTATATAATGTACGGTGGACTCTCTTAACTAGAATCATTTCAAGTCCAGTTACTTTTATCTTTGAGTAATGATTCTCCAAGCTTACATCAACTCGGACATAAACCCATTGAACTATTGCATTGAAATTCTTTTATCTGTGGGTGACAATTATCACCTTGTCTTAATTGATTCGAGTTAGTCAAGTCTATTGTACATGGATTCTTATTTCTCTGGAAGTGAATTAAATGAACAGGACGACAGTTGAACCTCATTGATACGATTGTGTTTACGATCAGATTTCCAGCATTTCCCCCTTAATACGACAATTTCACTTTCAATCATGAGATTTGTATATAACTAAGGATCTACTGAAAATGAGGAGCAATCTGCAGCAGCTTGGCACTACCCTATTTGCTGAGGATACTCCAGTCCCCACCCATACCCTTCAGACACTCGTTTAGACTTTAGACCTTCTATAGAATCTGACGTACTCGCTCTTCAAACACAGCTTGAACCCTCCACCCAACCCCTTTCAGATAGAATGTCTGGGGTCCAGGCAACAGATCGACACCTTTCTCTCGGCTTGGAGTGCAGACCGATCTTGTCTGATTACTCTAAGGTCTCAGAGACTTTCATTTATTTGACTATTTATGCAGCTATCAACCTGCATTTTGGACACTAATTCCACCATTAATGGAATAATTAATTTGTCTTTTCGCAGTTGTTTCCTTGAATACATTCTGTACTACACTGAAAAATAACTGTGTCAGGTACGAACTCCATCGATAGTTTCTCGAGCTGTTTCTGATAGGCCATGATGCTGAAGTAGACGATGAGCTGGGGTGTCCCAGTAATTATTCAGAGTGGTCCTGATGCAGAAAAGAAGGACATGTAAAGGTGTTCTGGGTTCGAACGTAGATACCACTTATATTGGGAATGGTCCTAATCTTCAACTGAAGTTAAATAGGACTGTACGATACAATTATACATATAACTATTATCGCCACCGATTGGAATTTCGATAAACTATCAAATAGCTAGAATTAATCGTTGTAAATATTCGTAATTTACCGCATTTCACAAGCGCCATCTATCGGAATATGGAATAAAATGTCTACAAACGTAGTGGAGTGGCGGGTTCGAACCCAAGGCATTGATTCAGAGGGCCGACTCTTTCATCACAGCCGGATTGATATCTAAATAATCCGGGGATTTTGCACACGTTCCGCAACTTATTTCATCAGTAGTGAATGGAAGCAGTTTATATTAACACGAAGAGAATATTTCTAGATTTAATTTACGTCTCATTCACTGAAAGTTTTACTGATGAATTCATTCAAATTTAACACAATGGGAAAATCAAATGGTTGAAAAGTCAGATGTTTAATTACAACATTACGACTACATTGGCAACACGTCGATTCAACTGGTGTCTGGGACATCAAGCTCTTCCTGTTAGGTATACAACAAGTTCACTGTTATAACTTACTTATGCTCGTATCTACCGGCGTCAGTACTGGGTTTGATATTCCAACGCATTCACGCTATTTGTTCTAAAACGATTTAAATCAGATGTTTATTTTCTCATCAAAATTCTCGCTGTAAACGATCTTTTGTTTATGATCGCTACATTCATTCTGTATCCGCTGAGAACTGCGTACATTTACGCCGTTTTGGGTGATATTTTGTTCCGCAGAAATGATTGGCATTGCGGTTGGATTTTTATCTCGGTCGCTGTGCCGTTTTTCTATATTTTTCAGATGACGCGTAACTGGTGCACTGTACTGCTCAGTCTAGAGCGGTTAATCGTCGTATTGTTTCCTATAAAATCTCGTAAATTTCCAAAGAAGTTGATATCAGTTTGGGCGATGGTGTTTATTTCACTGTTAAGCTTTTGTGGTGATTTTTCTCAATTTTTACGTGGCCGTCGTTTGGTATTCATAAATTGCCCCTCATATTGGCCGTATATCATGATCCGTTCTCATCTATATTTCCCTATTTGGCTTCGAAAATGGCAATCAGTGATATCACTTAAGTTGTTATCGCATTACTGAAATCCTCTTTTTAGCCCCAATTTACAAGTGTAAACTGTAATTTTGATAAGTCCTCAACAAAATTATTGTCACACCTATGGCGACTTAAGCAAGTTTGACTTGTAGTTGAATATTAGCAACCAACTAATTTGGAATCCAACTTGACTGTGGAACTGGGATGAGCAATGTTTCATCAGGAGACTCTGTGAGATCTTCTTGATAATTATAGTACAACGCTTGGACGTCAGGAGTAAAATTCTAGGAAGTTTTTTGAAAGGCTTCGATAAGTTACGCTGAAATTGAGTGCTAGTCAAGTGAAAATTCAACTTGTGTTTGGATTTAATTGTGTTTAATTCGATGTTTTTTCCTTACATTGTTTAATAATCTAATTCTAATTCTGATTATATTTAGTTCTATAACCAATCTAATAACGAGAAGACCATTCTAAGCTCATCTTAGTTCTATAACCAATCTAGTAACTAATAAGGCTAATCTGAAGATATAAGAACGTTTTTGAACCGTGCAACTGGTTGAGTTTTGAATAATTCCTGCGAAGTGTCTTTTTTTTGTTTTTTTCAGTGATATGAATGAATACGGTATTTTCCCGAATGATAATGATGTCGATGATAATTGACTGACCAGGACTTGCATTTTCATATCTTAAATAAGTCTTGAATCAATTCGTTCTGGTCTACTGTTATATACTGCTCCGCGCTACTGTAGAAAATATGTTGTAGATATTTAAAAAAATTGAGTATAAATAATAACATAAAATATTCACATTAAAAAAAAACATTTTGTGATATCAGAGAAAGACGAATAAAGTACCAAGTTTTATGAAAAAAAGAGTTGTTTTTTGCCATAATTGAACATCACATGTGTCGTGTTGGGTGCCATGCAGTCTCCAGATTGTGGCTTGTCAGTAGATGATAAAAGTAAAGAAATGTCAAGTTTGATATTTTTTCATGGTTACAAAAATTAACCTATAAAGTACAATACATCTGTCTTAACGTTTAACTGACTCAACGCCAGGTTTATGCAGCTCCTCTATCTACAACTCTTCATCAGTTCTGTAATTAATAAAGACAGTTTTCTTCTTGAAACTTGATGTGTTTGGGTTTTTAAGTGGATTTCAGAGGCTCAACATTGATTTTCTATCTACTTCTCTATCGACCGTCAAGTGCTGCCACTCTAAAGAACGTTGGCGGTGAACATGTGAACTAACCAGACAACACATATTCCTACTGTGGCATGCGGGTAATGATTTGCTAGAAGCCTAGACTGGGTGCCGGTCTCTACCTTCAGTATTCGACTGCGAATGCATTTAGCGCTGAATTGGACAGGCAACCAGTCTAGCTAAAAGCCAGGACCTGGTAGACGAAATTACATTTTTTGAGTAGACTGGATTCTGAGTTGAGAATCTATGAGTAGAAGAGCTTTCCATTTGAACGGTACCGAGCTAAAAGGAGTTTAGTTTATGTCCAGGCGATCCCGGGCCTTTTAGCAGTGCCACATCTTATGAGAGATAGTCCCGTAAAACTACTAAGAGTCAAATCAAAGCAAAACAAAACAAGTACATCGTCTAAAAACAAGTATATCTTCTAAAAACAAGTACATCGTCTAAAAACAAGTACATCGTCTAAAAACAAGTACATCGTCTAAATGTATCTGAAATTAAGTAGCGATTTCTTTTTCACTCTAATGAAATATATTATAGCCTGCTTTTGCTCTCGATGTCAATACGTAAATAGATTTAAACCCTACAGCAATTTCATAATAGGATAATAAATTGTATCATGCAAAATTGATTTCATTACCATAATATGTCATAAAAATCTGTGTAAAGAATAGAATCGTCATTGCAAAACTGATTACGGTATTTCTTCAATTCACGGGACGTTTTGTCAAATAAGCGAAAATAGAATTATTTTGTCAAATAGGCAGAGAAGAAACAGTTTATGAGATGTTCGACAACACCAGTTACAAGTCTGGGATATATCTATTCCTGTATCTTACTACTATTTTTCCAATTTGTATTTTGATATGTATCAATATAATTCTTATTTCGGTGATATTTTACCGTCGGGTTACTCGACGTTCACAGCTCGATGTAACTGATGAATCGTCTAGAAGGGAAATGAGGGTCTTAAGGATGGTTTTATCAGTAGTTTTATTGTTTATTATTTGTGAAGGGTTTGGTTTTTACCACAGGTTAGCAATATTTACTGTAGATCAGGTATCCATGGTTTTCTAGGTATGAGACAAGTAGCGTTAGGATTTTCTATCATCGATTCATCAGTAAATTTTATCGTGTATTGCGCGACAAATGATAAATTCAGAAAAGTAGCTATTGATATTTCAAAATCTTCGCTTCATAAACGACACAAGCCTTGAACAGATAAGATACATCTGTTGTAACTATTACTGCAATTATTTCTTTTCAAAATATTGTGTTTATCCGTCATCAATATTTTACAACACCTGCTACAAATAAATCAGTATCCTTTGATCTTTATATTATTAATAATTTTCTGGTCATGTGATCAGTAACTAACAATTAATTAATTAAAACTCTTTGATCAAATAGTGAGCACCATCACCTTAACTAATTAACAGGTGATCACTTGACTCTCCTTTGATCTTCACTAATTACTAATTAATTACTGATCACAATTTTCCTTTGATCTTTTCGAAAACAACAGAATAAAAGATTAAAGATTCTTTGATGTTTTCGAATAAAAGTATTTAATTAATGAGTTCAGTAATTAGTGTTTGAGGTTGATGTATAAATATCCGTGATTTATGAATATTTTCAACATTGTAAAATGGAACGTCAAACCGTTAACGACAAGAGCAGCTCCTCCATCTTCCTACAACAGAATTCTATAGACCAGATGAATGTCGATGATACAGTTATGAGTTTACAACGAGTTGAAATGAAGTTTCTTCGAGCAGCTCGTCAAATAGCGATACTGGAGAGGAAAGTTCATCAGTTCAGTGAACGTTATGAACGTATGAAGGAATTGAACACTGGGTACTCGGCGAGGATTCAATGGTTGTCACTCGCCAGTACGAAAGATGCTTTCTATTTGTACGCGCAGAATAAAGCTACCGAAATTCACATGTTAAAACGACATCTCGGCGAAATACTCATCAATGAATCTACTGATTCACCTCATATCAGTGAATCACGCATCTGAATCAAAACACGATTCAACTCGATTCTTAAACGGCACTTTTAAGAGCCAACCTCAATGTCCCAGAAACAGTCAGTCATCTCTAGATTAAACCCAATCTGTTTATATCTCTTCCACTCCCCAAATTCAGTTTTTGAATGGCTTTTTGTCTTGTTCATCAACTACACTCGGTTTCCTAAACGTTTACAACTCAAAAACCAAACTAGAGTTTCTCCAAAACCTCTTCGAATTCCTAAATAAACGAATAAATTTATCATAGCATTGATAGCGTGTAACAACTGCCCCGAATGATACGGGCGATATGTGTATCCATCGGGTAAAACCGCCGGTATAAATGTGTTTATTAAAGACATCCCATATTCAACCATAAATACTACATTCAAAGCTAATATTGTCAGAGTTATTTGTCGTCCTTGTTTACTATTTGTCGAAAGTTCATCTTTGACGTCGATTTGTTGAAGTTTGTGTCTCAGACGAGCCGCCAACCGAACTAAAGCCGCCATATGTACATTACAACCTAAAACAATCAAACCCGGAATAAACTTCAACACTACTTTACCGAATACAAAATCGTAATACAAAGCGTATTCTTTATTCTGAAGCAAGAGTTTCCTTGGCAGAACATATTTACAAGGCTGATCGGGCATCGTAAAGTATGTTTCTAGATCCCAAATTGTCGGTAAATCGAAAATAAAAGTTAGAACCCAAGTCGCGAGAGAAACACGAAATGCATTTCGAATCGTGCAAATATTCCTAGCAGACAGTGGGAATCTAATAGCTACATAACGGTCTAAACTTAATGCGAACAGTAGCCACGAACTGGTGCTCGTCGTCATTTGGAAGATGGCGTCCACGTAAAGATAAACATAACGATAAAACTGTTGATAAATGTGATTGTAGCGAATATATTCGAGCGGAAAGCGTTTAGAAAGCATATTTAACTCGCGTCCGAACAAACCGGTCAGACAGTTTACACAATCAGCTACAGCCAACATCTCCAAATATAGAATACTGCTACCTCTAAGTTTCATCAGATGAATAACGATAAACGCCAGACAGTTTGAGATGATACCGATTGTATAAAGTGTGGCACGTGTAAATGCCATGATCGTCCTGTACGTGAAGATCGCACTCGAACTGTCGCATAACTGACCACAACAGATGAGCGCCGCAGGATCTGATGTTTCATTTACCACCGACATTCTGTCATTTACTATCAGTGTTTGAATGTTTTAGAACTCGATTCGTACTGATGTGCCTACTTCAATCTTCATGTTCGCTTTAGTTTTGAAATACTATAATTATCTTTTGCATGCGTCGTCAAATAATGTGGCGTTGCTTCAGTTTTGAAATACTGGCTGAATACTATAATCATCGTTTGCGTTGTCACATGATGTGTCGTGCACCGCGGTTCGCAGCGACAAAGGCTGTTGTAATTTCTAAAATTGCAGGCGTACATGCTGGTTTAAATAATCACAGGTGTGCATGTTTTAAAGATTTTACAAAAACCCACTTATATGTAGTGGGAGTTTTGTTCACTTGACTTTGGGATACTTGTCCTGTAATTGGTCCTGAGATTGGTGGTCCCGATGCCGAATAGATGACATGGGTGTTCCGGGTTCGAACCCTGTCTATTGATACTAATGTCGAGCGATATACATAATTACACAATGGATAATCAGGGGTGTCTTAGGTTCGACAGTTCTGGTTGTAGACTCTTCTATACTAGCAGCGTGTATCTGAGTGAGGCTCATAATGCATTCTCTGACAAGTGTTAAACTTCAGCGATGCCCTCCGCATCCAGCGGAGAATAGAGATGAAAAAACTAAAACTAGTGAAATCTATTGGAATGAATAATAGTTTGTTTTTATATTTTTACCTGGACGGTATCTTCAGTACGGTTTACATATATATATACAACAATCAACAAAAAATACCTTACAAAATATTTTAAAAATCAAATCATTTTTTGATGGCTTGAATTTAAGTAACTTACTGCAGTAAGACCTACAGTAGATATCTAGAACCGAGTGCAGTATTTGACACGTTGATTGACCTACAGTGGAACCTCGTTTTAACGACCTCAGTTATAACGATTTATCATTCATTCAATTACAAACCTAGAATTTCATCAAAAACGGAAATTTCAAAATTTTTCATTCTGGATATAACAAACTATTGATTATCAGAAACAGATGGTCGGATAAGGTTCGTTGTAACGAGGTTCCATTGTATTTCTAAATAACTCACAAATGTATGTTTTAGTTAACAACTGTGTAACAGAGAGACCACAAACTGCTGTCAACTGCATATTTAACTTTGAATCATGTAAATCTAGACTCAAGAACAATGATTACGGACCTGAGGTCCTTTGGACGTTGAAAAATGTGAAACTGGATGGCTTAACACAGCGGAACCACATGGCAGTAAGGCGGACCACTAACCACACACACAAATATAGTAAAATAATATCTGAATGTCGTTAGAATTAACATGAAACAATCGAATACAACAAACAGAAAAATGCGTGGAACGGAGTCCGAGAAGCACGTCATGAAAAATGTCATCTATAAAAACTGTGTCAAATCAAGGGAGGGAAAAATATTGAGTAAAAACATATTTCTTCCATTTGTTGCATGTATAAATACTGTGTATACAGTTGTAAGCAGAATCAAAAAGACCATGAATTTCTTGCAGAATCTGTAGTTTTAAATATCTGTTTCAAGTTCAACAGTTCTGCAGTTAAAATTTGAGTCAAACTCCACCCAGAGCTGTAGAACTGGTGCCAAACAAATTAAACAGATCAGCAGCTCTACAATTGTGGGTTAAAATTTCTAACTCTTTAAGAGTTGAAATATCGTAAATGAACTGATTCGAACTCAAAATGTGTCAAACTGAACCGAACAACTGACAGTGGAAATGGAACCTCTTCATTTACAACAATATCACATCTTTTTAATACATAGAAATGTCTATCAATGACATTCGTTAACAATCACATATTAAAACACTAAGAATTCAGGTTCCAGTTTCACAACACGTCGTGAAGCTGGGACCTTGAGCAGAAGTTTTATATGTAGCTAGTATAATAAAAGGTAAAGGTGACCCAGACTAGCCAGAAAGTTTACAGAAATTCCCAATCGATGCACGGTCTTCTAATTATTGGTACATTTTGACTGGCAACTAGTTAACATTCAATGTTCTTACCCTGGATTCAATTTCTACCCGTGAACAGTGGAACTGGGCTCTGAACTGTGGAATCAGGTCCGGCACAGTGGAACTGGGCTCTGAACTGTGGAATCAGGTCCGGCACAGTGGAACTGGGCTCTGAACTGTGGAATCAGGTCCGGCACAGTGGAACTGGGCTCTGAACTGTGGAACCATGGCCAGCACAGTGGAACTGGGCTCTGAACTGTTTGATATAGAGCTGATGGATGCACAAATACATTATTACACTTTACACTATATATACAATCAATACACAACAATAATTCAACTTATCTATTTACAAGTTACGAGATTCGATAAAAAACAGGACGAAATCATGTGACTAAACGTAACAAAGCGCTACCTGGTGACTAATAATGACAACAATTGGCACTAGAATAACTTGCATTTGATACTGACGATGAAATTTTGATTATTTTTTCTACCACCGGTAACGGTATTTATTGATTAGTTTCTGAAAGCGAAGCGCGACGTTTCATTTTACGCTGTTGTAATTTCGTCTCGAGAGCGTCGAGGAGCAGGTAGAAAAACTTGATAGTTTTCTGTTGCATTTCAGATTTCATAACGCGGCTCGATTTGGTCAGCGATGGACAGTGGAACGCGTCGCCGCGGTTACCGTAGACGTTCTGTTGCGTTAGAACGGACATTAATCGCATCATGATGGAATCCTCGTGCTCCTCGTCGAGGGGCAATAACCGTGTTACGAAGTTGACTAGATATTCAGTCGTATGTTGACTCGCCTGAAACAAAACAAACATCATTTATGAGAATCTTTTTTTAACGTATTTGAAGAGACGTTTCAAAATCTTTGCTTGGACAAGTTCTACATTCTTTTTGGTTTCTTTTAGAGATTTAATATATTATTTGTTGTTCACAAACACTTGATAATGAAGCTCCAGGGGTCATTTTGTATAGAACAGCATCAATGAATTGATGAAATTAAGCCGGGCGTAGGTCGGCCTTGCGACGGCTCGCGACGATCACGTCGCAACGACTCACCGACCTACGCTACTTTGCAACTACCAGCGCAGGTTGCGACTGGCAGCGACGCCAGTCGCAATGAGTCGCACATGTTCTACTTTCTGCGACGCAACCGTCGCAACCGATCTATGCGCTCTTGCAACTGGCAGCAACTAGTCGCACACAGTCGCTGGAAATCACATCGCAACAGACTTACCCCCCAACTTGTGACGCAACGGCTTTAGTCCCTAGATTTCTACTCGGTGCCGAAACAAAAGATAATTTCAACTTCTAAGTGGAAATACCGAGCGTTGTTTATTGGTCAATACAAATAAACAGAATGTCTACCTGAACCGGACGCGAAACTGTACAGTGGCTCCACCTGGTGGTGGATACTTACTCTTTCTAAACGTTGAATTCCGGCTAATGGTTCATCGACGTGAGCAGAAATTAGATTCAGATCCTGAAAACTGATAATCGGTTCCTAAAAAACAAATCAGAATATCTTTAAAATAAAATATCGCTTCCTTCACGGAGTATCATTTCATCCCGAGTTTGAAAAGTCCTGAAAAATGTCCGAACTAAGAAAGAAAGTCGTGACATTTCGACAACAATATACGCCATTTTCAGAATTGATTTGATACGCAAGAACAGTAAAAGTTACAGTAAAGTTACTAAGTAATTCCTGGTAGCAACTAGAATACCTCATCAATGATTTCGAACTTAAATCCGTTTAAAAATGGCTCATTGAGTCAAAACATCAAACTAAACTCCTTTTCAATTGTACAGCTAGGTTTTTTCTCAATTGAAATATACACGGTGACTAAAGTCGATCGAAACCGAGCTAATGTCTAAAACTTGTAAACCGTTGAAATGTTTAAGACTTACCCGTAGTTGATCTAACCAATCCCAGATTAGTAAACTCAAAACGGACGGATTGTTTTCATGAGATAGCGTCTGCCATGCGCTGTCACACGTGTTTAAAGAGATCTACAACAGATAATTAAACTCCGGTTTACAGTTTACAATTGTTTCTACGATGATGAACCGGGATGCAGAGGTTTGGTAACCAGTCCCGTAGTCATGGAACCGGGTCCTGTTTCTGAATCGGATGAAACTTACTTTATAATCGTGCACTATTTGTTTAACGTCATCGGTATGATTCACGGTAACTAAACTACGAATCACCGACTCGATTCCTGCCGATTCCGGATCGCTAGATTCATCGCCGTCGTCATCCGTACGTAATCCATCCTCGTCCGTGTTTTTATCATCGCCAAAACTCGACCCGGTATCGCTTTCGTCGTTCAAGGTCAAATTCGCCGATAGTTTATAAATATCGTTCGTCGAACCGGCGCGTCCCGTCGCCGTCGGTAACGGTAACAATGAGTTATTATCGGAGTCAGCCGAGCTGAGTTTGTCATCGCAGCTCTGAGCGCGTTTTAACCCGTTCATCATCGTCGCCCCCGACGACGGCGAATTGTTGAAAGCTTTCGGAGCCACCTCTCGAATCAGTTTCAACGTATCGCTGTCGTTAGCGTGAGATTTCAACCGGCGCCCTCTATGAGCCAGTTCGAGCAGACGTTCGCAGCAGACGTAGATTATCTGTCGAAAAAAAAAAATCAATAATCATTATCAAGATGAGAAATAAACTGGAGATCGATGTATTATAAAACTGAAGCTTATAACCTAATTTATACAAATCTAGGAGATAAAAAATGAAGACGTTTTGGATTCATATTGTTCACGTGTGAGAGTGTCGGCTGTTCTGATCGACCGTACCTTTGGAATGTGTTTCAGCCGTCGAGCTTCAAATCCATGTAACATGTGTTTCTGTCTCATTAGATACTGGTACAACGTAAAATCATCAGTAGCACAACTAAAAACAATAACAACAATTTCATTTGTTAATTCGTCACACGGTCAAAATAGGGACTCATCGCATCAGTCTGGATTCTGACACTAGATCTGGGGCCAGTTGCACAGTCGTGACTTAAGTCCAAAAGTGGTCTTAAATCTTATGACTGGTCTCAAGTTGTTAGATTGGCTATAGAACTAAGTTGGTCTTAGACTGGTCTTAAGTCTAAGCCATGACTATGCAACCAGCCCCTGGAGCCAAGTTGCACAGTCTAGGCTTTAGATTTGAGACCAACTTAGTTCTAGAACCAATAAAACAACTCAAGACCAGTCTAAATATCTAAGACCACTTTTAGACTTTAGTTAGACTTAGGGTCATTATCTAAGACTGCTGTTGGGCTGTTGAACTTACTTCTGGCATTGTAACCTTGATTCGTGAAATATGCCATGGTTGAATAATGGACTGTCGATTTCATGACTAAAGTTTCAAAAACTTACAGCACCATCAGGAACGAGAGCCAGTTCAGATACTTACTCGGAATAAATTATCCGAAATGGTTTTAAATAAATTCCATAAGCTTTTATCGCATCTATTTGTCTCTTTGTTTGTATTGCCCCTTTCCTAAAAATGATACAACAGATTCATAAACAAATCATAGTTCGATCCATCAATCGATAATCAAATCTTTGAAATCGATATTTCTACCTTTTTGTTCGAATGTATTGAATAGCTTCACCTGCGGACATACGATTATTGAATATCAAATAAACCGCTATCAAAACTCCCGTCCGTCCTGAAATATCACAAAATTCAATTTTCAAAATCTCGCTACATATTTTACCAGCTTTAAGCAAAATTATGTTCGTAATTCTTCAAACTCGTGTACAAGAATTTAACCATCTTTGATAATAGACAACCAACTTTTATAAAGAAACAATCCGTAAGAATCAGTTAAGACAAAATCCAAACTCAGTTATTTTCTAATGTTTCGGACGGAAAGTAAAAATTCAGATTTCAAATAAACTCTCTTAAATCAACTGGAAATCTTGGGTAAACATAGGTTTGTTCTTGAAAATGTGGGTTTTGGTTCCTACAACTTAAAACTGCCATCGGTCTAACATATTTAGACAAAATGCCTTTTATATCAAAACCTGACCTAAGATGGTTTTGATTGAGGAGATTTTGCTGTTGTATCAGAGATATTAACAGACACTATGGATATTTATACAGCAACCTCAAACATTAATTACTGGTAAACGCATTATTTCTTTTCAAAATATTGTGTTGATCAGTCATCAATATTTACAACACCTGTTACAAATAAATCAGTATCCTTTGATCTTTGAATAATGAATAGTATTCTGGTCATGATCAGTTACTAGTAATTAATTAAGTACAACCCTTTGATCAAACAGTGAATATGATCACCTTAACTAATTAACACGTGATCCTTTTGGTCTCCTTTGATCTTCACTAATTACAAATTAATTACTGATCACAATTTTCCTTTGATCTTTTCGAAAACAACATAATAAAAGATTAAAGATTCTTTGATGTTTTCGAATAAAAGTATTTAATTAATGAGTTCACTAATTAGTGTTTGAGGTTGATGTATAAATATCCGTGATTTATGAATATTTTCAACATTGTAAAATGGAACGTCAAACCGTTAACGACAAGAGCAGCTCCTCCATCTTCCTACAACAGAATTCTATAGACCAGATGAATGTCGATGATACAGTTATGAGTTTACAACGAGTTGAAATGAAGTTTCTTCGAGCAGCTCGTCAAATAGCGATACTGGAGAGGAAAGTTCATCAGTTCAGTGAACGTTATGAACGTATGAAGGAATTGAACACCGGGTACTCGGCGAGGATTCAATGGTTGTCACTCGCCAGTACGAAAGATGCTTTCTATTTGTACGCGCAGAATAAAGCTACCGAAATTCACATGTTAAAACGACATCTCGGCGAAATACTCATCAATGAATCTACTGATTCACCTCATATCAGTGAATCACGCATCTGAATCAAAACACGATTCAACTCGATTCTTAAACGGCACTTTTAAGAGCCAACCTCAATGTCCCAGAAACAGTCAGTCATCTCTAGATTAAACCCAATCTGTTTATATCTCTGACATGAAGAGAAAATCTCCTTAAATCAAAACCATTTTTGGTGAGATTTTGATAATAGGACAAATAACATTAATCTTGAGTTTTAGTCTTTAGTTGTAGAACCCATGATCCTAAAAAGAACAAACTTACATATTTTCTTAGTTGTTCAATTCCAAAGATAATCATTTCCAATCTGATTTCAAGAGATTGGTTGTCAAGACAAAATTATCAACTTTAAAAAGAAAGGTAATCTTGCAACACTGACAAAAATCTAATTTCATTCAGCAAAAGACTGGCAATATTTGACACTGAGTTTATCTAAAGTAATTTCAATATTATTGAATTTCTCCACCCATTACAAGTTACTGCTGATTTCACGTTTCAGGTGGTAGGTGGTAACTCACCTAGACCGGCGTGACAATGAATCGCTACTTTGCCTTCAGAAACAGCGAACTGCATGACTCTAACCATATCGAGCAATGTATCAGGATTAGCTACTCCGTAATCAGGCCTACAAATCCACAAATATTCTTAATGAGTCTTCTTGGATCAGGGATCCGTTCCACAGTTGTGAGTTAACTCATTTCAACTCAAAAGTCAACTCCAACTCTCAACTGTGGAAACAAATCCTGGGGCTGGTTGCATAGTCATGGCTTAGACTTAAGACTAGTCTAAGACCAACTTAGTTGTATAGCCAATCTAAGAATTCAAGACCGGTCTTATGATTTAAGACCACTTTTGGACTGAAGTCATGACTGTGCAACAAGCCCCCGAAGTTTTATTTGACTTGTTCGGCAAATAGTCGTTAATTCTCTAAACAACGGCGGTTTTCAGTAAGTAAAATACTTACCAACCAAAATTGTAGAAGAAAACTGAAAAATAGAACAGAAAATAAAATCATAAATCTTTTCTATTTTTATAAAAAAAGAATGTAATTTCCAGATGTAAACCACTGACTTCCTTCGTCCATGAAGTCCTCGATGTTATAAGAGAATCCGGATAGTTCTAAAGGGTCACCGCAGTTAAAATGTTCACCAGGAGTTTGTAGATTGATTATTGAACTGATTCCAGCTCTACGTGAAAAAAACAAAAACAAAATTCACATAAAAACGTTTTTAAGATTCAAATTAACGAAAATCACTGGTGCATAGCTTCATAGATTTAATTCGAAATTATCTATTTAACTTTGAATCTGAGTGAGACCTTTGAGACCGAGTGCGCAGCTACACGCGCAGCTTAGGAGCAATCTGATTGGTGCCGCAAGTTTTCGTGCAGCAAAGCTGCGCATGTACCTGCGCACCCGGTCTAGTGTGGCAGGGGTTCGTACCGTGGCTGAGAATAGCGATGCCATCAGGTTCGAATCCCTGACGTGGGAGGATGTTAGGATATAGGCCTAGTCGAAACGTTGAATAAACATTTTAGCTTCAGGAAACATCTCGGGATCAAAGTGTTTCATGAATGTTTCACTTACTCTTTAAACTGTTTAATGATATCATATTCTTTCATTAATCTCGTACTCGGTCGCGACATCGCCAAAATATTCTCAGTCACCCTGAAAAAATCAACCACACGTTTTAACACTCTGAATTTACCGGGATTTTGAAAAAAAAACCTGGGGCCTTTTTAATGAAATATGCGCGAATGTCCTTGGTCCAGTAGCTCAAAAGTTAACCATCAGAGGCCGGTTCCATAGTAAAGACTTAAGACCAAAAGTGGTCTTTAATCTTAAAACTGGTCTAAAGTTGTTCATGTGGCTATAGAACTAAGTTTGTATTTGGCCTTTGTCTAAGCCATGACTATGGAACGGGCCTCAGATAGTTGACATAGAGTTGCCCAAGTTGAACTCGGGGCCACTTATATTTGACTTGTTTTTTCCCGGATATACACGTTTTTCCCTGACTTGATCTGCTCTGAGTCCAATCAACAACATCCAACATAAACCGAAACTGTTTGATTTTATGCGCGATTTCGAAATAAATTTCCCTGAATTTTAGCTTTTTTGCCCGACTTTATCAAAGAAAAGAAATTTCCCTGACTATTCCAGGTAAGTGGTGCCACCCAGTCCCGGGAACTTCCTCTATTCTCACTTGTTGTGTCGCAATTAATTAGATTTTATTGATCCGATTACACGTAACCACGGTAACGCACATGGATATAATTCATAACGATACACGTGCGATGATGATAAAAATGTAAGTTTACTCTGTTCTATTTATAGAGGAGGCGCTGAAACTGAACTACAGGTGCTGAAACTGAACTGCAGGCGCTGAAACTGAACTGCAGGCGCTGAAACTGAACTGGAGGTGACACGGTATCCATGACAATAATACAAACGGGCAATTCAGAAATAACTTTCAAATTATCACCTGTCCACTATTAGATTCTATTTATAGAGGAGGCGCTGAAACTGAAGTGCAGGTGCTGAGACTACATAAGAATCTACAGCATCCTGGGGCCAGTTGCACAGTCGCGACTTAGTCCAAAAGTGATCTTAAATCTTAAGACTGGTCTTAAGTGGTTAGATTAGCTATAGAACTATGTTGGTGTTAGACTGGTCTTAAGTCTAAGCCATGACTATGCAACTGGTCCGCATCCAATGCCTAGATTTAAGACCATTCTAAGACCAGCTTCAGTTCTAATACAAATCTAACAACTCGAGACATCAGTCAAATCATAACTTAGACAGTTATAAATCAAGCTCAGAGATTCTCGTATGAAATGTTTTTATAACTCACCAACTCGAATAGAGACCTTTAATAGTCATCTGTTCGTCGGTATAATATCCCGGTGGGTCGCAGTATTTACACGTTTTACCCCCGCAGAACATTGCGCACAGCGTCTCCTCAGGAATATTCTTACGTAATTTCTCTGAGAGTTTTCCATATTTCGCTTTCGGTTTTTTCTTGGCTGCAATCGACAGATAAGAGGGAGAATAATAACTTGTTTAATTCTGCAAAAACTTGTTGCTGAAGTCTCTTTATTTAGAAAACTTTTAAAGAATCTTCGAAGACATTTTATTTTCAGATGAGAACTACCAATTTACAAGCATTAGTTTGGGCTAAAAGAAAATTGATACCTTGTTTCTCATTTCTGCTGAGCTGGCTGCTATAGAAGTGACCCCCGACCGATTAGGAGAAACGAGGTATCATTCTATTTTAGCGTTTATCATCATACTGATTTTTTAAAGCTCAATATAATGAAAGGATGACGTCAGCGATTCGTCAATTTTTTCTAAGTACGAGAAAAATTCCTTTTTCTACGAAAAAAATAAAATTCTTTGTCTTTTAATGGACGCAGAATTTTCTCGAACTTAGAGACCACATCAATTATCATCCATGGAAATAAATCTTTACGCATCGACTACCATTATAGTAACAATGAGAAACCATGGCAATAACTGACTGATTTGAAAACATTCCCAGGGATTATTTTGCCCGCACATCCATGAAACAGTATCCAGTATTTTTGGTATCACCGATAGATTCATTCAAAGCCAACATTTCCTTCGGATCCATAAACTCAGCAGGAATCAATGAATTTCAATATTATTAGACTAACTGGAATCAATATTTTGCGATGTACACATGAACTACAAGCTGATCTCGCAGGAGAGAGTTGTCAAGTCAACGCAAGAATGAGAGACGACTGTCTTTGTGCGAATCACAGGAAATCAATCACTAAACAATAAATGATAATTATATTGAAAATTTAAAATCCCGTTAGCAAACATTTATAATATGTGCACATATCCATGGAGGGTTCAATAACTGGCCACTACTCACTGCGTAGGCCTATATGATGCTTAAAATTGTGTACAGGAAAAAGAGGAGAGAGAATGGAGGGATGAGAGAGGTTTGGGGGTTTCTAATTTAGAATGAATACCAGTGAAATAAACGGAGGGATGAAATTGAACCTACCTAAAACTGCTTTAACTCCATCAGATTCCCAATCAATATCCTCTAATACGTAACTATTAATATCCACGTAAGACATTTTAAATCACATCTGAAAATATACATCACAATCTAATAAAAACATTGATCTCAAAATGAGCAATGAAATATCCGATCTGATTAGAGTAGAGAGGCACGTCTGCCGAATTTCAAAGTACCACTCAAGTCCTGTCCACTACTAAAATTCACTACTTGATTCTTTTATTTTTTGTCTAAGCTATTGACTATGATTCCCAAAACCTTCCTGTGATGATTTTTTGGGAAGGGAACGAAAGTGCAATAATAAGTCAACTTCCTTCTCTCCTGCTGCTGCTGCTGGCTCCAGTCACACAGCAGTGTAGTTAGTTGGTTAGCTAATCATTGGTGGTAAGCTTTTATAATCGGATGGGCTTCCAATTGCGAAACTAAACCACCACAGAGAACAGACAGGGCCAATTCTAGTTGACTAGTGGTCGGAACTAACAACTGAATGCACTCAATTTCCAAACTATTTCCAGAATATAAAAGTTCTGACTAACTAAAATTCGGTTTCACTTAGTTCGACTATATTCGACTATCTCAGATAGCCCTAACCGAAGTTGACCCCGGTTACTGACTAACAACAACAGTTGAATACAGCGCTTTTTTATTTAAATCAAACGAAGTGGATATTTAACCATATACGGCAAAGTATTTACTTCCGCTATTCAACCGTACATTATTACTATAGTATTAACTATAAAAGTAACAATAAAATCCTTTTATTGGGTTAAGGTTTATGGTTTCGATAGGGTTAGTGTCGAGAGGGTGAGAAGAGGGTCCAAAGGGTTCCGTTTTACCCCTAGAGATAGGATTAGGGTAAGGTGAGGTACTATAGATAGTTAAAAACATTCGGTTGGTTTTCAGCGAGCTCTGTGGTCTAGTGGTATGATGCTGCGCTAGTCATTTACTGGCCCGATGTATGGTAAAATAGCGGAAATAAATACTCAGCCGTAAACGGTTGAATATCTACTGCGTATTGACGTAGACACAGACAGGCCCAACCAGCAACATCAACAAACAAACAACTTGACTGGACAAGGGCAAGCCCAAAAAAACGAAACTTCTTACCAGCAGAAGAGGCAGAAATTCATATATAAAACTCCTCATCAAAAATTGTTCACTGTTGTTGTATCATATTGATGCTTTCAGCCGGCGACTGGGCGCGTGTGTAAAACCAGAAAACACTTCTCACCGCACGTTCATCATCATCACCGTTTAACAAACCAGGAAGAGAAGTATTTATTTACAAATCAAAACCATTAACTGTAGTAACTGTAGTGCGTTAGAGACTCGGCTTACGTGTTAAACACTTCAACCCGAGACTTCTCACGGCTCATCTCCAACAGACACGCTCAAAAACAAAACTATACATTCTAACGACGAAATGTCGACTCACACCTACACTAGACCCGCAGGCGCAGTGCCACGGTTGTTAACATAATGAGGGGAAAACTAAACCAACTACGATTCAACCAGGAATCTCAATTTCACTTTCACTCATTAAGACAGTTTATAATTGAATTCTGGACATTTCAGAACTGCTAACTTTATAGTCTTTAAAAACAACAAGAAACGAAATTCTTTAATGGACTTTCCTAAAATTCGTGTCAATTTTACCATAACCTTAACAGACCCGGCCGGCGCTGTTTACAAATTTTATCATATCTAACAAAAATGACCCGGCTGCTGCGCCGCGATGAAACAAAGTATCATTTTTGTTTAGCCTTGAACTTGGAATTATTTATGTCACCACTTCGGGGAAGCTATGCATGAGAAATAAAGTTAAAGGTTTTCATCAATAAATGTTAACGATTTCATTCTTCGATTTCAATATATTATTCTAAAAAAAAACAGGCGGCGGCTAAATTAGAAGGGGAGCTGTTGGTAATCAAGTAATTTATTTCTATGGCCTTATTAAAGTTCCAGTTGTTCAGCTGGCTACTGGCGCGTGTTCAACCCGGCAGTAGAACCTTTTCATTCAACTTCTATAAGCTCTCAATGTAAATCCATTCAACAATAGAGACACAATTGCGGCTTTTCAGAGTTGTTGATATCATTCATACGCGCTATTGAATACGTCACCAGCTGACCACCACGGTATGTATTAAGCATAGGAAACCATTCATTCACCTCAGCTTACTCACACTGTGAACATGCTTCCGTGGATTCTCCTCCTGGCGATTTTCGCTGCGCTCCCGCTCCTGCTCCTGTTCCTGCTTCCTGGGGAACGACGTCTTTATGTTTTATGTGTTACTGTTCGTCTCCGTACTGTCCTGTACTGTTCCGTGTTTATTAATCCGTTCTATTTTTCAGCAATTAACCCGTTTTATTTTTCAGGGCCGATTTCTCTGTCGAATTTCAACGTTTGCTGGAACAAAACTAATGTCCGAAAGCATCGGCTCTCCTTCGCCGGTCATGTGTTGAGGATGTCAGACAAAGAGTCGGTCAGGAAATTCTGCCCTCTACACGCCCTCATACGGAACACGAAAACCAGGATGACGAGGCCTCACTGCTCCCACCTATCTACAGTGTGCTGAGTGATGTCAATGACGGGCATATCTGTGGGATTGCGCGGGATACAAATGGAGCGGTTATACTGGATTGTCACGCTACTAGCATTCATTGTGTCCTTGTGACCGCCCGGATGAGGGATGATTCTACTGTCACGCTCTTTGTTTCTGGTATTCTGAGTCGGCTGAGGGAAGATTCTACTGTCACGCTCTTTGATTTCTAGTTTGAGTGCTAGTTTTCATTGTGTCCTTGTGACAACCCCGGTCAGTGGATGAAGTCCCTCGTCGGCTTGTGAGTGCTAGTTTCATTGTGTCCTTGTGACAACCTCGGTCAGTGGATGAAGTCTCTTGTCACGCTTTTGAGTGCTAGTTGAGATCCTGAATCTCACCCGGTCAAGCTGGTTGTACTGCACTATTTTTGTTTCGTGCCATTTTACAGGTGTGTCAGTTACTGACGTCGCCCAGTACATCCTGCAGTTAGATGGGGAATGTGAGGCGTTGTCATCCTGGTTTTCGCGTTCTGTGTGAGGGCGTGTAGAGGGCAGTATATTCCTGGCTGGCTCTTTGTCTGATGTTCTCGGCATGTGACCGGCGACGGAGAGCTGTAAAGCTTTCGGACATTAGTTTTGTTCCGTACCAGGTTTTCATCGCTCTTCTCTTTTTTTTTTCATTTCAGGACTCCCAAGAAGTTGAAGAAGAAGATGCTAGAAGGCGACTACAGAAGATGCCGAAAAAAATACTGAACTCGACAATCTTGAAAGTTAAGTTGATACCCATGTAAATTAGGATCAATGATGAAGAAATGTGTGACTACAAAATATTTTTCTTTTTCTCAATTTCAGCTTCGACGAAACCCAAGAAGACAAAGAAGTACTTAGATTCCGAAAAAAATGATGTAAAATCGACCGACGATCACACAACTATATCTGTACTTCGATTTCGAAAAAAAAAAATTAGACAAAATTATCTTCAACCTTGTAAACTTTCGGACTACATGAAAAAAAGACCAAATATTGTAAAGTTATCGAAAAAAAATTATGTAAAATCGACCGACGATCACACGACTATATCTGTACTTCGATTCCTGCCTGTTTCGCTCCTGGCAGGTGTGTCACAATCGTAAGGCACACCAACTCAAAAAGTTGAACGAGAGCTCATCAACTAAGATCTGCCGATTAGAGAACAGTGCACAGAAGGGGCCAATTTGGATGAAACTCAACCAACCAACTTAGGAGATCCTCCGATAATGAACCCAGCTATCATAAAAGGTAATTTGATATTTGATACAAACTTAGAACATTTTAACCGATACTGAACCCAGCAAATTTGAAATGTAAGTTGATTTTTGGCGAACCGTAGGTTTGCCTACGCAAATGGTCTGGAGAAGCAGTTTTCATTGAAAATGAATAGACTACCGGTGTGTCAACGAGGCATAAACATTGGCTGTTGAACCAATAGTGTTGATTTTGGTGTCATGGTTTGGCTTAATGAGTTCTCGAGCCCACAAAAATTTCATAGTGATCGAGTTATAGTAGGGGACTTATTCTAGGGGACTTATTCTTGAAAAACACGTAAAAACCCTGCTTTTTAGCACTAAGTAATGGCACGTTTTCATATATGAATGAGAATTTGCATACTTGGAATTGAAATATATAAAAGTTCAATCCTTCCTGGAAGTGTTGCCATTTTTTTTGCGACTCATCTCGATGTACCTTTCGACCTACGGGTCCTCACTTTATAAACCCCCTAAATTTTCTCGCTTCTATTTATCTGAGTTGACCTCATTACCTGAGCTACATTGAATGTGATTGGCTGTTTGATGGATATACCGGAAATTCCGGGAACTTCTGATGTAATTAGGAAAGCCCATTGGGAAAACCCAATGTGGAACCCAAAACAAAATGGCGAGCATTTCATTCGACTAGGTATCGTATGTTCGCTTATAATTTGTTCGGTGTTACGAATATAACCGAGTAGGCTATTCTAGGTATATTATTTATGGAAATTATTATGATAAATTCTAAATGAAATATTTTGTCATTACAGGATATCTTCTTTTAATCATTGCAGCTAAATTTCAACTATGAGAAAAACCCAGCTTGAGATCAACTACTCATCCAAAATCGACCAACTGGAACAGTGCACAGATGAAGCCAGCTGGAATCCAACTTATCAACAAACAAACTTAAGATGATCCACGCCGATTACGAACCAAGCAATCATTAAAGGTAACTTGATATACATGAAATTATTTCGATAAATTCTAAATGAAATATTTTGTCATTACAGGATATCTTCTTTTAATCATTGCAGCTAAATTTCAACTATGAGAAAAACCCAGTTTGAGATCAACTACTCGCCCAAAATCGACCAACTGGAACAGTGCACAGATGAGGTCAACTAACTAACCAATTAATAGGATAATCGCTGATAATGAAACCAGCAATCGTAAAAGGTAACTGGATATATGTGGAATTATGTCAATAAATTCTAAATGAAATATTTTGTCATTACAGGATATCTTTGTTTGCTCATTTCAGCTAAATCCTATCTATATGAAACTGCCCAGCTTTAAATCAACGACTCATCAAATATCTACAGATAAGCTCCGCCCACCGAACAATCCAAGCTTGAATCAAATGCATCAACCAATTGTTCTAACCGATACTGAACCCAGCAAACTTGAAATGTAAGATGAGGCCAACTTATCAACAAACAAACTTAAGATGATCCACGCCGATTACCAACCAAGCAATCATTAAAGGTAACTTGATATACATGAAATTATTTAGATAAATTCTAAATGAAATATTTTGTCATTACAGGATATCTTCTTTTAATCATTTCAGCTGAATTTCAACTATAAGAAAAAGCCCATCTTGAGATCAAACACTCGTCCAAAATCTACAAACTGCAACAGTGCACAGAAAAGGCCAGAACTGAACCCAGCAATCTTTAAAGGTCAGTTGATATACATGAAATTACCTGTATAAAGCAATTTCAGTCCTCGTATGAATATCATTTAATAATTGACTATCATCAAAATCTATTTACCGGTCCACATGGCTGAACTTTTATCTTCACTAGTCTGAAACAATGATGAACTAGTCCTATTACTGCAATTAATTATTGGGGTTTAAATCAGCAATTGACATCAATGAATTTTACGTTGTGAAAAACAGGGTGGCTTGTAATATGAAATGACACGTAATTTATGATAAATCTGTCTGAAATGTTTTGCTTTCTTCACATGGTTTCAGCCAAACTACATCTCGGAAAAATTGGCCTGAAGAAGACACTCACAAGTAGATGAATACTGATCGACCCATTTGCTGATGAAAACTGCAGAAGCCCAAATGAGAAGTTGAGGAGCCAGCAATGGATTAATCACTCAACGATGGATTCATCTACAATCGGTGATTTCTATAAAACATTTTATCAGGAGCAGCAGAGACAATAGTGAATCTTATAAACACTGATTCAAGCGACAAAGCTAATGGATTATCTCATAAACACTGACTCAGGATAAACACTGTAGACAATAGTGTATCTTATTAGGAGCAGCATAGATAATAGTGCATGTTATAAACACTGAGATCCAGGAGCGGCGAAGACAATAGCGGATTTCTGTAGTAAAGTATTGATTTTCACTTTGGTGCTTTTCAGTGGTTCATAATATACTATTTTTTATTAAGGTCCTTATGGAAAATGGAGGAGCAGTCTCCTGATAAATGAGGATATATGAAGTGTTAATTAATAGATTGTGCTAGCTGTATTCAAATTGACAGGTGAACAATTTTATCTTGTTAAATGCATACCTCCAAAATACTTTGCATTAAATGTAACATGTGAGAAAATAACCAACTTGATCATGTCTGTGCAAAGGTGGCAAAACTCTAGTTATCTAGTAA
The DNA here is from genome assembly GCF_964204645.1 of Tubulanus polymorphus. Lineage (NCBI taxonomy): Eukaryota > Metazoa > Nemertea > Palaeonemertea > Tubulaniformes > Tubulanidae > Tubulanus > Tubulanus polymorphus. The sequence continues at coordinate 1,011,534 of NC_134027.1, read as the reverse complement.
AACAAAGTTGATTAAAATTAAATCAAAGACTGTTTAGTTAATCATAAGCTTTCCAGTTTGAATTTGTGGTTTTATCTCTGGTTTCAATGTTTTTATGTTTTATATTGGAGACTCTTTTTTGAAATACAGGTCACGTTTTTGTAAATGACTGAGGCACTTCCTCAAGTATATAAAATACCTGTCATTTAGGTATGATTATTGTTGTGGGGATAAAACGACATGTTCATGTCAATCGTTCATAAAACACTGATTTATTAAGGCCCTAATCGAATATAAATGAGCTTTTCTTGATAATTGAGATGTCATTTGAAAAGTTGACATGAGTCGGTTATATTGACCTCATGAATTGTCAAATTCATAATCTTAGACTTTCAGACTAGTCCAATTTTCGGTGTTTTATGGATCAAAGTTTACAATTCTTTGTGTATTTTTGTTACTTTCCTATTGATGCAAATTGTATAAATCAGCTGTAGTAGAATTCTGAAAGTCAAATTGGTAGTTGGTTGTAAAAACATGATTTGCTATCCCCATTCTCAGGCTTTTGATAACGGATATCTACTCTATGTTCCTTTATACGTTGACTAAAGATTGCGACCCGTTTCACCAATGTACATCATGTTACAATCGTTACAGGGTATCTTATAGACCCCAGACTCGATGAACTCACTATTCAGTTTGTTTTTAGTTAAAACATTGGTGAGTTTATTATGATATCAGAAAACTAATCTAGTCAAATTATTAGTCCATGATCAAAACAGATTGTCTTGTAGTACATTGCACACGTACTGTAAGGAAACAAATATACTGGTAGTTCTTTTTAAAAATCGGATGTCATTAAATCTTTTCGTTCTGGAAAGACGAGATCTGTAAACAAAAATGAGATATTTCATTTCTACGAAAGGGTCCAAGAGCCTACTTCTCTGTCTTGTCCATCGATAGTAAATGGGTTAAAGAAAATAAGCGATGCATTCCGATGAAATTCAATAGGGTTGGAGATTTTATTACTGCATCGAATGTTTCGAAAGTTCTGAAGAGAAACTAAGCTTCGTCCGGGAGTTATTTTATACCAAAGGAAGTTTCATATGCGATAACAAAATGGATTTCGCGAAAATGAAAAGTCCATAAAAACTGACTCAAGAATCGAGTTTGAACATTATCATGATCAAGTTTATTGTTATCATTATCATTATATTTATTATAATTATCTATATACAGGTAAAAACATAACATATCTGCAGCATTTCTGTCGAAGCACAAATATTTCATTTATAAAAGTTTTTTTCAACAAATATCAAAGAGTCTTGATTACTATAAATACATAGCGCACATGGTTTGATTGACAGGATTCAGTTTATAATATGGTAATTTAGGAGTATAATCCCCTAAGGTCACACCTTCATTTATCTAGTTGAATTTCAGTGAAAACTCTTTCAACTCTACTTCATTTGCCACACCGCAAAGGCTACACCCCTCGGTCTCTGTTCACAAAAAATTCCTCAACACATTTCTCAAATCAAACCTTTTTGGACTGAATAAAATTGTTTGACTTGAAGAGTGATATTTGAGTTGGATGGTACATTAGACTCCGCTCAAGTCTGATCATTTTGGACCTAAATACATGTATTTGAGATGAAAAGTTCTAGGGCTCTGACTTGAGAGCGTGGTTAACTGTATCAAAAACTTTCAATAGAATTCAAAAGTGATACATGATGCTGATAATAGTTTACTATGCAAAATAAACATGGCCAAATAGATGCGGAAAAGAGTGTAATATTTTTATACCATAATAAAAATACATCACTAACATAGAGAGAAATTGATAATTATAGTAATAACTATAACTAACATTATAATTATTATCAGAATTATCATGTAAATGATCTTCAAACATGAGGAAATATTTCACATAAATATCTAACCACAAATGACAAGGTTTAATCATGTTAAGTAAAAAGAACTGATAAAGTATTATTGAAAATAAAAAATAAAATGCAAGATTACAGTTTTTTTTTTGACTACATAATTAACGCCTCATCAAATCATCGGGATCCACTTTCACAGATAATTCATGAAGACGAAACCGTTCAACTTTGCTAACTTCAATGGAATTCTTGCACTACAGAAATTTTGGTTAAAGATTGCAAGGATCCATGTTTTACAAAATATATTGCTTTTACTTAAACAACTGCACGAGCGTTTTCCCTTTTGAGGAATTAAATTCGGTGGTACAGATCAGTGGAATTATTCCATTTTTCTTAAGAAATGAAAAACATTTTATACTTTAACCTAAAATACTTATTGACAACACCGAATACCAAATGACTGCATGCATTGACGATAAACAAAAAGGGATTAGTATTTTTACATACAGCGGAACCTCGTTTTAACAATGCATCAGCTATTACAAACCTAGAATTTCGTGCTAACTAATTCTATACAAGTTAGAACCATCAGGGGCCAGTTGCACAATTAGGTCAAACAACCGAAACCAGATTTTCAACTGAATCCTGAAGTTCATCGCAACAAGGCTCCACTGTATTCAGGAAAAGAGTCAACAGTCTAACATATTTTTTGCAAACAACATTCAAGACTCGTCCTGTATGGCAGACACATAGAACCTAGTGTCATCGATACACTGCTACTGCACCAGGACCGGTTCCATAGACTGCATTCTAATCGCAGCAATTGAAATCGAAGAAAATATCAAAATGATAGCATAGCACGTGTATAACAATGAGTAACCATGGTAACAATGAGAAACCATGGTAATGATGAGAACCGACAGATCTGAAAAGTTCCCTGAGTTGAAATCATTACCGAGTCTATAAAACAGGTCCCCGGGCAGTGACTGAGTCTCGCGAAGATTAGACCTCGTGAGGAATGAGGGCGAGTAGAATCCCTGGACCTCATGAGGGGCGAGAGTTAGCAGAATCTCGCGGAACTCGTATAGGGGATAAGTGGACTAGCAGTATCAATCAATCAAGACGCTATAATTGATATCCCTGATCTAATCAAAACAGTTATAAACAGCTAACATTAGAAAAAACAATGAAAACATTCAGCGATTTATAAACATTCTGATGGCACGGATGAAAATCGAATCATCCATCCAGGATCCCGGGAGGGTGTACGGTCTCTACTGGTCCAGCATCCCAGGGGTACGGTCTACACTGGTTCAACATCCCAGGGGTAGGGCTCTCTAATGGTTCAGTATCCCAGGGGTAGGGCTCTACTGGATGTGACTATTTCATTTATAATAATAAATACCATAGATTTGTCACTAATTTTGGCTGATTTGTGTCTTAGCTATTATACGTAATACATGGTATATTTTAAATATAAAAGCGAATTTGACATAATTTAGACATGATTTGACATAATTTTCATGTTTCAAGCCGATGATTCAAAAACTTCCTCAAGGGTAAATGAATGAATGATTATAGATATAATTTTTGTTGTTGTGTCATCCACGCAGCTGCAGCAGCTACTACAGGTACCAGTCATCGTAAATACAAACCAGCTGCTCGCATTAAACACCTCTCACGTTCCGAAACTTTAAATTTCATGGTTTTTTTTTCTTCATTTTTTCATCATTTTCATACGTCGTTTTTTCAAAATCGGGTTATTTGAATCGTCTAAGTTTTTAATGTGTATTTGCTCGTAGTCGACTCTCATTGTCGCGAGAGCGTTCGTCATTTCATCCTGAAATAAAAAACAACCATATCGGTTAAAAGAGGACAAGACGACTGCTTTCACTTTATATAGAGAATTTTACACTAATGGAATGAGAAAGATGAGAAGTCTGAAAAGTTTTCTTTAAGCTACAACAATTATCAATGATTCAATGTTGCGACTATAACCTAATAGAGTAGACTCTGCCCAACTCCGATAACCGATCAACTTGGAGATAACTGACCAACTCCAATAACCGATCAACTTGGAGATAACTGCCCAACTCCAATAACCGATCAACTTGGATGTTTGTGGAAATATTTTTGGTGACACTATTGTGTAATAAAACAAATCCTATCTTTATCGGGTAAGTAGGTCACCATCAGAAGAGGAAAACCACAAATCAAATTTCTTATCTTGCTCGTGACAGTGGAACTATTCATTTATAGGAATTGAACTATTTATTTATAGGAATATGTTTATAAATAGATGTGAGACAAATAATCAGAAAACTGGGCATTTGATAAAGATTACAAAACGATGGATTTAAAACGATGAATGATTATAGTTACCTGTACATCGACCCACATATCTGATTCATCTTTTAATACTTGTAATGATGCTAGAGGTGTGTCTGGTACACTTGTATTCTCCTGTAATAAACATCAATCAATCAATCAATCAATCAATCAATCAATCAATATTATTGATTCGATAGTGACTACACCCACCGATATTTTATACAGTTTAAACCGAGTGATCAAACAATATCTCAAACTGTATATATCCCCGTATGACATCAGTCAATGATGTAACAAACTGTATAAATCCCCGTATGACATCAGTCAATGATGAAACAAACTGTATAAATCCCCGTATGACATCAGTCAATGATGTAACATACTGTATATATCCCCGTATGACATCAGTCAATGATGAAACAAACTGTATAAATCCCCGTATGACATCAGTCAATGATGAAACAAACTGTATAAATCCCCGTATGACATCAGTCAATGATGTAACATACTGTATATATCCCCGTATGACATCAGTCAATGATGAAACAAACTGTATAAATCCCCGTATGACATCAGTCAATGATGTAACATACTGTATATATCCCCGTATGACATCAGTCAATGATGAAACAAACTGTATAAATCCCCGTATGACATCAGTCAATGATGTAACATACTGTATATATCCCCGTATGACATCAGTCAATGATGAAACAAACTGTATAAATCCCCGTATGACATCAGTCAATGATGTAACATACTGTATATATCCCCGTATGACATCAGTCAATGATGAAACTAACTGTATATATCCCCGTATGACATCAGTCAATGATGAAACAAACTGTATATATGCCCGTATGACATCAGTCAATGATGAAACAAACTAAATATATCTCTCTATGACATCATTGAACTCACCGATATCCAACTATTTTGCATAACTTGTTTAATATTTAATCGTTCTTCAGGAACTGTCCTTAACAATCCTTTAATTAGATCTTTAGCTGAAATAATAACAAACAAACAGTAGAATAAACAGTAGAACCCTCGGTCTATATGTCAGATTGTAGCAGAGCAACAGCGGAGCCAGGATTCCGCGAAGGGGTGTCGCACAAAACAAAGTGAGAACCAGGATTCCGCGAACGGGTGTCGCACAAAACAAAGTGAGAACCCATGGAAAATATATCAGATGCTTTCTGGGTTGTATGGAGTGTAAGCTCACTAATATAGAGATTAGTGAGGTATTTAGGGTGAAGTGGGTGCTCCCAGTGTTCCCCCTGTCACTGGCAGACTCTCAGTTCTACTCACCTGCTTTTGAAACATGTCTCCATTCTGCAGAAGGGAATTCGTACTGTCCATTTCGGATACGTTTTTTCATACCAGGTGAAATAGCCATTCCATGATTGCTGTAAAACGGCGGATATCCACAAATTCTACAAAATTGAGATGACAAACATTTCGTTGAACTTTGAAAACCCACAACATTCATATTAAACCAGGAAGACCATGGTAAATTTGAAGCGAGGAAGATCACAGTAGAGCTGAATCCAGGAAGACCAGGTAGGGCTGAATCCAGGAAGAGTACTGAATCCAGGAAGAATCTTGCAATTCAAAGTATATCTCCTCAGCAAGAATGGTTACCGTGGCAGTACAGGATTCCGCCTCTGGCAATTGAGTGGCTTATGAAGTAAATAATCAATACTTTTTTAAAACACGCACATGTCACATGTACTTACAGTATGTACATAATAACTCCTAACGACCACATGTCGCACGACATGTCGTATTTTTCTGGGCCTAAAACTTCAGGAGCTAAAAAAACAAAACAGAGAGGAATCTTGATCGACATAATGACTATTTGACTAGAAATAAATAGAAATAATTTTTAAAGATCTGATGTAAAAACTTACCGACATAGTACGGAGTGTAACAAGGTGTTTGTAGTGATTTACTTGAATTCACTTCTTTAGCGAAACCAAAATCGGTCAATTTTAGAATTCCGTTCGGACCAGCGTCGCTGTACAGTAGATTCTCAGGCTAAAATATCACAACGGGAAACATTGATTAAAACATCGTTAGTACGGTAGATACTAATTACAGGAATGGATCAAGGGGCAGAGTTTGACAGGAGTATATGAAAAGGGCATATATAACAAGGATCTGGAAAATTTTGAAATTTCAGTGCATTTTTATTTCTAGACACTAAAGGGACATTTTAGGGAATATAAGCTAAATCTCGTGCTGCAGACTAATGTCTTATTAGTTGCGAAAAATAGTACCCTGAAAAAATATTGCCATTGTAATTTCAACAGGGCACTGGAAAATTGTGACAGGACAGGCATATGTGCTTCTGTCTGGACCCGACCCTGGCTTAAACCAGGAATATCGGGGCCATTTAATTGCTCTTTGAATGATGTATTTGATATTTCAGTTACTTACCTTCAGGTCACGATGAGCTATGTTACGTGAATGTAAGAAATCGATAGCTTTAGCGATATCGGAAATGATGGCAGCGGCTTCTGTAAAAACATTTGAGATATCAGAGATTAACGATCGGTAGAGGTTTACTCTACAACTCTAACATAACAGCGTAAAAACCAGAGCCCAGTTTCACGAAAAACTATAAGCCAAAAACAGTTGAGTTTGAATTGTTGTCCTCATCGAAAACATGAAGTAATACAGTAGCGATTACACCAAAAATCTGACTTTTCTTGTGAAACTGGGCCCAGGATCTCGATAAAATTAGTCCAAATTCTGTTAACTCCGAGTCAAGGATCAGAAAAATGAGAAACTGATTTTGTGTTTGTTAAGTTCAAGAGTGGATTTACAAACCTCGTTCTGTAAACGCGTGATCAGCTCTTTCCTGAATTCGGTTAAATAATTCACCTCCATCCATACTAAAAATATAAACAATTCAATCATATATCAACATAACCTCAAATCAATACTAACTTCCGATATAGAGCTCCGGGGGGCCGATTCAAAATATATTAAGTCATGGTTACACTGATGATACTTTCATTGAATGCAAAGTGGTATTCTATGAAATGCCCTCAACCTGATGTCTGTTGTCATAGATTACAATGAAAATGAATTGTTGTGCAATTAAGAAACCATAAAAAGACGCAGTATTTATAGAATAACTATTCTGTGAATGATTAAATAGTTTGCTAAGAGATATGGGTACAGAGTTCCTGAGCAAGATCATCAAGTATTCAGAAATAGAGGGAGCGCTACATTGAGAAATATAAATATCTTACCATTCCATGATAATTAAAAGACATTTTTGTCCTCCGTAATGGTTTTCATACACGGCTACAATGTTTACAATGTGTATACATTCTGAGGCTCTCCAGTGTAATTCAACCTCACGACGAGCTTTAGGGATATCTCTTAAAACCTGAAACGAGATAAAACAAAAAACTGCTAGTTTAATCCTTGTAGGATACAGTAAGGTAGGTTCGGTGAACCTGGTAGTCACATTTAAACCACTCAAAATAAAGCTACTGGATCCAGAAAGGCTTGATTTATACAGTTCTAGAGGATCTTATATCAGGATGACATCTTTTATCAGAATCCCTCCGTTTCATACTAATGGGTGGTAAGCCTACCCCAGTTTGCCTTTGATACCACGGGGAAAGAATTGCATTTTCTAGATATATCTCATTTAAATGATTGTAGAAATATTTGAAATAACACAGATATCTGATGTCATTCATTTATCAAATACCAATAAATTATTTGCACTCCCAATAGAAAATGAGATTGATATTGTTATTGCAACTATGGGTATTCCACTATATTTGTGTGTCACTAGAGTTATTTTTGAGTGATTGTTTGTCATGGGTCAAATCCCTGACATGTCACATGTAGTAGACTGACCTGACTACATGTCACATGTAGTAGACTGACCTGACTACATGTCACATGTAGTCAGGTCACCTATGATTGGCTGCTAGGCTTATGATGTCACAGTGGTCAGCTGACCTAGGGTTAGGGTCTGATTGGCTGCTAGGGTTATGATGTCACAGTGGTCAGCTGACCTAGGGTTAGGGTTATTTTGATTGGCTGCTAGGCTAATGATGTCACAACCTAGCAGGTTGTGGAGTATATGAACCAGGGCTAATGGCACTTAAATGAATATTGGATTAGATTGAAGTAACTCTTTTGGGAAAATTGAATATTACAAAATGTTCAATGACACTGATAAATTGTAGAGCTAGGATAATGACATTGTACCACCAGAATCTAATGTTAACAGTGTTAACCATTGATGAAACACACTGGACTCAGTTGAAAGAAAATACAAAATCTCTACACACTGAAAATAGAAAGAGTCCGAAATGTTTCCTTGAGCTAATAATTTATTAGCTTATTATTAGAATAGACAGACACATTTCAGATTCTATCACAGGCATTCAGCAGGCAGTCATATCTATCTCTTTCTACCAAATTGTTATCATCAACTATGTTTCTATTTTTGAGGCTTCTCCATTAATGACAATCCAAGAATTTATTATCAATCATCTTCCTCCACTCCTGCTGCTGCTGCTGCTGCTGTTGTTGTTATTGGTGGTAAAATGGTCAAATTCATGCGTAATCAAAATATCTGTCCATTTTTAGCCTCGAAGGACACGTCACCAGTAAACACAGTTGCTGGAACGTTTGAAGTTGTTTCTCCCAGCGTCTGACGCTGTCTTAACTCCTACCCTGCTGGGGCTTCTAATGAATGTTTCCAAATTCTACAAGCACAAGGAACTGGAGGAAGCAGTGTTTGTTGGAATTTCGGGAATATCCCTTAACCTAACCCTAACATCATTAAAGGGAGAAAAAGGACTTAGCACCTTTGTCATATTACTGTAATAAAAATAATTCAAGTTAAATAAATGGTAATAAAATTTTTTTAATACAAAATTATTGAAGTATATCATTTACCCTTTTTTTCTCCAAGGGGCCTGAACGCCTTTAAGGCTCTGTTCAGGTCCCTATCATCAATCTAATTCTGCCATGTACTTTATTTGTAATTTTGTATTCAATTTAGCCTAATTTATGATAAAATAGATTATTATTATTATTATTATCATTATAAGTATGAAGTGATAGTAATATGTAGTAATATAAAGTATGGATTACTTCAGACTAATTTATATTACAGCAATACCGCTAAAGTGCAAAGCTTTTTTCACCCCTTTTTTGAACCTCAGTTGTAGATAGTAACAGTAACAGTGCCACAGACAGGCTATGAGATAGTAACAGTAACAGTGCCACAGACAGGCTATAGTGGAAAGGGCAGGACCCAGTCCCACAATTCTCTTATGAATATTTGATTCAGTGATCATAGTTTAGGTTTTCCTTATGGTCCATGTACATAACCTTACCATAACGCTATTCTTTCAATAATAAATTACTACAGCACCACACACTACTTAGTGGAAAGGTGACCCAGACTGCAGTAGTGAAATTGTAAGACCTTTGACTCTAGAATTAAAACATCAGGATTGTCATTGACATTGGGGAAGGAAATGGATTGTACTAACTAAAATAAAAAGTGAATTAATTACACTTTATGAACTGCCAATGCTGTAACACTAAACAGGTTGTGGTGTTACCCGACAATAACATGAGACAATTCACACATTATAAAAACATCATATACTGAATCTACGACATAGAAAATCGATCAGAAGAGAGAGAGAGAGAGATGGAAGTGTTGTTTTACCTTGAGAGCATATTTATTCCCAGTTTTCCTGTCGTAACATTCGACGACTTTGCCATTTATTCCCAGTCCCAGTACAGTACCGGTCAAACGATAGTCATTTGTGATCGGATTGCTTTTAGGTTGAAATACTCGACCAGGCAAAACTTGCTGCATCCTCGAAATTCTCACAAATAAATCAATTAATTCAGGTGTATTGCGCGTATTGCAAAAATTATGACTAAATCTAGAAACAGGAAATGTGAACTACGTCACGGGAAAGTGCGTATACCCGATGCGCTCGGCAATTTCTGATGACACGCGCTCCAGTTCTCTTAGAATAAATTTTCAATTATTCTGAGTGTTTAATTTAGCTAATAATCGTGATTAAATTGAAATGGTGATAAAGCCAAATTAAATGGGTAGTTTGTTAGTGCTCGGTGTTCTCCGGTAGAGTCCGACGATCGAAGCTTTGATTGACAGCAGCCTAATTGGTTTATAAAAGTGCTACAAGATCGTTGAAACGATGGTATGGAATAGTTCGATTTTCAGTTAATGAAAAACTATTCATCGCAATAGTACTGAGTTGAACATAAATAATCAGCTGAATCAAGTTAAAATTGTCATGTTTTCTATGAAATACTGTAAAAATAAAACAATTATTTCCACACAGAAGATTCGCGATTCCATTTCTAAGTTTGTTTTGTAGCGTTCCACAAAAATTGTCAACACAGTCATAGTTTTTCCACGTGAATGATACATGTTACGCAACCTTGGACTACTGAGTGGGGACTGTCACTATATTTTCACTCGTCCAGTTTGCCAGGAAAATGATGGTAAATCGTGTAACGATGAGTTTGACGGCTCCGATGTTGAGAAGGGTCGTTTTTTGTGGTGTCACTTCTTGTAAACAGAACCAACAACAACAACAACAACAGATTCTACGGTATACGACAACTGGGTTCTTGTACCACAGCGAAAAAACCACTTCAGATATCGAAGGGTTTCAGGGTGAACACGCTTTCGCCTCCGACCGAGCAAAAGAAATTCAAAACGACATCGCTGAACGTGAGGAATCCTCGACAGATGGCGCCGGAGTCGACGAAACCGCGACGATGACGCCGGAAGAAAGTTCCGAGGCTGAAGCTTATAATCTACAAACTCAAGGGATAAGTTTACATAGCTGTATGCAGAGTCAGGTACCGGAACCATACCAGCCGGACAGCACGGCACCTACTCATCTAAACATGCCCGGGGGTGGCACAAACCAATCGCAAAAATACGTCGCCGAAAATCAGACCTCCAACCATCCGTATCGAAAATACTCGACATCGGCATGGAACAGGAAGAGCGTGACGAGTGTGGAGCAGGCTGCGGCGACTGAAACCGAGGAATTCCGCGTCTGGCTAAAAACGTGCGAAAATCTCGGTTTATCGAAATGCGACGAAGCTATCGCGAATCTACGTGAGGGCCGCACGACCTTGAAAGAGTTATTCGACGCTCAAGAGAAAGAGTTGAAGGTCGTCGCGGGGTATTATCAGCAGGCATTATCCGATACGTCGGTTCAGGGTTTACAGGGAGGTCAGATGGGTGATAACCTCGTCAGTTTACGACGCCACGGTAAAGTAACCCTCTCTCCGCAAGGTATCCAAGGTGACAGCCCGGAATTGTTTAAAATCTGGCTGCAGAATTGTAATCGTTTCGGATTCTCGAGTTGTGATCAGTTACTGGACGATTATCAGAGCGGTAAGAAGACTCTCGCTCAGCTGTTCGAACACCAAGACGACGAGATCAGGCAAGCGGCTGAAGAGTTCAAAATGAAGAGGAAAACTGAAGAGGTGAAGAAGGAAGAAAGTGAAGAGGTGACAACGTTGTCTCAACGACAGAAGTTACAGCGAGCGATTAAAGATTACGGTTCGACTGTCGTTGTTTTCCATGTTGGAATTTCGTTAATGTCTCTTGGAGGTTTCTATGGTTTAGTTTACAGGTGAGACAATGCCCCTCCTCCATTCACGCCCCTCCCCTCTCCACAGCATTATCTCCACTCACGCCCCTCCCCTCTCCACAGCATTATCTCCACTCACGCCCCTCCCCTCTCCACAGCATTATCTCCACTCACGCCCCTCCCCTCTCCACAGCATTATCTCCACTCACGCCCCTCCCCTCTCCACAGCATTATCTCCACTCACGCCCCTCCCCTCTCCACAGCATTATCTCCACTCACGCCCCTCCCCTCTCCACAGCATTATCTCCACTCACGCCCCTCCCCTCTCCACAGCATTATCTCCACTCACGCCCCTCCCCTCTCCACAGCATTATCTCCACTCACGCCCCTCCCCTCTCCACAGCATTATCTCCACTCAAGCCCCTCCCCTCTCCACAGCATTATCTCCACTCATGCCCCTCTTCTGGCATAATCTCCACTCGTGCCCCCTCCTCACAGCATAATCTCCACTCCCCGGTATAAGCAGTTGTTCACTTAAAGACCCATACAACAGTTCCACAGGTTCTCCAGTTAAAAATCAGCGCATTTTCAAAGTTGTGAGTTAAATTTAACCATCGACTGTACTGGTTCCAGAACTGATGAATTCACTTCAGATCCAGGGAGCTGGCTCAAGACCTCTGGAACTGGTTCCAGAACTTAATGTGACTGGGTCCAGGGAGCTGGCTCAAGACCTCTGGAACTGGTTCCAGAACTTAGTGTGACTGGGTCCAGGGAGCTGGCTCAAGACCTCTGGAACTGGTTCCAGAACTTAGTGTGACTGGGTCCAGGGAGCTGGCTCAAGACCTCTGGAACTGGTTCCAGAACTTAGTGTGACTGGGTCCAGGGAGCTGGCTCAAGACCTCTGGAACTGGTTCCAGAACTTAGTGTGACTGGGTCCAGGGAGCTGGCTCAAGACCTCTGGAACTGGTTCCAGAACTTAGTGTGACTGGGTCCAGGGAGCTGGCTCAAGACCTCTGGAACTGGTTCTAGAACTTAGTGTGACTGGGTCTTCAAAATATTCCCAGGGATGATATACTATAGGTTTTTGATGTCATTTCAAATGAGTATTATTTAAATATTGTGTTATGTTTTGATTATATTTCAGCGGTGTAGATGTAGTCGGAATCCTCGCTCAACTCGGAGTTGGTCAGTCGTTTCTGGAGTCTAAACTAGCAGCCGGAGCGAGTACGTTCCTCGTAGCGTACGCTGTTCATAAAGTATTCGCTCCAGTACGAATAGCGATCACTCTAACCTCAACACCGTTTATAGTCAGATATCTCAGACGTATCGGATTCTTGAAAACACCCACCAAAAAACTAAACTAGTGAAATATCTAAATAATATTATACTTAACCAGGAACCAGTTCCACAGGGGATCATTTATTTATCAATTCATTACGTACGCATAAAATTTGAATTTTTAAACCCCCCCTCCCCTTGTAACCAAAATCGACCATTTTTTCGTATAGCCTACATTAAGCACTACAGTACGCAATTGCACTGACCCTTCCCCCCTCCCCTAATGCGTACGTAATACATGAATGATCCCTAAGACTTAATGAATGACCCCCAGTTGTGAGTAACATTGACTTTGATTTTCGATGAGTTTAATTCAGAACTGTGAAACCGGGGGGGAGGATTTACAGCTCAGGCAGTTCTGGATTTATTTTTTCATCGGTGTCTTGTTGTTCTTGTCAATGATGAGTTGTTTCGAGGAACCTCATGATATTATTAGAAACAGGACCGACTGATTCTGCGATTTGTAAGGATCCTGTATTGTTAAACTTTGTATGGTTGTAATCTGAAGTCATCTTAGTTTTTGACTCCAAATTCGTGTAAGTCAACATTTGTCATCCCATTTCTGAAGTCACCTCTATGTTTGAATCCCAATTTGTATTTCTAATTCGGTACTGATTTCTAATTTCCAATCATAAGCCGGTGACATGATGATTGTTTCAATTATGCAGGTTTTCTGTATTTATTGAAAATGCTTTCGCAGGGTTTGGTTGTTCTATATAGAACTATATTAAAGTATTATAAAAATTATTTGATATTTGTACTGAAACTAAGAGGGCACCTTGTATTAAATTTACGGTAATATAAATCGAACGTAGATGTATAATAAGGATATAATCCTAGGACTAATTGTGCAAGGGCTGATAATGATTGGTTTAATTGATAATCAAAGAAATTTTTTTAGTTTCGGTATCTACCTAAAACGTATTAAGGGAAGCAGACCTATTTTCAGATATTGAAAACCCAAAGGGTTAAAATGCTGTTTAATAAAATTATACTGTGCTGTGTAAGAATTGTTAGTGATGTGCTTATGTTTATTATATGTATATGTCTTATGGGTTGAATAAATGGACATGTTGAATATAATAGTGATTTAGTTATTGCTTTTAGAACATTAACGGTTTTTCTTCAGGGTAAAATGAATTAGTTCTTGAACTAAAAAGGATTTCATCACCCGTTACAAGTCTCGGATTTCTCACAGGATTTTAGTACTGCAAGATCATAAAGAATTGAAATTCAATGCACAGATCAACTAAAGAAACGACCGACAGTCTAGTGTGGATGTAGCTTAAGAATCCGCAGTGATTAAGATGAAACCTCTTGATCTTGATTCATTGATCTCCGACACAAATTCATTGATGGACAACAAAATATCTGTGTAAATAATTATAATATTTTGATGGTGTTTATTACTCTAAAAATTATCAACAAACTTCTAAATCATGCACGACAAACACTGCTGCTGCTAGACAACGAATTAAAGGATTATCTATAATCAGATTGAGAGGATTATCTCCTTACATCGGCCATTTCCATTGATTAGCCGGTGGATGGGTTTGTAACGGTTCCCAAGCTTTCCATTCTAACATTTTCCTAGATAGCAGTAACTCTCGCTCAGCCTAGAAAAACATCGAATAGAATTTAAGTAAAAATCTTTTGATTCCATTTTCAAACTCATTGAATATAAGCATTGTCACATTACAGGGCTCGTCTCTGTTTTTGATTCCTGATTCCCGATTCGTAAGTCTAATCTAAGATACTAAGTGTAAATAATGGTTAAGTCGTCAACTATATCATATACCTGTAAGATCACTTCTTCTATTTGACCTGCGTTCAGTTTTTTTTCTAACTTTTCGACAGTCGGTTCCTTAAAAAAAAACAACAAGATATTAATGAGTTCAAAATGAGGATTGACACACTTTACGGGGCGACAGAGAAACTTTTTAATAAAAATCTTTGTCGAATAATTGAATAATTATTAAACATCGCAATTTAGGCAATTCTATCAATCAATCAGTAAACAATTTGAATATTTGAATACTAACTGATTTAACGGCCTGCAGCCTCTCATTCACTACGATCTGTGTGCGTTTTCTGTAACCTGCGTCTTTCGGCATTTTGTCCAAAGTTCTCAGAATCTTATCGTATAAAATCCTTAATGTCTGAAATATATAAAAAGAGACTAATTATTATCAAACATTCAAAAATCTTCACAGTTCAGTCCAACCGAGTGAATTCCACCAGACTAATTGCTTACATTTTGTGGATTTTTGGCAACAGCCAAACCGGTAAGACCAGTCGTCTGAAATCATAATTGATTGAAAACATTTTCATTGAGCTAATAACCGGACGAACAAACCATGATTCATTGATTCCCGAATCTCTGGTCTCAATAAAATATATTGATGTGAATTGCCAATGCCAGCCCAAAAAGGCAAAGACTGACATGACATCCCGATTTTGAACATGAAACGTTCCATTGCTGGGTCATGTCTCACCATCAAAAACACTGTATTATCAGGGAAAACGTTAAATCTACAGAGGAAACCCATGATCGATATCATTTACGCGTAACAAACCCCAGCAAATTACATCAAATAATCGAGAAAATTAAAATTCTCACCGTCTTCAAAACAGCGGCCATCTTGAATCCTAATGTCGCGTAGAAACTTCAACTCATGGAAAATTGATCAGAAAAAATCTCCCCAAAAATAACATTGAAATGGAAACTCAAAGACTTTTAAAATTCTCTTTATCATCGAAATTGATTGTTTTCATTAATTTGTGATGAAATCGGTTGATATTGAATGTCCAGGATGTGAGGTTTTTGTCGCGCCGATTGTGGAGATGATTTTATATTTTGATTTATAGCCATGGAATGTTTTTATGGCCGTGATTTATTCAAACACTCAATGATTGCGATAATAACCACCACGGATCAGTAGATTAGAATCAGTTCTAAAATTCTACAGGTAAAAATCCGGTGCCAGACCCGAAAATTATCTAGAAATCACTGTATTTATATCCTCGCAATTCAATACAATCATAAATTCAGTTATATTCCAAATGGTTTATTAATATTATTGTCTAAAGTCTAAGAATGTTAATTTCGCATTAACACAGACAGCACCCCTGGGGCTGATTATTAAGGGGGCGACAACTATAACTCGGTAATCCTCTTCTGTGTTCATGGCTCAGAGGATAAGGTGCTGAAGTGAGAGGTCGGTTTGGAAAGTCCCGGTGATGAAGCTATTTAAGCCGATGTCTGGTGGAGAATAACATCAGTCAGTGACTGCTGTCAGTGATCCTGGACGCACACATCTTTTCATCCAACTCCAGCAGGGATCCAAACCTGATGGCATCGTTACACTTGTCTTAGCCACGGTATTATAAAACCCTGCCACATTGCGCTGGTTTTCTGCAAGAAAACTTGCTGCACCAATCAGATTGCCCGTTGTAAAATCGCGCTGAGGCAAACTTCATAGATAAAATTTTAATGGAAAAATCCAGGCTAAAATCAAACAGGATTTCTGATTGGCTAATAATTACATCATCTAAGCTGTGCACCGGGGCTAGTGTGACAGAACCGTGGCGATCAAGTCTCAGTCAGGCTCGAGTCCCTGCCCCGGGTAGGATCCTGTCTGGTAGAGTATTTGTATAATGTATAAATGTATTTTCAGATTGACCGAGAATATGATGTCTTCACGGAAAAGGAAGAAAATCCTGAAAGGAACGTGTGATGAATGCGGAGAGGATCACATTATGGGGTTTTACAGGTGTCCCGAGTGTCAACATAAATCACCGTGTCCCGCATTGTTAGAAATCCACATGGACGACAGTCATAATTGTAATCTGGAATATCCGTGTCCATTCTGCGACGAAATCAACGCCGATTACGCGCAGTTAGAATTACACGTAGGTCAAGGTCACGGGTTCGCGTTCGTAACCGACGACGACCGTGTCAATAATAAACGTCGTCGTCTGTCGTCGAATCGCGGAAATAAACGATCGACGGAAAATAACACCATCGATTTAACCTTGAGTGACGATTCCGATGACCTTATCGTAGTGCTGCCACCTACAACAACACAGGCACCCCCTGCAACAGATGACATCATAGTGCTGCCACCTACAACAACACAGGCGCCCCCTGCAACGGATGACATCACAGTGCTGCCATCTATAACAACACGGGCGCCCCCTGCGACAGACGACATCATTATGCTGCCATCCACAACAATACAGGCGCCCCCTGCAACAGATGACATCATAGTGCTGCCACCTACAACAACACAGGTGCCCACTTCAGCAGACGACATCATAGTGCTGCCACCTACAACAACACAGGCGCCCCCTTCAGCAGGGGATGCTGTGATGTTGCCCCCTACAACAACACAGGTTGACCGTTCAGCAGATGAGAAGATCGTGCTGCCACTTACAACACAGGTGCCCCCTACAGCGGATAAGGTCATTGTGCTGCCATCTACAGCAGCAGATGAAGTGATAGTGCTACCACCTACAAAACAGGTGCCAACTGCAATACTCGAGTTGACAGCAAATGAAGAAGAAACAGTGGTGCCACCTACAGCAGAGAATGTAACTAGTGTAAATACAGATACCCGTCAATCATCTGTTGCTGGTTCTACCGCTATGTCAGGTTCTACCGCTGAGTCAGGTTCTGTTGCTATGTCAGGTTCTACAACTGAGCCGGGTTCTGTTACTCTGTCAGGTTCTACCGTTGAGTCAGGTTCCGTTGCTCTGTCAGGTTCTATCACTGAGTCAGGTTCTAACGGTGTATCAGATTTTTTGGTTTGCCCTCGACAAACTTCTGAAAAAACTGAAAAAAATGCGCTTACTGAAACTGTATCACCGCCGAGAGTGGTGCGAGAACATTCCGATGTTTTAGTCATCGATGATTTTACCGAACCACCGAGTATTCAACGAAACACTGAACTACGTGAAACCGTGCGAACAAATCCGACTTCGTCCGTGCGAGATGTCCATCAAATTCGTAGACCGAGTATCGATTGTTGCGATTCCGGATTGTGTAAAATATCGGATGTTCGTTCGATATCTGTCGAACGACATCAAATCTCGAATATCACGTTAACTGCGCATGAACAAACGTCTGCTAGTGAAATAACTCTGTTAGATATATCGTTAAAATCATCTACGCAATCGTCTGATATATCTAAATCCAGTGTTACTGCTGCCTGTGCACAATCATATCTTAATTCACGCTCATATTTAAATAAAACGGTCGCCGCTCCTGATGTAGAACTTCTCACTAATCGCGTGCAACAAAAAACACTATTGAAAGATGACCCGATAGACAACGACGGATGCTCTCCTCACCATCCTGCCAACATCGCCACCACCTCCTCCTCGAGTTCATTGTCTCCTGCTGAAACAATCTCACCGTGCCATTTATCATCTAGCGATAAACACACCGATCCAACAGAAAATACTACTGCTGACGCGGATGCTGCGGCAGCGGCTGATGCAGATGCAACCAGCGCAGATATTGTTGATATTGCATTATCGGAAAATAAATCACAAGATGATCTAACGTCAGAAAGTAAAACACCTATTCTACCTTCTGACTTCTGTCAGGAGGAACCGAGTCGGCCTCCTGACTCCAGTAAGGGTGGATCCAGTGAGGGGAGACCAACTCAACTTTCTGAGCCCTGTGAGGGGAGACCGAATCAAGTTTCTAAGGTCTGTGAGGGGAGACCAACTCAACTTTCTGAGTCCTGTGAGGGGAGACCAAATCAATTTTCTGAGCCCTGTGAGGGGAGACCAACTCAACTTTCTGAGTCCTGTGAGGGGAGACCAAATCAAGTTTCTGAGTCAAGTGAGGGGAGACCAACTCAACTTTCTGAGCCCTGTGAGGACAAACCAAGTCAACCTGGTGACTCTTGTGAAGACAAACCAAGTCTGCCTTCTAATTCCTACAAAGACAGACCAGCTCAACTGTCTGGCTCCTGCAAGGATGGACTGACTCCACCTTCTGGTTCCCGTGAGCAGACATCAAGTCGGGCCTCTACCCCGTGTGATTCAATCTCAGAATCTGATGATTTTTCTGATGCTAGTCTAGTTAGTTCTTCTTCCAAAGAGGTCGATAGTCAAGGTGTAGAGTCAGGTAAAGAACGAGCAAGTTCGGGGAGAAAAAAAGGGCATAAATCAACAACCGGTTGTAGGAAAGAAAAGGTCGCTAAAAAGAAGAAAGTGAAAAAAACTGATTTATTAAAAAAGTTGAAAAAGCAGGCATTGAAATCGAACGCTTGTTTATCGGAAAAAAGAGGATCTACTTCGAAGAAGAGTAAAGAGATGGCGGTTACTGAGCAGCCAGAGCGTGTAGAGGAAACCGAGAATGACATCGGAAAGGATGATAATAAAGATAATGATACTGAAGATGATTTGGATGATTTTAACCCGCAAGACGTCCATTATATCGACGTGAATTCAGATTTAACGTTTAAATGTAGTAAATGCGACGGAATGTGGTTGAAGAATATGTTCCAAGTTCGAACTCACGTCATCGAGAAACATTTACCGATGAAACCGTATTCATGTTCAAACTGCGAGTACGTCGACACGACAACCAGTCGACTCGTTGCGCATTTCAAACAAGTTCATTTCAACGATCGAAGTAAAATAGTCACGAATAGAAACGTCACGGAAATGCAGCAAAACGCGTGGTCGCTGATTCAGAAAATGACGCAGAAGAAAGTCGATAAAATTCAAGAGACTTCGGATGATCACTTGAAACGTGAACAAATGAGATCTTTTAATCAGTTTCAAGAACATTTCTATCGGAATGCTACAATGAATAGAAACAAACCGATGAGTCCTTCGATAACTCCGATTCCTGATTCAATGAGAATCAGAGAAATCTGGAGACATAGCGAACAATCACCTCTCCACCGATACTCCAAAAAGCAACCACAGCTTCAACCAGACTCCAACAAACAATCACAGCTTCAACCAGACTCCAACAAACAATCACAGCTTCAACCAGACTCCAACAAACAATCACAGCTTCAACCAGACTCCAACAAGCAATCACAGCTTCAACCAGACTCCAACAAACAATCACAGCTTCAACCAGACTCCAACAAACAATCACAGCTTCAACCAGACTCAAACAAACAATCACAGCTTCAACCAAACTCCAACAAGCAATCACAGCTTGCTCCAAACTCATCAACTAATGAACAAACAGCTACTTCATCAGCAACTCCTACTGCCTCATCTGTTGTTCCAACTATTGCATCATCTGTTGTCCCAACTACTGCATCATCTGTTGTCCCAACTACTGCATCACCTGTTGTTCCAACTATTGCATCATCTGTTGTTCCAACTATTGCATCATCTGTTGTTCCAACTATTGCATCATCTGTTGTTCCAACTATTGCATCATCTGTTGTTCCAACTACTGCATCATCTGTTGTTCCAACTATTGCATCATCTGTTGTTCCAACTATTGCATCATCTGTTGTTCCAACTATTGCATCATCTCTTGCTTCAACTCCCACCGCCTCATCTGTTGCCTCATTTTCTGCCTCAACTGGTGCCTCAACCTCTCGCATAGTCTCACCTCCTCCAACTGTCTCGCAATGTATTTCAGCCTCACATCCAACGCATTTTTCAACTGCCTCAAATGCTCCAACTGTCTCACATACTCCAACAGTCACAAGTCCATCCACAGCTACACTGCCTCTAACAACCTCACATTCTGCAACCATTTCCCATACTGGTGCTGCTCTCATAACCTCAAATGGTCCTCAAGCTACACAGATCTTTAAGGCCTCACTCATGCCATCAGCCTCACAAATTCTAATGACTTCACTTCAAATGGCCCCTCAAGCAGCAGTAGCCTCACATGTTTCGAAATCTAAAGATGTCGTTGTGCCAACACTTTTACGTAATACTTTATTTAGAGACAACCTACCTAGTTTATATATACCAAATTTCAGTGCAAATGAACGGATCGTCTCCACAAACAATAACACTCAGGTCACTACACCGACAACACTACTGCTAGCTACAAACCCTCGGGTGCCCTTTGGGCCAAAAGTTTCAAATACAAATTCTTGTGGCATAGGTAATTCTACCGTGGCACCGAATACTAATCCTCTGATTCCTCTAACGCCACCTACTGGTGTTCCCATGACTGCCTCGTCTCTATCGACAAGTGCTACGGTCAACAATATTGTTTCTACGGCAACATCTGAAGCATCGGCAACGAATGGAACAGTAAGCGATTTGACGAGCAAACGTACAACTATCGGTCCAACTCTTTTGCTGTCTCATTTCGTAACTTCAAGCTTGGTTTGTCCGATGTGCGGCGTTTTTAAAGTAGGTCGTTTCGATCATCTTATTTATCACATTTGTAAAAATCACCTGACGCTTGAACCGTATACGTGTGACTGTACGCGTCTGTGTCACGCTAAATTCCGTATTCTACCCGACTTATTACTGCACATGAACGCCAACCATTCGCAATATCCGCAAGTTCTCATCTGCGACGACGAGTTGGTCGCGCAGCAACAAGCCGAGTGGCAAAAACTGTTCCCGTTGCAGTTGTGCGAAGCGGAAATCAACGCGAATCGTAATTTCATGGAGAAGCATTTCGTACGGGTGATTAACGCATTGCACCTAGGAACGATCAATGATAAACGTCTGCAATCTATGATCAGTCGAAGTCTTTTGATAAAATTAACCGGGAACAAATTATTCGATTCGTTCAGATCTGTGAAAACCAACGTTAGACAAACAAGAGCAGCGTTGAATTCTACTGATACGACAGATACTTGTAAGTTTACACTATTGAAACCAAGGACTAGTCGTCGTCATTTAAGTACAAAAAATTGTCGTAAATCTTGTATTTATTTTCTGAACTCATTCTAGACACATACCTACAATGAAATATTTTTGATACTTGTTGTTTCAGGCAGTTCGGTTAACGCCGCTGAACCGCAGCAGACGGCGCCACCTGTGATAGATGTTTGTATAGATGATGATGATGATGAAAAAGATAATGATGATGAGAGTCTGTCTGTTGCGTCCACTGGTGCGTATTAATGTACATTTCATTACAAAAACGTGGATCGTCGGGTCATTCATTTATTACCTACGCATTAGGGGAGGGGTCAGTGCACAAATGCTTAATGTATATGAAAAAATTGCCGATTTTGCGCACGGAGGGGGAGGGGGGGTTGAAAAAGTCAAATTGTATGCGTACTCAATAAATGAATGATCCCAAGTAGAAAATGTTTGTAGTGGGTTTTAAACATATTACGCAGATAGTTTTATATTGCATCCATCTCTATGTAGTGAATTCATATCTGTATCTGTGTAATACAGTTTAATACAGAGCTCAATGTATTTCTCATTTTCTGTATCTGTGTAATACAGTTTAATACAGAGCTCAATATATTTCTCATTTTCTGTATCTGTTTAATTCAGTTAAAGGTATTTCTTGTTTTGTTTTTTTTTTTCAGATACAGTATTATGTTTCAATAATCTCGCTGATGGTCGATACGAATGCGTTGAATGTAAACTTGTCTGCGATCAGTTCGGATATTTAGTAAACCACGTCAAAACGGTTCACGTAGTCGAGTCTCCATATACGTGTCTAACGTGTGGCGTGAACTTCCACATTATAGGTGACGCCACTTGTCATTTATTCGTACACCACGCCGCGGCCGACCGAGTCTCACCTTTGAAGGTCATATTGGATCTGGAGCAAATTCGAAAACAAGAAAATATCTGCAAGAGTAAATTGAAATCTACGATGTATAAAACGTATTGTACGAATTATAGTGCGTTCTTACGATCGTGTTTGAGGAAAGACTCCGATTTAGTGAAAGGCGAACGCATCGTCTGCGAGACGATTCTCTCAGCAGACGCATTTATATCCGTCGTCCCCGACGATTTCATTCATTATTACGCGATTTCTGGCGGTAAAATCGTCGAACGGAACGCGAGTAATGCGGCGGCAACAGATCGAGTGGTTGATCCTGACGATATTTCTGATTTATCGTTTCGCACCGAAGCTCATCGTCTGCTGTGTTTAACCGATAACTGTAAATACTCTTCGCGTCATTTTCAAAGTTTCATTTCTCATTTATGTTCGCAGCATCGCCGTTGGAAACCGTTTGTTTGTACGGACTGTTCGAAACGTTTCGCTAGTATGTTCCTATTGTTCGTACACATCGGTTACGGTTGCCATACGCGACGCATGTTGATCGAAGTCGAATGTTACCGGTCGCAGAAGAGTTTCATTCACCACGTCTGCGACCGGTTGGGTCAAGGTTACGCGGAGTTATACAAACAATTTAAATACAATGATTTCCATTGGTTTCACTGCACGTCAGTGAGATCTACTCTCGATGGATTCATGCAGTACTCGTTTAACTCACACCAACATGATTATATCACATTGAAACATTACGCGAATGTCCTTTCATTAACGTATTCAAACGAAATAAAACTACATCAGGAAGCTCAATCTGCTCCAGCGCCTGAATGTTCTCCAGAAGCTCAAGCTGTTCCAGCAACTCCATATGCTCCAGAAGCTCAAGCTGCTCCAGCACATCAATGTGCACCAGTGGCTCAAGCTGCTCCAGTGCTTCAATGTGCTCCAGAACCTGCTTCTGCTGCACTTCTATGTGCTCCAGAAGCTCAAGCTGCTCTTGCTTCTCAATGTGCTCCAGAACCTGCTCCTGCGCCTCTATGTGCTCCAGAAGCTCAAACTACTCCAGTGCCTCAATGTGCAGCAGAAGCTCAGTCTGCTCCAGTGCTTCAATGTGCTCCAGAACCTGCTCCTGCGCCTCTATGTGCTCCAGAAGCTCAAACTACTCCAGTGCCTCAATGTGCAGCAGAAGCTCAAGCTGCTCCAGTGCTTCAATGTGCACCAGAAGCTCAAGCTGCTCCAGCACCTCAAGGTACACCAGAAGCTCAAGCTGCTCCAGCACCTCAAGGTGCTCCAGAAGCTCAAGCTGCTCCAGTGCTTCAATGTGCTCCAGAAGCTCAAGCTGCTCCAGCACCTCAAGGTGCTCCAGCACCTCAAGGTGCTCCAGAAGCTCAACAAGTTCTGTCTGTACCAGATGTTCAGTCTGCTGTAACTGCTTTGTACGCTCCAGAAGCTCAAGCTGCTCCAGCACCTCAATGTGCACCAGAACCTGCTCCTGCTGCACCTCAATGTGCACCAGAACCTGCTCCTGCTGCACCTCAATGTGCACCAGAACCTGCTCCTGCTGCACCTCTTTGTGCACCAGAAGCTCAACAAGTTCTGTCTGTACCAGATGTTCAGTCTGCTGTAACTGCTTTGTACGCTCCAGTACTTCAAAAAGATCATTCAGCTCAAGAAGTTCAGTCGACCCCAGATGCTCCAACAAGTCCATCTCCAACTGACTCAAACAATCAGCTCGAACCAATGAAACTGAACCTTATTGTATCACAGCCAGAAACTGCTGAACAATTATCAAATACAGTTCAGGGGGATAGCGATGTAGTAAGTGGTGTAACTATAGCTTCTGAGCTGCCAGCTACAAATAGCGATACTAGTTCTTCTACATCTGAACTACCGGTAGCTTCCAGCGATAACACAGCTTCCCAGCTACCAACATGGACAAATGAATTACCAGTTGGATCTAATGGCATCACAGTTACCGAGCTGCTAGCTTTAAATGACAATACTTCTCTGAACTCAGCTACCAAAAGTATTACGAATTCTGAACAGCCAGGATCAATGAGTGATACAGCTATTGATGTGAACAGGTCGAGTGCAGCAGCAGTGGTCGTTGTATCAGATGAATCAGCTGCACAGGCGACAGAAGTCGAGGTATCCGAAGTATCTGAACGCGTAGCTCATACCGATGTGACTGATTCAGCGTTAACCCAGCTCCGCTATCCGGCTACCAATCGGAACCAGGTGAAGGTCTCCGCACCAAACGGTGAGACTTTATTCTCGTGTCCAAAATGTGAATTTCAAGATTCGAAAATCCGTCGTTTTTTCAATCATTTCAAAAGCGCGCATTTGAAATATACTCCGTTCCGCTGCTCGGCGTGCGAATTTAAATGTGAAATCATTACCGATTTTTTCGTGCATTCGTTAATTCGTCACCGTGACGACGAGCGATGTGTGTTGTATTTAAACGTGTGCGATTACGAGAAACAGGACCAGGCGTTGTTCTTCGCTCTCGACGAGTTCGAGTTGGGCGAATATTTCGAAACGATCGTCGAATTTCAGAAAAAATGGAGCGAAAAATATCTGACGGAAATCGCGACCGATTCTGATGATTTTACGAGAGTTTTTCAACTCGATCGACGCCGAATAAATGAAATCCTATCTACTCACTTACCAGAGGTGGATTCTCCCGATGCTGATCCCGCCGCCAATGATGAAGTTGTTTTTTCGGTGAGAGCTCTGGAATTGTCGACGCCAACCGACGCCGTAAACCGCGACGCGATCAGACGGAAATTAAACGAGTTCGATTTCGGTGATAAATCAATCGATTGTTACGTTTGTCGAACGGAGTTTAAGACATTCGATTAAAACCGTTCACGTGTAGAATATGCGACCTGCAAGAAAAATCACGAGAAACGATCGTCGACCATTTGAGTTCGGAACATTCGTCGGTGTTCGACGCCGGCGACGAACGACGGTTTATCAAAATTAACGAAATCGATTTGAAAAAACGAGAAAAACTTGTGAACTTTTTGTTGCTGATTAGTTGCGTCGTACCGAAAACTGGATCATCGATGTTCGACCATATTCGGTGTTTATTAAACTGTGGATTGTGTTCGGCTCCTCCGATGACGTGTATCATCGATATGCACGCTCATATTTTATCGAAACATTTCAACATAATCAAAAACCGAACGATTATTTGTATGGAAGGTTGCGACGAGGTCGTTTCCGTCGAGGAAATCGGACGCCATTATCAACGGAATCATCCGCATCATACGTGTTTATTTAATCTGAATCCGACTCCGTCGAGCGAATTGATCGCTAAAATCAAAAACATATTCAAGACAATAACAGTCTGTGATGAACAACATGTTGATCTTACCGAGAAACAGTTAGCTTTAATTGAACCGACTTTTGAGGCCTTGATTCGGAACAAATTCGAGCTGCAATAGTATTTACATCGGTTCTCTATCTTTCGAGATCAACTCAACTTTTATTTTTGGTGCTACTTGAGATTCTGTAGTCGAATTCAGCCAAGTGGTCATCAGATGAGTGTTCGCGCAGGGCTGCCAACTGTTCCTGATATTCAGTATTTGTTATATAACAAGAAATACCGATTTGATTTGATGCATACGCAAATATGAAACATGTTACTGAAGGTCTAACTGTGATTACTGATTAATTTGAACAGAAATATGAAAGATGTTACTGAGGGTCTTACTGTTGATTACTGATTAATTTGAACATTTTTCTTACATATTTCTTTCAATGAAATGTTACTGAAAAAAATTCAATTTGTTATTGATAGCACTTTTCAGATGTTGGCAGCCCTGCTGAAGTCATCTCAATGTATGAATCTAAATTCGTAATTACAATTTAATTTTCGAAGTGTAAGTCATCGCGTTATGACTACGACGACTCCGAGCTGAGTTTGACTGCAATAATGAATGTTTCCCAACAAGTTTTCATCAGGACCTTGCATTTTCTAAGACTATTGAATTTTTTTTCAAAATCAACTCTTTGAAATTTTGCTTATATTATTGAAGATCATGTATGAAAATGTTTGCAGGCCGAACTTCATTGATTTATCACGATTGAGGTTTTCATAGTCAAATAGTCGATCTTTGCCAGTTTGTGCTCACTGTTTATAGTTTTATATTGTATTAGGGTTATTTTTGTTACCTTTCAAGTATTAATGAATAGACTATCAAAATTTGAATTCAAAGCATTTCTCAGAAAGTTGAAGAAATTTGAATTAAATACAAAAATGTTGTTTTTTTAAATCGTAATCGTAGTTTGTTCCTTATGATCAACTCAACTTGTGGAACCAAGTTTTTTTGTCATTTTGAAATTAGAAAAAAAATCACAAATGAAGTTATTTTGACTTCTAAACCGTAATTGACTGTTGAATAATGAATATTTGTGTTTACTCATTAATAATACATGTTTCTTATATTTTGTAATTCGTTGAAAGCTATACATGGATATGTAACATTTTTTTGTGTTGTTGACGAGTAATTTTACCACTAGACTCCGCTCGAGTCGGACACCTTTTGGCAACATGACCCGATTGGTAATTAGATGTTATATTTTAATTGTCACAAAAATATTTCAACAAACGTCCAAGTTGAAAAACAGTCATATCTCTAAGTTGTTCAGATCTGTTTTGAGCTAAAGCTGCTCTGTGTAATGTTGTATGAGCAATGTCAACAGGAACACAGACAGTGATCTGAATGGAAGCATTTACAGTAGAACCTCACCTCAGATACAACGATTTATCGGTTATTGCAAACCTACAATTTTGTCCCAAATACGACCATATCATTTACTTTCATACTCGATATAATTAACCCTTTCAGTGCGTCTACACCGCAGTGCGGTGTATAAATCAGCGATGGATTTTGCTAGTACACCGCATCGCAGTGTATTGATGTAATTAGTAATTTGTAATTATCTCTATTGAAAAATGGCAGCAAGTGTCAAACATAGTGAAATACTAGTAACTAACGATACACCGCACTGCGGTGTAGACGCACTATAGTGGTATTCCCATTGTTCAACACACTAGGGTGGAATTTTTTAGAATTTTCAAATTTTCTCCAGCACTATAGGGTATTAATTAGTCAGCACTGAAAGGGTTAACAAACTATCGGTTATAATGAACAGATTTTCTGTTCTCCTGTGAAGAGTTCGTTGTAACGAGGTTCTACTATTATAATCAATTATCAATTAATTGTAGTCTATTATATCTAAGCACCAAATTCTCAGAAAACAATGACTAAAATTACGGTCAAAGTCAGTTATAACATCAATTTGATGAACTGAAAGACATAACTTATTTAATCTAGTTATCTTTTATTGAATTGAAGTTTGATTTTGTATCCGATCATATTTTGATTCTCGCAATATCAATGTGAGTATTTGGGGTTAATAATGAACTGATTTAGACAGTATTAGACAGAAACATCACGCGTTTGAATTGTGATGTTTTGCTCAATATTTAGATGTAGTTTGTATTCACCTTAAGTAAAGATGACAAAAATATCAATTATGTTTGGAATTTAAAGTAGAATGAGAGATTATGTTTGATTTGTTTCTATAGTAGGAAAGTTTATTTAAGTTTTTTTCACATGTGTTCATTATCATGCAATAAAGAAATATAATATGTCCACTATTTCTGTTTGTTTGTTTCCTGCGTTTAACTTTATTCAATGAATTCATCATTCTAAAAAGGGAAATTTTCTCTACACCTCCAATTACAGCCGCTCCTGTCCTTCCATAACCTCAGCAGGGTTCGAACCGGGAACTCTCAGCTCACCAGCTCTCACTACCGAATGAGTGTGTTTATCTAAAACTTCATTCAATGATCGAGGTTGAGTTCTCATTCCTACAAGGGAGAATTATCCGGCAAAAGGGAAGAAAATTTAATTGCCCCACGCCCAGAACTGGAAATGATAATCCTAACTTCTAAAAGTAATAAATTCGATAACCCTAACCCTAGGTTGGCCATAACCCTAACCCTAGCTGGTCTCGAACTCGCAACATCTAGTATGTCAAACGAGTACGCTACCACTAGACCACTGAGCTGCGATAGTTTTGGTTCGTGGTGTTTGTAATATCAGTGTGGTGACCCATTCTGTGGTGACCAGTCAGGTGTGCGGTGACCGATAATCACATTTACAATACCGTCACATCACGCGCCAGGAATTTAGAGTGCGCAATTCTCAGTTCCAATTAACAGAACGCGCACCTGACTGATTCCATGAAATACAATTTCTTCTTCCAAAGAAACGCACAGAGATCATAAGATTGTAAATTCTTAACTTCAGAACTGCAGATAACGGCTTTCCCTACATGGACCTCGGCCGCGGGACTGCTTGTGAAAGAAAGAATGATGGTGATGAGAGTCTGTACCTAACTCATGGCCATACAATCTTTGTTTTGGTTCAGTATTGTTCGGATAAAGACAAAGACTCGATCTGAATTCAACTCATTGGTTTATACATGTAGATGAACTATCGGGAACTTCTCCACAATTATGTGCGACTTGGTTAATAAATTGGTTAAGCTATGACTCGACTAGCGGTTTCGTTTTGAGACTGAGGGCTCCTTTCTCGATTGTTCACTCTATTAATTATTTCTTGTATAAACTTTTGTTTTTATGCTACATGTATTATGTACTCTGTATTAAATGTCATTCTCCAATGTTTTGTCCTGTAAATTTGTCGCATGTCTTATCCTATGTATAAATGTTATATACGGCGCAATAGATATAAGTTCAAGTTCAAGTTCAAGGTCAAGTATCGGGCTACACGAAGGCTATTCTATACTTATTTCTTTAGATTATATATATATATATATATATATTTACATGTAAACGATTGAGACTGTCTGTCGGGAACGTGCGGGGATTGGGAGGGGCATATGGTTCTCACCCATCTCTTGAGGGGCGCCCTGTGGTGAGAAAATGGGCACAATTACACTATCGATGTCCATTTGATAATTTGCAACCAAATTAAAACACATTTTCCAGCTACGCGTGAAACCAACGACTCTTTTAATATCTCCAAATGTGGATCTCAAAATGACCCGCTCATACTCTGTAGTATATATACAGGTAGAACTTACAACGATGGATCTTGATTTCGTTTTTTAAAAATCTTTTGTCCAGCGCTTATTTGAAAAGCACACTTCAAAAAGGGTGGCTTCGATGCAAGCACTAGTTTCGATATCCGAAGTTCCTCCCTCGAATCGGTTCACTATTGCTTAAATAAACGATTTATTTATATTTTTCCACTAATATTCTCGACGCAATAGATATAATATAATGTATATTAAGGATTTGTATAATGGTTTATTTTCTTGTCAATAAAAGGACACTATGTCACTAAATGACACTTCAGAGCTTCGCGGCCTGTCGTACTTTGGGCGACTTATTTTATAACGCTCATGATTCGTTTCTGGAAATAAGACTTTGAATAAGTGTATGGTCAGTCAGCCGAGGTTATCGTTTCTTAGAAAGGGTCAGTTTCTTTACGTGTTATTGATATATTGAAGTACCAATGACCCCCACAGGCCCGCTGAGCCAATTAGGAGACCGCGGCACGTGAGGACCGTGACCCGTGACCACCTGTTACCGCTACCTGGTGTTAAAACCATAAACTAAACAAGGCGGCGATTTACGCACTTATTTAGTGTACGTGAGAGACAAATTAACGTGACCAAATTACGATTTGCGGACGACATTGGCAATAAATCCATTTCTGATCGAATCTGAATCGTCAAATATAATCTTTTGTCCTGAAATTACGCTTTTTATAAGTCGACTTTTTAGTCGAAGTAGTTCACGGATTCGAGACGGTATCAATACGCGTTAATGGTGGCGCTATTTCTGTTGAGAGTCAGTGTTATACGGTTTGAAGAATCAGTAATTCTAAATCGCGATTAGCGGCGTAAATACCGCGCCTAGGATTAATACTGACGTCTAGGATGTACGCGGGTTGGATGTTTAACGGTTCGGATAGATGAGATCGGGTTTGGTTCGCGCCTGAAACTGACAATTAATCGTTGAATAGGGTGAGATTTCCACCAGTCACAAACCCGGAAGTCTTTTTTTGTTGTGTGGTCTGTTTTTTAGTCGTTTTTCGCGTCTCACACGATTTTGTTCGGAATTCAATCGGCTGCGACCATCTCCAAACCCTGTCAGGAAAGTCATTTCGTCCGGAAACGTGTCCGTTCAGTCCTTGTAGTACTTCTCGTCCGATTCCAGGAAACTTCACGCAATTTTCTTCTCTAATTTACATCATTGGAAACTCAACGGATTTTAATGATTCGTTTAGATCATCATGTTGCAGAGAGTAACGAATTTAAAGGTAACTAGTTTAGACTGTGACTGTAAGTCCAGACGGTGCGTCGGAGTCGACCTGTTTCAGAGCGTCGTCGACCGGTTTGACCGGTTCAGTCGTGTCGATACTGAAGTCGTTAGTATACGCATGGCTTCAAACTACGCTCTGTTCCCGCGAGATCCGATGGACAACTACCTCTCGTATGTTTACACATACGGCTGGGAACTCATTTAGTAACGATCGGAATAATTATAATTAATTAAAATTATAATTAATAGTTGAGCGTGTGCGTGTGAGAGTGATGAGTAAAGGACGAGGCGGCGCGACCTCCGCGAGTGACAACGAGGGAATCAACGGAGAAACAATGAGTAATAGAGATTCGGTCGTAACCGTAGCGACGACGAAACAATCGTCGTCGACGACGATGAAACGGAATAAAGTAACGGATTCGTCCTCTAACGGAA
This sequence comes from Tubulanus polymorphus, assembly GCF_964204645.1. Classification (NCBI taxonomy): domain Eukaryota; kingdom Metazoa; phylum Nemertea; class Palaeonemertea; order Tubulaniformes; family Tubulanidae; genus Tubulanus; species Tubulanus polymorphus. The sequence continues at coordinate 979,854 of NC_134027.1, read as the reverse complement.
CCGGGTCGAACGGAACGTCTCCGGTCAGGAAACATATATTCCGTACTGTATCCGGATACTCGGATGTTAACGATGTAGAAGTGACTGATCCGGTCGCCGGGGAGGTAACGTATCATAAACACGGCGTATCCGGGGAGATACCGTATCATAAACACGCCGCAGAACAGACGAGAAAAACCAACAATAAAAATGGCGGAGGTACGAACTCGAGCGTCGTCGCGGCGACGAGTGAGGTTCAACTGCGTAAACCGGTAAAACGAAGTCGATTTCGCGTGAGTAAGGTTCCTTCGACGAATCATGATTTATTAGAGGAAACTCCCGAAATACAACAACAACAACCGAAATCAGCGTTAAAACAAACGGGTGCGATCGGATTGAACGGAGCGTCCGGGTCCGCCGGGAATACCGCTACCGTCGTTAAAAAACAGGTTACCATCGACGATAAAAGTTTAGAGAAGAGCGAGGATGACGTCGCTATGGTTACCGATACTGCCGATCAGAAAACAATCGTAACCGTCGACGACGGTATTATAAACGTATCGTCGGCGGTTGTCGTGGTTACGGATGATGCGTTGTTGCATCGTACGGAGAGTGAGATATTCCGGGACGGTGATCTGATCGACGGAGAGGTGAGGAAGGATAGCGAGAGTCGCGAGGATGAAATCGATGAGAAATCTATCGCGTCGTCGCCGAATGGACGATTTCTGAAGTTTGACGTCGAAATCGGACGCGGTTCGTTTAAAACCGTGTTTAAAGGTCTCGATACGGAAACGGGAGTAGCGGTCGCATGGTGTGAATTACAGGTACGCAGCAGCTGTCAGTTTTACTTGTCTCTAATACAATGTATATTGTAGGTTCTTAAGCAGCAAGCAGTCTGATCCAGTTCCACAGTTTAGCATCATTGCAACTCGAGGTCCGTTGAAGTGTGAAATGAACTCAATTTTTTTAACTCATCTGAGTCAAATTTAACCTGTTGAACTGAAGAACTGTCTTCAAAGAGCGTCGAGTGTAGGAAGAACCCACTGAGCAGACCTTTAGTTTATTCAGGGTAGATCCCCCATGTGTTGCGACAAATCAACATCGAATCAAACTGGATTCAGAATTTGACAGTTTGGTATGAAACGTTTAAACTACTCGGTCAACTTGAAAAAAAGCCTGATTTTTACTGAAACATGAAATGTACAACTCTTTGGTAGAGTGAATCATTCATACCACACATAACTCAATGATTGCGGGACTTGAATCACTCACTTTTAAAACGAAATTTATTTACATATTTGTGGTTTAGGCCTATGATTTGCAGTTGTGTGTGATGTTAGTAAGTTTTCCTAGTATTCGACCTCGAAACCCCAAGCTCCCCTCCCCCTCCCCCCTGAACGGGTGAAGTTACTATAACTGTGTTGATTGATGACTAATACTGAATATTGAAGGGTAATTTACACTTTGTAACATTGATCTCGAGTTGCTGCTTGGTCTAGACTAAAACTTGCCGTCTCTTCTCGGCAATGAAAATTCCTAAACAGAATTAACTCTTAACACCTGGGTTATATAAGGGGGGGAGGGGGGTTTCACGAGGGCAACGCATGATATATCGCTCTCCTGCTATTTCATAACTTTGGAAAAATCTTGTTCTTTATTCTAGACGTGCTACAAGTATTGGGGGCATCTTCCTGCAGGAGGGCAATCTGATATTGAGGCTTTGAATTTTTTTTATTTAGATAAAAGAAAAAACCCTTAATATCCTCTTTTTCCTGAACTTGTCTTCTATAACATAAGGATAGCTCTTCGTATTGTATGTGACGAGTTTATTCTTTATGACTTTGTACTAAAATTAGGTTACAACACTTTAAAGTTTTTTTTTTGGCGCCTCTGATATCACAGGATCAAGAATAATCCGAAGCTTATGTAGTTTTTTTTTCAAAGAGTTTTTATAGGCTTTATTTCATATTAATTGCGGTAATTGTTTCTAGGAAAGTAAGTTGAATATCTGTGGTGGCGTTTAGTAGAGAAAAGGTTTTATCGTTATTTTTGCGTTAATTGCAATTTATTGGTTGTAAAAACGTTATTTTCAGGTCTTTCAAAAATAGTTTTATTGCTGCCCATATTTCATGGTTTTATGAGATATTTCATACGAGTGTTGTATTATTTTTATACAATTATTTTTTAGGCGATCTACATTTTTATTCTAAGTTGATTATAATCTTTCCTGTTGAGAAATCAAATTATGAGATTTGCAAATCCGCTAAAATTGGTGTATATTTTCAAGTTTTAAACTATAGAATTCTAATATGAACTAACTGCCCAAAAACTGCTGCAGCTTTTCAGGATTTCAGATGTAGAAATAAGAAAATAAAATAATTTTGAAATGTTCTGGATTTCAGGATAAGAAATGGAACCGCAGCGAAAAACAACGATTTCGTGAAGAAGCTGAAATGTTGAAAGGTTTACAACATCCGAACATCGTACGGTTCTACGACTCATGGGAGGAACCGACCGCCAGGGGGCGCAAAGTCATCGTATTAGTTACCGAACTTATGACATCGGGAACCCTAAAAACGTAAGTTACAAACAATTTAATTGATATCAGCAGCACCCCGTCGGTTCCATCTAGTCAGTCTACAAATTATTATCAGTTTTAGAATTTAAACCATTTTTGGACTAAAGTCACGACTGTGCAACTGAACCCAACAGGTAGAAATCTGCATCTTCAAGTAACCATACCAACACCTGTATTTATTATTTTGAGATGCCCCCTTAGATAAGGCTGATATTGGATCAAGCATGGACGTATCCCTTCTAGTTTATACGTCCATGGATCAAGCCATTACCAAACAGATAAGGACTGGTCAATTATTTGTACTGGAACCATTTTGTACTGTCATTGTTACCTGGCTCAGTTTAAAGTACCTCGACCTGACCCTCCGTTAAACGATGTCACATTTTTAGTAACAGATTTTGGTGTAAATCCAACTGGCGTTGTGCCAGACCAGTTATCATTCACACCGTACAAACTATCCCAGTGAACCACTGTTATTTAGTACAAGGTTAATGATGAAACCTTGTGTGCATGGTCCCTCAGTCTGTCCTCATCGTGTAATTATTTCATCTATTAATTAACTTCCCCTCGTTGATTTAATTGCCCAGTTTTTAGATGTTTTATTATATTTCTCATTTTGGGTCAGATTTATGGATGTTTGCGTTGGTTCTGTGTGTTTCTGCTGAGAAATGATAAGAGATTTTTTTCGTTCCTGCACTTGTTCTCTCATTGAACCAGCAGCACCAGCCGTTTACGTGATTTTTATAAATCCAGTTTTGCGTGCCGGAATGTTTCATGACTCACTCCCCCTCTCTCTCTCTCTCTCTCTCCGTTCCTGTCAGTGGCTGCTGCTGACTGGACTGTCTGCAGTTATCCTGAGGTTTGTGTACATGTGTCATCTGGAGAGACATTTCTCAGGCTGTATCAGGCAGCACCGGTGGAGTGACTATCTGGAGAGACATTTCTCAGGCTGTATCAGGCAGCACCGGTGGAGTGAGCTCAGAGTGACTATCTGGAGAGACATTTCTCAGGCTGTATCAGGCAGTATCGGTGGAGTGAGCTCTGAGTGACTATCTGGAGAGACATTTCTCAGGCTGTATCAGGCAGCACCGGTGGAGTGAGCTCTGAGTGACTATCTGGAGAGACATTTCTCAGGCTGTATCAGGCAGCACCGGTGGAGTGAGCTCTGAGTGACTATCTGGAGAGACATTTCTCAGGCTGTATCAGGCAGTACCGGTGGAGTGACTATCTGGAGAGACATTTCTCAGGCTGTATCAGGCAGCACCGGTGGAGTGAGCTCAGAGTGACTATCTGGAGAGACATTTCTCGGGCTGTATCAGGCAGTATCGGTGGAGTGAGCTCTGAGTGACTATCTGGAGAGACATTTCTCAGGCTGTATCAGGCAGCACCGGTGGAGTGAGCTCTGAGTGACTATCTGGAGAGACATTTCTCAGGCTGTATCAGGCAGCACCGGTGGAGTGAGCTCTGAGTAACTATCTGGAGAGACATTTCTAAGGCTGTATCAGGCAGCACCGTTGGAGTGAGCTCAGAGTGACTATCTGGAGAGACATTTCTCAGGCTGTATCAGGCAGTATCGGTGAAGTGACTATCTGGAGAGACATTTCTCAGGCTGTATCAGGCAGCACTGGTGGAGTGAGCTCTGAGTGACTATCTGGAGAGACATTTCTCAGGCTGTATCTGGCAGTACCGGTGGAGTGACTATCTGGAGAGACATTTCTCAGGCTGTATCAGGCAGTACCGGTGGAGTGACTATCTGGAGAGACATTTCTCAGGCTGTATCTGGCAGTACCGGTGGAGTGACTATCTGGAGAGACATTGCTCAGGCTGTATCAGGCAGTACCGGTGGAGTGAGCTCTGAGTGACTATCTGGAGAGACATTTCTCAGGCTGTATCAGGCAGTATCGGTGGAGTGAGCTCTGAAACTGTTTGCATGATTGTCAATGACATCAGGAAATAATGCTGTCTCCCGGCGGTAGAGACAGTGACAGAAATCACAGTTGAGTATTTTTACTGCCCTGCTGAGCTAGCTGCGCCGTGGCTGCAGATTTTGATTCGTCTCTGTGGTTACATTAGATAGTCTCAGGAGGGAGTCAATGTTTCAGTCGGTCATTTCTATCCTAATGCTACATCTTTTCCCAATAATTTGACGGATTATCCAGATTTGTCGAGTAATGTTCGCATTATTTCTTCAGACCTCCCGCTTAACAATAGTCGCTCTTAAATGATTTACCAAAAACTGGAGCTGAAAGTATTGGATAATCGGTATAGAAGTTGTAGATGATATATATCTGTAGTCAGGTCTGGTCCTGATGGGTGCGATTGACTATGATAGTGTTTCAGTAATTTATTGTTTGTCTGTTATCAGGTAATTTCTGGTGGTGTTTATCGCGTGTCGCTGATGGCTGAGCTGCTGCTCATTGTTTGTGAACCAGTTATTTATTTATTTATAATGTTGAATTATTCATCGCACAACAAAACACAGAGAATTATGAGAAATAACTAGATTAACATAGACTAGAAATAACTAGAATAACATCGACTACGATTCCTTTAGATCAGAGATTCATTTCTTGCACTTATCTATAAGATTAGACCGGCAAATCCGGAACATTGGTTTGTAGTATTTGAACCGACCGAATTCTGTGTGTTTCATATGAATATTAGTATATATCTATGAGATATCTCTCCCCTCCCTCACGTCCCTCCCTCCCTCTCCCACTCCCTCCCTCCCTCGCTCGTCGTGTGTCACTGTCTGGGCAGTCAATAATTATCGGATATTTTTTTCACGTATCTCGACGAACAGAGAATTTTTCATCAAACTCCAGACACACTTTTTTCCCGTGTATATATAAAGTGGATAGTGATTATCAGGGGGGATTATTGAAGTGTTTTATTTATGCTGTTTGGTTTATAGAGTTTTAACTCTAATCCTCATTATTTCGGGTCCGTCTCATCGGTTAATGCGCATAGCTGAAATAGTGACAATTAGATAATAATGGTATTATCTGACTGTTTTCTTTAACCAACTGGAGCAACTGCAGCCCCTGGTATGCATGTGGTGTCCTTTTCCACTCCTTACCACTCTCGAACTCTTCTGGTGTCTATTCTCTCTCTCTCCCTCTCCCCCTCTCTCCCTCTCTCACTCTCTCTCCCTCTCTCCCTCTCACTCTCTCTATCCACTGACCACTAATTTCAGCGCATACAATGAATCTATTGTTATTTCTATATTGGCTGCAGGAATGTATTGCTGTAGTTTGCGGTATTTGCACCAGAGTTCAGAGAAATTATTTATTTGTGCTGAAGTAACCTGTAGTAAATTTGCTTTTAATCTACATTAGTCTCATGCACCCAATTTCACAGTTTATTCGCCAGGTCTTGCTGCATCGTCAATTAGGTTAAATTAGAACTCTGCGCAGGGTTGGGTGCGCTATTGTTAGATATAACTAATTTGGCTGCGGTTTTTTATGTGAAGAAATCTTGAGTAAAAATTCTATGTGAAAATCTTTGATGGGTCCGGAGTGAATTTCATTTCTCGGTCGAATCACTTCTCATTTTACTTCACATTTCATCCCCTTTGACTGCTATCTGTTTCCATCCCATTCTCCTCACATTTCAGTTTTCTGCTTAGTTTAACTGAATTAGAAGTAAAGAAACAATTGATAGAACGAAGTTGTGTGGTTGCAATAGAACGAGTTCATGTTCGGTTGGTTGGTTTAAAACTGGTTGTAATAAGTCACTTGCCGCAGTAGGTTGTAGATTAAAGATGTCTGACGTGATATTATCATTTAGGTTGACAGCTCTTCGTGCAGGAGGAATGTTGATTGCTGAAGTGAGATTATCTGTGACCTTCCATTCCTATCCTCTCTCTACAGACAGACAGACTGCTTCATAGTTAATCAGTTTACCAGAATGGGAAGGGAATGGAGAATGGAGAATGGGCGGGGCTGAAAGGACATCTTTCCACCACAAACCAATATATCCTCTAGTATTTGTTCTCTATTTTATCTGGTCTGAGTCTGAGTCTAATAGTCTTGGGTACATTGTTAATTTGTGGGTCTGAGTGCAAAGAATGGGCCCAGTGCGCCACCTAGCTGCGGAATTAGGCACCAGAATACTCAGTTTTTCAGCGACATGACCTCGAAGATGATCTCATGAAAACTCAAGCCTGAGAACTATTGTCAACTACGGTTTCTTTCGATCATGTTTAGTGGTGATCAGTCTCTCTCCCCCACCCCCACCGCCGCCGCCACCACCTCCTCAGGGTCTATCACCTCTATTCAGTATAGTAGACACAATGTGTCTATATGACACGTTTGGGAATCACGTATCACATATCATCGGGGTATTATTATTTTTATCACTAGACACAGTGCAGTATTTTTATAGTTTTTTTAGTATCAGCTATTATTCACTGTATCCCTCATACCAGACAATTACTGATTGATGAATATTTACCTAAATGAGAACTTTGTACTCCCAGGGTTCTTAGCATTCCTGGTTGCCAGGGTTCTCCGGTCTGAGGAGTCCTGGTTTGAGAAGGCATCCTAGGTTCTTTTTCTAATTCCGACTCCCAGGACTCTCTAGTTCCCTCGGTCTATGAGTTCTAGTTTTAGAAGTGATACGGGTGTTGAAGTGTGGTAGCCTCTCGATGGGTTAGTTGAGTTTATTATAAGGTGATCAGTGAGTCTGAGATTAGATTCGGAGATTAGATTAGCTGTTCCGGGCCCGGTCGTTGCCGAATGAAGTTGATAGAAAGAAGATTTCAAAATGTTGCTCACAGTGTTTATAAAATGTTATAAAGGACTGCGCTTCAGTTGTATAAAGAACGATCGGAGCAAAATCAATCGATAGATCGATATAAATCAGCTCCATCTGGACGATGACGCCACCGATGCCTGCTCCGGTCTCTGCTCCGTGTAAGGAGTAACGGAGGAGAAACAGCTGTTTAGATATTATATTCACAATATTAAGAGCTGCTGCCTGCCAGATGTTCACTTATTGATCTGTACTGTGACAAGTTTTATCATTATTATCGCCATATCGACCCTCCCTCTCCTCGAGACCCTGGACCCCTCCCGCTCCTCGAGACCCTGGACCCCTCCCGCCCCTCGAGACCCTGGACCCCTCCTTTTATCATATTAGTCATTGGGCGTATATCTATTTGAAGAGCTAATCGTTCAAACACATTCTCAGTTCATTGTTAAAGGGACTTTGAGCTGGCTGATCTCAGAAATTTTATTTGAAAGCGATGACCAAAAATGGCGTAAACGCTTCATGTTATTGTCTGTTTTTGATACTGGTGCCTTTAGAAATGAAGGTCTCTGTTTTCATACTGATTGAGATGATATAGTGTTAATGATACCAGCAGCCCTGCAACTTCAATCTGTTACGTATTATAAATGAATGACCATCGTTAATGGAAATACTCTCATTAATATGGATGTCAAACCCCTTTATCCTAGAGATTACTGGACCACTGGTCAGTGATGGTCAGTATTAGACTGTACTGGTCAGTATTAGACTGTACTGGTCAGTATTAGACTGTACTGGTCAGTATTAGACTGTACTGGTCAGTATTAGACTGTACTGGTCAGTATTAGACTGTACTGGTCAGTATTAGACTGTACTGGTCAGTATTAGACTGTACTGGTCAGTATTAGACTGTACTGGTCAGTATTAGACTGTACTGGTCAGTATTAGACTGTACTGGTCAGTTTTAAACTGCACTGGTCAGTATCGGACTGTAATGGTCAGTATTAGACTGCACTGGTCAGTATATTAGACTACTGGTCAGTAATGGTCTGTATATTAGACTGTAATGGTCAGTATATTAGACTGCACTGGTCAGTAATGGTCTGAATTATTATTTTGCCATGTTTGACTATTATTTGAATGTCTTCAAGAGAGCTGACTTGTTGCGTTACATGTGTTGTGTCCATATGGGAGTTGAGTTGACACATCGGGAGTAACAGTAGCTGATACAGTTGTTTATAACCGGTTTAGACCGGCATTTCTGTCAGAATCCGATCTGACGCTCTATTCCTGGTTCACGGTCCCGTGGGACCACAATTAAGACACCTGTATTAGATATTTAAGATTTTCTGTATAAAAGGTGCTTTTTAAGACCTATTACTTTTGTCAATGATTGAAGATTCCACACTTGGATCTCTTTTCCTGTTCATTTTCAAATCAGTGTTCCGTCAAATAATTCCAGCATCTAAATCTGATTTCATGGGGCTGGGCACATTATGAGTTCTTTCTGAGGCACGTTCTTGGACTGGGGCACATTTTCGGCACATCACAGGCTTCCTCCTGGGGCACGTTGCGGGCTTCCTCCTGGGGCACGTTGCGGGCTTCCTCCTGGGGCACGTTGCGGGCTTCCTCCTGGGGCATCTCCTCAATTCTGATATTCATGATATAAACCATTTTATAATTATTGTATATTTCAGGTACATCAAACGATTCAAGAAGATCAACTTGAAGGTGCTAAAAAATTGGTGTCGTCAAATATTGAAGGGTTTATTATTTTTACACACGCGAACGCCTCCTGTTATACATCGCGATTTAAAATGTGATAATATCTTCATTACTGGTACTACTGGCTCTGTGAAAATAGGTGATCTAGGACTGGCTACCCTGAAAAATAAATCATTCGCTAAATCTGTTATCGGTAAGTACCTGTCGGCGACCTAGTTCTACGCCCCTCGACTATCTGTAAACCACATCCTCACTCGACACGGATTCTGATGACATCACCTCAAATTCACCTCCAGGATTGGAGGAAACATTGGAAATCTAGGACTAGAGCCACGATCACACGCGCATTTTTGGCCCAGGCCAAATTTGGACTTGAACAACTGTTCACACGGGTGCCCTAGCCAAATTTTAGCACCATTCAAATGATAGCGTTTGAATTGCAACTAGCACCGGAAATGATCCACTTCACTTTGTTTGAGCATTGTTTAGTATCGAGTGAATGGTTTGCGTGTGAACGCGCTCTCTAATTAGGCACGGGCCAAATTTGGTCCAAGCCTGATCCGTTAAGAACAGTGGTTTTGAATACTGAGTCCATTAGATCTAGTATCATGTGAATTTCTATATGACAGGACTAACTGTGAACTCAACCTGTTTATACACGTCTCTCGTAATTCTTAAGTAGCTTATTTTGGAACTATCTGTAGATATGTGTGATTTGGGAGATCCGTTTGTTCCCTTACAGAATATAAGAATTGACGCGTTTAAATTGCACCTTACACAATATTGCGTAACAAACCGGTATCTATAATGTTTTATGACTGAGGATTTAAACATGTCCGAACAGTTGAAGGGATCTGTCTCGTTTTGACATGAAATCTTGAATTCCACCATGTTCCATTTCCACCCCTGTCCACTTCTCTAATCCACACATCCACAGTTCATACGTCGTGTCATGTTGTTTAAATGTCATACATTATTTAATTATCCTCATAGTCTCTGACTCACCCTCTCCTCCTCTCTCCCCTTTCCTCCCTCACTGTCTGATTAATCATTGAACAACCCGTCTAATGACCTGTAGTTGACATTTGACTGTGAACAGTTGATGTTACACATTTAACTTCAATCGATCAAATAATCATTTATTTAATCAGCATTTCATTTATTATATACAATACGTTATCATAGAGGACCACAAGTGATCTCACATTCACCCCTCGCCTGCTGACTGACAGCGTCCCCAGACTCCTCGCACTCCCCCTGACTCCTCGCACCCCTCACCTGCTGACTGACAGCGTCCCCAGACTCCTGGCACGCCTCGGACTCCCCACACTCCCCCTGACTCCCCGCACCCTTCACCTGCTGACTGACAGGTCCCCACACTCCCCCTGACTCCCCACACTCCCCCTGACTGACTCCTCACACTCCCCCTGACTCCTCGCACTCCCCCTGACTGACTCCTCGCACTCCCCCTGACTGATTCCTCGCACTCCCCCTGACTGACTCCTCACACTCCCCCTGACTGACTCCTCACACTCCCCCTGACTGACTCCTCGCACTCCCCCTGACTGACTCCTCGCACTCCCCGGTCTCGTGGCTTAGAGCCGTCTGTGATGTCATTATTTTCTATTACGCTCACATAATTGATCCATAATTTATGGAATTAACAGAAAATTATCGCTGGAAGCTACAGCGAGTAACAATGAGACCTCTCACTCTACCTCTCTCAATCCGACCTCTCTCTCTCAATCCGACCTCTCTCTCTACCTCTCTCAATCCGACCTCTCTCTCTCTCAATAAGACTCATTAGTTAATGTACTATTGTCACCGATGTATTTGATACCAGACATTAGTGTAAACAGTTGGATAAATGAATTCTGTGTCTCGGTACCTGGAAATATCTGTCAATAAAACTGATTATGTTTCATATTGATTTATGAATCTTACTCGCATAAATAATTGCACACTTCTGCCATCTATTGTCTCATGTTCTTACACCCTGTACAGTACAGCACCCCTTAGCATAGAAAGAATTACTCCATATCTATTTGACGTGATTAGATTCTTATAACCCGGTCCAGGTCCGGGTTAAACGAGTCTATAAAACTTTCACCAGATCTATCCAAAAGAATAACTTTGATACCCAGTCTAGAAAACAGGGCCCAGGTTGACGATGTATTCGTATACCTGGGCCCGGTTTCATAGACTGGTATTAATGTTATTCCTAGGGATAACTCGTCAATCTGGGTAACAACCACCATAGTAACGATGAGAAACCATGGTTATAACTGACAAATTTCAAAATGTTCCTAGAGACTATTTAGCTTCCACATCTATGAAACTAGGATGGAAAACGGACTCATGATTATCGTTGTATTTTGATAATTTTCAGGAACCCCTGAATTCATGGCTCCCGAAATGTACGAAGAACATTACGATGAAGCTGTTGATGTTTATGCGTTTGGAATGTGTATGTTAGAAATGGCTACGTCTGAATATCCGTATAGAGAATGTACTAATGCTGCTCAGATTTATAGGAAAGTCACCAGTGTAAGTATGTCACCGGTCACCCACCGGTCACCCCCTCTCTGGACGCCGCGGTCACCCCCTCGCTGGACGTTATGTCACCGGTCAGCCCCTCGCTCGACGGTATGTCACCGGTCACCCCCTTGCTGGCGGTATGTCACCGTTCAGCCTCTCGCTGGACGCCGCGATAGTCAATAGTCATTTCACTTTCAAAATGATTCTCATGTTAATCAGTGCTGATCTAGTTATACTGTCCTTCAGGTGCTACACTTGCTCAAAAGTTAAAGATAACTGTCGGATAGATAGCATAGTAACGATGAACTTTTAAGGTCAACTATCCGCTGGTTAACTAATTAATTCACTGGTTAATTAACCAACTTTTGAGCAACTGCTGCCCCTGATATTCTTATCGAAAACTAACCAGGTCAATTCTGGATACATTATACGTGAAAGTGTTGAGCACTTGTGTTTTTATTGCTTGCTATAAACCGTAACCTCACTTAGAGATATTGCAGTCAAGGTCTAATTTGTATACATGTGAATGCGTGATGTGGTTCCAGATGTCACCGCGCAAAATCATAAATACAGAAACAAACCGTATATACAATACAGCACTGGTAAAACTCATTGATCAATGAGCAAAGTTATGTCCTGGTCGCCCCATGTTGCAGTTGCAACTCTAGACCAAAAATGGGCATATTAGATACCGATCAATTTCAAATGTTGAACCAAACTGAGTTTACAATGTGCTCAAATCAGGAGCTGAGCCCTGTTTTCATAGGCCGGTTTTATCTATAGCCCTAGGAACTGAGTTGAGCTGAATCTAAGACGGGTTTAGATTAGTTTCTTACAGAATAAAGGAGTGTTCTAAGATTAGGGAATATAGTTCATTAATTATCACAGTTAGCACCTGTGTCACTCGCGATTTATATCAACATTGACAACAAGGAGCAGGATATCGCTGCAGCAGTTATAGCTGGTACCGGCACTTGTCATAGCAATGGCTGCAGGTACCGGTACCCGGCAAACTTCATTACTGTCAATTAACATCAATGTTTAATGTTTAAACTCGTGATTTCTGGTTGAACTAGGTCTGGGTTATTTGAATTTCTGGATCCCAGGTGAAGGGGGACATGCTCTCAGTTGCGTGAGTTTGGAATTGTGCCACAGTTTTGTTCAGTACTTGATATTGTACACACACATACAGGTATAGGGGGAGGGGGGAATCAGTACAACTTATTATTAAAACTGCTCAGTGAAAAAGATAAGACATTTCTCAGTAAAGTGTTTCTCTTTACCGGAGAGAGAGAAGAGTGAGATAAAAAAAAGAGAGCTCTTTACCTCCCGTGGTAGTTGTGGTTATGAGAGGAATTTAACAACAGTATCTCGAGATTCTGTTTGTGGATATTTAGAAAACCCCACTTATTGACGACCAGTTGTGTGTTGTCACTAGTGGCAAAAACCTGATCTGCATCTCTCCAGTTCATGTAAAGTTTATTATGTATTTTCTGGTTTGATATATACCAAGTATTTATCTCCACTCTCTCCACTCTCTCTCCTCTCCACTCCCTCTCCACTCTGTCCTCTCTCCACTCTCTCCGCTCTCTCTCCTCTCTCCCCCTCTCTCCTCTCTCCCCCTCTCTCCTCTCTCCCCCTCTCTCCTCTCCACTCTCTCTCCACTCTCCACTCTCTCTCTCCTCTCTCCTCTCTGGGGAGAGGAACTGTAGAACATGCTGCATACAAAAAATTTCTGGTCACGTCTGATAAAATATTACACATTCACAAAACAAGTGATACTTATGAATATGACTGATGTATTGGTATTGGTATTGGTATTGGTATTGTATATATTTGTATAGGGAGTCCGTCCCGAGGCGTTGGATAAAGTTACTGATCCTGATATCAAGGAGATCATTGATTGTTGTACGCGCACCAAAACAGATGAGAGGTAAGCATAGATTCCACCCTACCAGTGATGTCATAGGTGGAAGAGGAAGCCTAGATTCCAACCAATCAGTGATATAGAGTCGAGGTATACTTGTGATATCATAGGGAGATCTGTGGTGGTATCCATTGTGCTACCAGGCAGTAATGTAATCTATTGGGACATCCTAGATTTCTACCTAGCATAATGATGTCATAGGGGGAAGAGGAAGCCTAGATTCCAACCTATCAGTGATATAGATTCGGGGGTGATGTCATAGGGAGATCTGTGGTGGTATCCATTGTGCTACCAGGCAGTAATTTAATCTATTGGGAGATCCTAGATTTCTACCTAGCATAATGATGTCATAGGGGGAAGTAATTAAATGTCAGAACCTATGAAAAAATTTGAATGATTTTCTGTTTGTCTCAATCAGGTACAACGTGAAGAGTTTGTTGCAACATGATTTTTTCCTGGAGGTTGATAGCGGTGTTAAAGTGGAACTGATTCAGGCCGATGCTGCCGGAAATACGGTCGAGTTACGCGTTCGAGTTATTGATCCGAAAAAACGTAAAGATAAACATAAAGAAAACGAAGCGATTCAATTTGATTTCGATATGAAAAAAGACAACCCTGAAGAAGTCGCTCAGGAGATGGTGAGTTTTATCGTTAGACCCTGATGAATTCACTGATTGGATTATTAGATACTCTCAGTGAGGCCTCAGTGTTTCCAACACCAACAATTAAAATTGTCTGACTTTTCCTTCATTTACAAGAAAGGAATTGTAATCCCCTCATTTCTAATGCAAGAGAAAATAGATGGTGATTTTTAACGTTAGACCCTGACAAATTCCCTGATTGGATTATTAGATACTCTCAGTGAGGCCTCAGTGTTTCCAACACCAACAATTCAAATTGTCTGACTTTTCCTTCATTTACATGAAAGGAATTGTAATCCCCTCATTTCTAATGCAAGGGAAAATAGATGGAGAGTTTCCTGTTAGAATTAACATGAGCTTAGATTGGTCTCAATATGTTAGAATTGCCTTATCAAAACTGTATTGAGAATCTCAATACTGTATTGAGAATCTCAATATGTCACAGACCACTCTGATATAAGGGCAATCTGGATTGGCTCTATCAGCTCTAGTTTCTGATTGGTCAACATGAAGTGGTCTGCTAACCCTAGGGTTACTGTGATTGGCTAACCCTAGGTATCCACAGTGACCTAGTAGTCTGCTAGGGTTGCTGTGATTGGCTGACCCTAGTAGCTGGTCACTGATTGGTCAGTGGTGGTCATATGACCTCAGTGAGTGAATAGTGATTAAGACTCACACTGCCAGTTGCTAACAGCTGATTTAGGGCCCCATTCAATATCAGTGGCATTCATATGAGCCGCTATACTTAATAAAAATGAACTGATTTATATGAAATGATTAGTATTAAATTTACAATAGAACCAACATAGACTTAGACAAAGACTTTGACAAGTCTTATTTTCAGTATTGGGAAGAACTAAACACTGACTAGAATTTAGAAATGGCTTGAACCTAACATTGATTTAATGTCATTCTTATTTCGTCGATTGTGCAACCACCCCCTATAGGGACCCCCTAGTTGTTTGGAAACCACGGTCTCGTTAAACTAATCTCATTGAACGGTGGAAATTCTCTATAATATCAGATCATTATAGATTTATTCTCATGAAAAAATAAAACCGGTCTGAATGTTAATTACCTCCTAAATACATGAATGCATATATATATGCAATACACATTACATAATCTCAACACAAATACCTCTCTCCCCTCTCCACTCTCCCCCTCTCCACTCTCCCCCTCTCCACTCCCCCTCCACTCTCCCCTCTCTCCCCTCCCTCTCTCCCCTCTCTCCACTCTCCCTTCTCTCCACTCCCCCTCCCCTCTCCACTCTCTCCCCATTTCCACTCTCTCTCTCCCTCTCTCCCTCTCTCCCTCTCCACTCTCTCACCCCCTCCACTCTCTCCCCTCCCCTCTCCACTCTCCCTCTCCCCTCTCCACTCTCCCCCTCTCCACTCTCCCTCTCCACTCTCTCACCCCCTCTCCACTCTCTCTCTCTTCTAGTGTGGTTATTTTTATGCCTGTTTATTATCGATAGCGAACTGATTTTTGGTTTCGATCTCATAAAAAATGCATCTAAATCTTTCTCCTCTGTAACAGCGCTAGGTTTCTCTCTCACTCATTATGTGATCAATCGAAGCTCTCCTCTCCTCTCTCTCCTCTCTCTCTGGCCTCTCTCCCCCATGAGAAGAAAAATAAACCTTGAACCTGCTTACAAAGCCTTAAGTAGCTCTCCGTGTTAAGTGACCTGTAGAACAATGAAATGAAAAGGTTCTGCCTGAATGTTGTACATTTCACCGGGGTTTAAATACTGTTACAACTAAACCTGTTACTAAGTTTACTGTTTCTATCATTCATCTATTTATCATCCACCTCCTCCTCAGCCTCCTCATCCTCTCCTACTCGCAACCAGAGATCATTCTAGAGTTTACTCCTCAGTGAGAGTACTGGTTGATTTATATTCCTGGAACCGATACGAAATTAAGACCTCGTAAAAAACCACAGGAATTTCCTCCCGAACCGGATATCATCATTGTTTGACACACACTCCTCTCCTCTTTCCTCTCATCCTCATCTACCCTCTCATCTCTATCTCTCCTCTCTTTGCCCCTATTCTTTCTTTGAGTCCCTTTATCTCATCCTACTAGGCCTACTACTTCTCTCCCTCTCCTCTTCCTATTCTCTATTTCCCTCTCCCTGCCTCTTTGCTTCCTCTCTCCCATTCTTTCCCCACTCTTGTTCTAAAATTGGCCGTGACCTAAACATGTACCTATTGATTTGAAGAAGAAAAAAGTCAATAGACCAGTTTTAAAATGTTGTATATTTATTGGATACTTGCCTAATAGCCGTGTCTACTGTGAAATAGCTCTTTATTCAGACTATGAAAATACATATAGACCTGATTATAATGAACTTGAATCGAAGCCAAGAGGATCTCTCGTCCTTCAACCAAACCTTCATTTTCACTGGTTTTTTGTATTATTCTCGGTGATCCATCATTTTAGTTTTTAAAAAGAGGAATAACAACAGATGTATGTCAGTATGTGTATGACGTACGTGTATGTCTCTCTCTCCCCTGCTCTCTCCTTGTGGTCTGAGAGTTGAGCTCTCTCCTCAAATGAACCGACAGATAATGATATCAATTATTATCGATATTTTCGGTCAGTGTGTCAATGTCATTTCTGAAATAACATTCTTAGTATTAGTTTGAATACCACATTAACCGTTTAATATCTGTTGAGTAAAATAAATATCATTCAAAACAATCAGAAAGCCTTCCTAATACAATTATAGATAATAAAAACACACAATTTGTTCATGAACAAAATTGTAAAATTTTAAAGACACAAAAGTTAGTTAGTGTTTGTGGAATATATTGTGTAGAGAATGAATGAAACCTTAGTTTGAACTGTTTGTTCTTCGTTCATTATTAATTCATTACAATAGATTGTATTGTATTAATATCTCCTACAATACTTACTGCCTATATGAATTTATAATCAAACCTTGTTGATTTCACTGTCACACGCGTGCGTGCGTGCGTTTCATGTCTAGGTGTTCACGTCAATAAATCTGGTATGAGTTTCTCAGTTGACTCATTGCGGGGTCAAACAGACTCCATCAAATCATACAGTGGACAGTTCCACAGTTGTAGAACCAGTTCCACAGCTACTGAACCCAGTTCCACAGCTACTGAACCCCAGTTCCACAGCTATTGAACCCAGTTCCACAGTGACTGAACCCAGTTCCCTGTGGAACTAGCTTCAGAACTGTGGAACTAGGTTCAGAACTGTGGAACTTGGTTTAAAAACTGTAGAACTAGGTCAGGGCATCACATGAGTCAATATTAATTTCTTATCATGTCTGAATAAAATTCATAATTTTCATATCGGTTTTTATTGCCAGTTTGTTATAAATGGAAGGTTATTGCACTGTTTTTTTGTTTAAGCAGAATTGGACTTTAAACAAGAGGTGTTTCCATGTATAGGTTTATGTGTAAATCAGGTTGATTTTATTCAATGAGTCATTGAAGGCCAAGGTCGGCTCATTGCGGTTCTCAGTACATTGAATACAGATAGAGAAATAATCATAGACTTTAGATCTGTTTGTTAACCTTTGTACACCGAGGACTGACCGTAGAACTCAGACATTCACTCATAATTACATCATATTTTGCAATCAGAAATATCTATTTCGACTAAAACTCAGGCGACCAACTCTACCTACCTGATAGGTTTTCATGCTGTTAGTTTGAAATATCTGTTCATTTTCAAACAATGATATTACAGTGTATCATCATCAATCCCCAGTCAGATATCTACCCCCCTCCGCTCCCTCCTCCCCCTTCTCCGCTCCCCCCTGCGTGTGATGTTTCCTACTCCACTCAGGTGATGTATATGCCTGTACAACTCACACACATAGATAGTAATTACATTTTGTTTGTTCCAATAATTCAAAACGCATGAAATGTTTTGATAGTTAATTGTTTTCGCCCCACCCAGTCATAGTTATCGGTAAGATTTTAAATTAAAAATTAAAAATTGATTCTAAATCCATTTTTAAGAGTGATGATTCTGGGGTTTCGGCAGTACTCGGTAAGAACATGCAGTTGTAGGGTTAAAACCCTGCAAATGAGGAAGCTAGGAAACAAATAGTCACTAAACCAAACAATTTTCTTATTTCAAACCTGATTAAACCGTTTCATTAAGAGATCAATGATTTGAATTGTCAAACTGAACCAAACCATAGCGGTTTTACGATATTAGGGTATGTTATGTACTATGTTATTGTGTTACTGTATTCGGGGGTAAAAAATTTGGTGCAATTTTGTGTCTGGAATTTTTTCACAATTCATCCGTGAATCATCATTATAAAAACGCGACTGATAATTAAATCTTGTTAATTGCCTCGGATTTCGTTCGTTCGTTAATGTAAAAAGTAATTACTGACTGAGAAATCTGATGAGATAAAAACTTAATTAACCAATATTTCATCAATAGTACAAACAGTTCTATAGTCTGTTCTTTATTTCATCAATAGTACAAACAGTTCTATAGTCTGTTCTTTATTTCATCAATAGTACAAACAGTTCTATAGTCTGTTCTTTATTTCATCAATAATACAAACAGTTCTATAGTCTGTTCTTCATTTCATCAATAGTACAAACAGTTCTATAGTCTGTTCTTTATTTCATCAATAGTACAAACAGTTCTATAGTCTGTTCTTTATTTCATCAATAGTACAAACAGTTCTATAGTCTGTTCTTTATTTCACCAATAGTACAAACGGTTCTATAGTCTGTTCTTTACCGTCAGATTGAATTATCTTATAATTAACTAACTTCAATTCTAAAATCAAATTTAGCAGATTACTGTGGAACTGGGTCAGGGTCGGATTTCAAAAAACGGTTAAGTTTTAATTGTTGCCAGCATTGAAAACATGAAGTAACCAATAGCAACTAAACCAATAATTTGAGTTTAACTTTGTCGTGAAACTGAAAGTTGGTATACTCGATACTAAGCTTTCATGGCGGGATTTTACTTTAGGAATCATATTTGTCACGGATTATTGTGTCATATTTGTTGAGGATTATCCTCATTGTGACAACGTTTAAATTGCTAAACAAATCATAATCGTTTCAATATTTAGAAATTTAAATTCGGATTTTGTTTTTCTGAATTTTTCAGGTGAGATCAAATTTACTGCAGGACGAGGATTCACGAAACGTAACGAAACAAATCCGCGAACGGATCGCTCAGTATCATCGAGACCGTGAACGTAAAGAGCAGCTGCAGAATAATAAAAACACTACTGAACACGCAGCAGCAGCAGCAGCTACCGCAACGCAGCAACAACCGAACCAATCATCAGTCGCTGCGCCCCCTAGTGGTCAATATCAACCGGGGTCGAGTTACGCCGCGAGTCAACCGGCTTCGCAGGTACTCGTCGTACAATACCAGCAGGATCAATCATCGGATCAACCGAAACAACAACAGGGGGCGCTACCGTCGCAATTCCAGGGCACCGGACCAACGCAGCAGCAGCAGTCCGGACAGCCGCAGAAACAACAACCAGGGGGCGTTACTAGTCAACAGACTCAACAACAACAGCAAACAGTGTCTATTGATACTACAGGTAAATAAATAAACAATAGCCTCAAATTTGGGTTTATGTAACTATGGGCGTGGTTCTGTCAGCGGGACTGCGGGTTAGGACTCTAGTTCAGACTGAAACGAGTTATTGTTGTATTTCAGGTTCAGTGTCAACGGAAAGCGGTGTCGGTACTTTATCACAGGAGGGCTTACCAGCAGGACAGTATTACCAAATCTATTCACAGCAACAGGTATTCATTCTATCTTATCAATATCACCCGCTAGTAAAGGATAGAGGAGCCCCACATAGAGGAGCTCCACATAGAGCAGCCCCACTTATAGAGGAGCCCTACTTATAGAGGAGCCCCACATATAGGAGCCCTGTAACTAGAGTTTAGTTATAACAAGGTTAATTGACCCGTTTTTATTATTGGCAGATGCTGTGCTAATTAATCTGTAATTAATCTAATCGAATTGAGTCGTGTAAATATCAGTTTGTCTAAATTGTGTCACTTGTCGTTTATTTGTTTTTGATAGATAAAAAAAAAACAAGGAAATGAAAATAGTTCACTTCCTTATATAGCAGTCTGAGCTTTAACTGATGTATTGTGGCCTGGGCATCCCCCCGACCTCCACCGACCTTCCCCCTATCCCTACCTGAGCTTCCCCGCCTTCACCTGGGCTTCCCCCAACCTCCACCGACCTTCCCCCTACCTTCATCTGAGCTTTAACTGATGTATTGTGGCCTGGGCATCCCCCCGACCTCCACCGACCTTCCCCCTATCCCTACCTGAGCTTCCCCGCCTTCACCTGGGCTTCATCAGTAAATACAATTCCTTTGGAATGTATATAGCTCAAGTCTACTCTGAATCACAGTTAATACTCAGATATTTGTTTTGTGGCGCTTGGTGTCTGAACCAGCAAGAGTCTTGAGCAAATATTTTCTCCTGAAAATTTCGACTCGAGATTTCTTTGCGTGAAATGAAATAAAATTGTTTTGATGTTGTAATTTTTTTTCCAGTCGGCGGGGATGGCTGTATTACCGGGACAATCATACAATACTAACCAGCAGCAGCAACAGCAGTACGCTACTGGACAATTCCATAACCAGAACATTCCAACAGGGGGCGTAACCGGTGTCGGCGTGGGCGGTGCTGGTTCTTATCCCGTTACTGGTGCACAACAACAACAACAGTCACAACAACAACAGTACGTGATACCTGCGCAACAATTCCAAACAGGTTTCCCGCAGTCGCAGGTAAATATATCATAGTACCGTGTTCATCTGTTTTAATAATCATTGTGAACCGAGATTGAATTCATCAAACAATATCCAACACAACAATCACTGCTCTCCCACCTCCGCATAAAGGGAACCTGTTACTCGTAAATATTCTAGATTCATATGAAATCTGAAAGTTTTAAAATCACGGCTATTGGCTCCTTGAATTTCATAGAAAATTGAAAAATGTTGGTAATCAGCAGATTTATTTCATCGAATTACAAAAATCTGGAATTTCATTCATATTTGTAATTATAATATGAAGAAGGTCTGCAGACTCGAGCCTATGATTACGTGTAGCGTTTCATATTTGCGGGGGTTGTTCTGTAGTTCGGGGTTTTGTTGTTGGTTAAATGTGATTATTATTTGATGCGTCTCAATCTTCGCGATGTCTCGAGGCTTCGACATCAATTCAATCGCGAAACGAAATGTCATCAATAGCTTGAAGAAGTTGGTGTAAACTGACAGTGAATCATCTCTCCCACTCTTTGTACCGCATACATATTTTTACTTTCTTTTACATGAAATTCTTGCATATTTTCTATGTCAGGTGTTGGATTCCTGTCATTCTCAAAATATCCGGATCCAGTTCTGGAGGTCTCGGTTTTGTTTGACTCATTTTCGATGTTTTATTCGTGCAGTTTAATTTTACATTTCTCAGTTAAAAGCAGTTCATTCCAAACTTTAACATACCACGGTGGAACTGTAGAACTGTATAACTGTGGAATTGTAGAACTGTGGAACTGGATCCTGTTTTGAAAGCTTTTTACGAGTTTCGAGCATAAATGCTGAAATGTTTTTAACATTTTTCGTTGTCACTACAGGGATTTTGTTCACCCTTGAGCAGTTGATTTATATCTAAACATGTTTCATTCGACGGATTCATTATGAATCTAATCTAGAATCATCGTAAATATTTGAAGGTTATGATACAAACTTTCATAGTTTCATTTCGTAAAATTCATTCTGAAAACAAACCGGTTTCGTATTGAGGATATTTTCAGGCCATTAAAATATTTTTGACATCTTCACGGCAGAACAATTCAACAACAACATTCTTTATTTTGATTTATATCCAAAAACAAACAACTTCTGTTGAATAGAAACATGTCGTCTATTGATATGAGACTGAATTGAAGTGTGACACAATCGCGCTGTAATTACCACTCTAACTAATGATGATTGAAAAATACAACTTAGTGTCAGCAATATGACAGGTCCGGTGTTACCAGAAGGAGGAGAGGGTGCTCGTGCTAGCAGAGAGTGTGAAGTTCCAACGTCCAATTATTATGTATTTATTAACTACCAGGGACTGAACGCGGTTCAGTGTTCACAGTAAAAACATCGTTAATGAACTAATAATAACTTTTGAACACAACCACCGACCTACGTCCAAATAAAACCTACTAATAGGTTCTGATAGTAATAAAACCTATAAATGATAGTAATGGTTAACTTGAACTCATTGTAAAGCACGTGAAGCACCTGAAGCTCCTGATGGTGATGCCACTTGCCGCTAGCCCCCGCTAGCCCCCGCTAGCCCCCGAGAATGAATGTATCTGATCTCACTGTGTGTCTCACTGTGGTTTATATAGGTCACAGGTTTCATCGTAACCCAGCAACAGACTTCGACCCCGACCAGTTTAACGGAGGTTTACCTACAGGGCTTACTCTCCTGCTCTCATCTTCTCCCTCCATCGTCTGCTCAACAATGCACCGCTATTTCTCAACAGGTACCGATTGTTGTTAGTAGTATAACCGCGTCGTCACGGCCACCGACCCCGTCGTCGAGCCATATCGTCATAGCAACACCACCGCAGTCACAGTCACCCGCCACCGTACTCCGACCGACGCCCGTTTATGGACATTTGTTACCGGATGCCACCTATTGGCAAACGCCAGTACCAATGGATTTCCACGCCCATCACCATTACGTACTGCCGATACCGGTGTCGCCCCCTATTAGCGTGCCGGGATCTCCGTCTTTTATTCGTAAATCAGCCATCGGTAGTCCGGTACTATCCGGTATCGCTACGCCTCCACGGAACCAGGTCGGCAAAAATATCAATCAATACTTCTTTCTGTTTCGGTCCGCGCGACCTTGCCGCACGTGACCTTGCACTTCATTAATAAAAATAATAATGATAATAATATTTATTAATATTTATTGGTATTATAATAATTTTGCTTACTTCGGATTTGATTGGATGATTTTGATTAATTTGGATGCATGGGCTTCGATTACACGAATATTAATGAGCTAATTAAAAAAGAAAAATAGAAAAATCAAAACGGCTGCCAGGCGGCAGTGTATAGTTTGAAGTGGTGTATTGTATGGACGAGGTCTGGCTGTGTTCTGTTTTACCCCCTTTATCTCTATTAGGTCCTGTCTGTTCGTCGTATGACTCGTGTCGTGTCTGGTGTTGTGAAGTTATTTTCATATTTTCTCTGAATTAAGTCATTTTTTTCTATCTATTTTCCACTCTTGATGTTGTGGTTCTCGTGTGTATTCTGTATGTATTTTGTAACCGATAAATGTCTCTTCTGCCGCTGCCGCTGCTGCCGCAGTCCGCTCGTTAATAAATTATTCATTTAAATTCAACCGTTTCATGAGAGATGATCTATTTATCCCGACGTGCCCCTCTCTCGCTGTCTGTCTGTCCGACGGACAAAAATGAAACATCGTATTTGAATTGTATTGATTATTGGGTCTCTCCTACTGCGTAGAATAACATTCATTTAATATTCATATAACTCAACAATCATGTCTGTTATAAAATAACACGAATTGTATATTTGCAATTGAGTGAGAGCGTTTTTGAGTTTAATGAGTTTTGATTGGTTGATTGAAATATTTGTGGCCCTGTTTTGCTGTTTTGTGAGTGATGAATAAAAATGATATTTGATTGTCTCATTGTACAACTTACAACATAATTTCTTCTACTTTAGGCTTGTCTCCTATACACTCTCTGCCCCCTCACTCTCTCTGCCCCCTCACTCTCTCTGCCCCCTCACTCTCTCTGCCCCCTCACTCTCTCTGCCCCCTCACTCTCGCTGTCCCTATTCTATTCTTTACTGTAAAGAAATAGTTGAATAATCATTCAGTTGAAAAGCCCTTCGAACTTTTCCAAAATATCATTAAGATAGCAGGAATAACAAGAAACCAAGTGAGATTTAATGTACAGATTGTATAGCACCTGCTATGCATTAATACGTGATGGTCTAAAATGAGTTCATGGGGGGGTGTAGGGAGGGGGGGGGTGTAGGGAGGGGGGGTGTAGGGAGGACGGGGATGTTTAAAATTGGCATCAATTCACGTAGATTATGTTTGTTAGGCCTAATTTTACTAATAAAAATAATCTAATTCTATGAATGTAAATCTTTGCGAATGAATAATTGAATGTAATGTTTTATGACCTGTGATTGTCCCGGTTCCCTCGTTCCCTCGTTCCCTCGTTCCCTCGTTCCCTACTCACGGTTTATAGCTAATATCGGTTAATTATTTTATTATTTCGCCGACCTCTTATCGACCTATTGGCTTGTTTAGAAGAATTGTAAGGGTTTTTCACTACTTTCCTATGATAGTCTGCCAGTATTAGTCGGTGGAAGTATCTCTAATCACAAATACTGCAGTAAAATTTAAATATTCTATAAGTATTATAATCCGTATATCGGTGGTCTATTTCATTTTAATCAGTATGATATTTATTATACCAGTATTGGGTAAAGTTTCGGTTGGTCCAACGGTTTGAAGAATATTCAAGGCCCTTTTCGATTGTGCTCGTCGCTAAGACGGAATAATCTTGTCCGTAGATGATTTTTGCCATCACTGAGAATTAATTGGTTGAAACTGCCAAACGTGAAAATCGAGAGAGAAAATAGACAATTCCTCTTATAGAAGAGTACATTAGAAAAGGGTTTGAGATATCTTGGGTACAGCAGACTCTGCCTCTTAACTCCATTTATCTTCAACAAAATTTTGGAGCATTTAATCTATCTATATCAAGGTAAATGGTTGATTAGATTAATGAGCATGATTCAAGTTGTAATTGAATTGTGATATTTGGGTTTCAGTATTATCGATATCTGTTTACAGTCAGGAGGAGAGGAGAGTCTACTGTTTGGTTTATCTGTTGAAAATAGATTCATTAAAAAATCAGAAACTTAAAATTCACTTGTTGAAGAAATTTTGATATTAAAAATTTATTGGCTATTGTTGGCGGGAAATGATAAGAGATTATCTTTAACACGTAGGATAAGAGCTGAAGGATTATCTCTACGCTACAGCATTCTCTCTCTCACTCATCAGAGAACTGCAAGAATGTTAATCTGTGAATAGTATGCTGGGTTAGAGGAGAAAGAGACAAACTCTTCCCTCCCCCTCTCTCTCTCTCTCTCTCTCTCTCTCTCTCTCTCTCTCTCTCTCTGCTTGCCTTCTCGTGGTGTTTATAAAATACATCTGCAGTTCACAACTTATCAGGTCAAAATATTTGCTCTGCTCTCTGAGAATAAAGAGCTGAACGTTTGATTAGAAATAACTTTGTTTTTAACCCCAGTTATAACGTGAAGATTGTTAGTTCTGAACATACCACGGGTCAGAAAATATTTTCTTTTTTCTTTACATAAAAAAACCTATATATGTTACTGGTAAATCAAATATTAAGAATTGATAGATTATGAGGTCTCACTGGGCACCTGACCGCCATAAGGTGTGTGAATTTTGAAATAAACTCGAGTTAGATTAAACACAATTCAGTATTGTTCATCTTCAGACATTTCCAGATCAAGAATAATTTCCTGAACGACCCGCGCTTTGTGAACTTAGAAAATAACTGAACTTCTAATTTGAAATCCAGCTCGTTTTTTCAACCTCTTATTAAACAAATCTTGATGTATTTTTTTCTGCGTATGTTTTAGTAAATAAAACGCTGTGCTTGAATTAATCCGATGTATTTTCTACTAGTAGGAGAATTGAATGATTGAAGCTACTCTTTACTTACTTACGACTGATTGCATTGTTTTCTTAATGAAACAGGGAAAGATTTACAAAAACATTTTCCGGACCCAGTTCCGCAGTTAGAGTTAACTCCGATTTAAATCTTAACTCGCAAATATAGGAACTGTGGAACTGGGCCCCGGGATACAGTTCCGCAGTTGTGAGTTTGAGTTAACTGTAGAGTTGAAATCAGTTCATCAACTCACGATTTCAATCTTAACTCACAACCGTTAAACTGTGGGTCCAGTATTTTTAAATGTTAAAGAAGGAGTAAATAATGATTAAATGATTTTTGAAAAATCATTGAAGTATTGGCTCCAGTTCTGCGTTTGTGAGTTAGATTTGACTTTGTAGTTGAAATTGATGTATTTTCTTCACTCAGTCAAATTACGAACCAATTATTTGACCTGGGTTCGATACTGCATGGAACTGATCTCGCATTGAATTGAATTTGATGCTTAAGGCATGACTTTGAGTCAAAACAAATACAAGTTCATTTCTAAACTGAAAATCTAAAGCGAAAGCTTTCTTCTCGATGAAAATATTCTTATTTCCGTCGTTAATTGATTCGATGTTTATCGGTTTCATTTTTAGCAAATCCAGCAAATGACTGAAGGGAACGCGAGTGGTCAACAGCAAGGTGCAGCCCCGATTGATGAGGGCGTAATGAGCGCTAGAGATAGGTAGGTACAACTATACCAACAACATTACCGCCTATCGTATTGTTTCAGGAGATTGCGGTTTCTTAGTAGATAAATCCATATTTACCAGGGTCCGTTAATCATAGAACACTATAGAACATTAACCGACCCTCCTGTTTCACTGTAGTTAGTTTACATCTACTAAAATCTGAAGGTTTACAATGGGATACCGGCGAGGCTACTGTGGGAAGCGAGGATTCGGCGATAATCCACCAGGTGTCGCTAGTGGCACCGGGTTACCGCGCTTCAATTTCTTCTACATTTCAATAAACTTCGAGTCAATTTTTCTGATTAGTAAATCAATTTTCAGTGAAATCAATACCATATACTGAGAGAGAAAGGAAATCTTAGATCAATTCGATGACTTGTTTGATAATTTCCGGATTTGGATGCCTAAAGATAATGTTCAAATTTCATTGAAAATGAACTGATTTTCACTACGAGTAACCCAGTGATTTGTTGCGCCATCTGGTGTTGCCGGTGTTCTAGAAAACTGTCCTAATCTCAACTAGGAAATGAATAGTTTATATCTACTATCGTGCATACGACCGTGGACTCAAGGAACTGAGTCGGTGATTATGATATGACTTGAGTGTTTAATGACATTCAGTTTTATGAGAGCAATGTATGAAATCACGGGTTTATGACATTAAAACTATGATTAATGATTATTGTTAAGTTAACGTGACCAATCACATGAACTACACACACGAGCCTCCAGAGAACAACAACCTTCTCTGTGAGTTCAATTGTACTTTCTGAAATAATCACCGAGTCATTCAATATAACGCTCCATTATTAAAACTGTCAAATCTCTGAGAATTTATGTTTCATGTTAAGGGTAATGTATAGAATATGTAAAATGTTGTCACTATTGGTCAAGAGTTTATGTAATGAATTGAATTGATTTATTAGAGCTACCTAACCTAAGCGTTGAAATGGACTGACCCTATGGTCTGAATGGCTGACTTGCCCTATATGGCTATTAGAATGAACTAATCCTAGGTGACATAGCTGAATAACCCTAACCCTAGGGTTAAAATGGAACAACCCTAGGGTTAGTAGCTGACCACCCTAGGTATGTTACAGGTGGACTGATCCAAGGCTGGGACCGGACAATAACTGGTCACCTGATATAAACAGCTACTGGCTATTGAGTGGATTCATAATGAAATCAAATCCACAAAACTGTGGAACTGAGTCCACAGTTGCATAAAACCCACACAACTGTGGAACTGAGTCCAGAGTTGCATTAAACCCACACAACTGTGGAACTGAGTCCAGAGTCACATTAAACCCACGCAACTGTGGAACTGGGTCCAGAGTCACATTAAACCCACACTACTGTGGAACTGAGTCCAGAGTCACATTAAACCCACACAACTGTTGAACTGGGTCCAGAGTCACATTAAACCCACACTACTGTGGAACTGGGTCCCGAGTCACATTAAACCCACACAACTGTGGAACTGGGTCCAGAGTTAAATTGAACCCTGGAACTGGACGGTGATTTAATAAGACTGATATGAATACTATAACTTACTGCAGCCCTAGAACCTGCGTATATGTATTAAAATACGTGCGTTATTGTTAAATATTGGCTTCATTCCAATCGAGATAAACCTACGTTTCAACGAGGCATATGACATTTCAACACGATGATATAAATAGGAAATGAAAGGGTTAAAATAATAATATAAATCGAATTTCGATTGTTATGTATTTGATATAATTTTATTTCTCGTGTTCAGCTGGAAAGCTCTTGTCTAGTACACCCGCGCTCCACGCGTCCCTGATGTTATTATTTGTAAATTAGCTATTGAACATGTAGAAACCCTAATGCTGATTGTTATCTGTATACTGACTGTACTGAACTATACAATGAATAGATTTTCATAAATTGATATAAATAATTACAGTTTGTATTATGAGCTGTGTACTGTAGGGGTTCAATACAGTAGGAAGGGCTGATATTTTTGGGTCAATATGGATTTGTCAGGTTTGTGTCTCACTCACTCTCAGTGACTCATTCCTATTTCCATTCAGCTGTGTATCGCGTGCATGTACGTTTAATTTCGTCGGTTTTAATATTCGTGAATACGTTAAATTCGCCGGTTTCTGTTTTTCGTTTCATTTCGTAGAAAAAGATCACATTTCGAGCTTCATTTCGTGACTGAATTCGGGGTTTTTTCGAGTAAGGATTTTGTCGCAGCCGGGATAAACATCTAGCGAAATATCCTGCTTTAAGTCACGGAGTACTGTCTGAAACATCTGAATCAGACAAACATGTGCTGCCATCTACTAATAGATATCGATACTAAATCCATAATAGAGTTTGCACTCCGGCCTTCTGTCGATATTTTTAGACCTATTCAGACTATAGTCAATGGGTTATTAATGATAGGCAATGATCATTTCCAGACTGACAGTGATAAACGTCTTAATAGAATCACATAAAACTGTATCATTTCACTTTATAACAGCAATCAAAAAATATCAGAAAAAAACAATCAGTTTTAATCTATGAAATGAGTCCATGAGCTCAGTTTATCAAAGACCTTGAAATAGAGTTAAGAGAAACATTTCGATGTATTAATTAGGCTGCAAACAATATAGACCCCCATCAGTCGCTTGCCGGTTCAGGCTGGATGGATGATTGTTCCGTGAACCGGAACCGACATTTCCAATTATGTACTTCGATTTAAAAAATGATGTAACCTCGACCGACGACAACTCGACTACATTTTGTACTTCGATTTCCGATTTCGAAATCAAACCCCCTGTTTCGTTCCCGGCAGGTGTGGTGGGTATGTAAGGGACACCAAATCAAACGAAATTTAATCGCAACAAAAGTTTTAACAATTACCAGTCAAATAAATAAGAGATTAAGAGAAATGTTTCGTGCCCGATGACTCTGTTCTGATCCCCTATCTGAAGAGTTACATTTACATTTTACTGCAAATCGGGGAAAATGAACATTCTTTTCTTTCAAAGAAAAGTCAGTGAAAAGTACCGGGGAATTATGTGAATAAACTAAAATCAGATAAAAGTCAAGGAAATAAGTCAAGATTGCTAGATCACGCGTGAATCTGTTTCTATTTATGTGTTACGTATTTGACTGCGTTAATTGAATGAATTCTTAGTAGATCAAATCATGGAAAACAAGTGTTGAGTCGAGATCAGGGCGACCATTTCTATAAGTCTTATAGAAGTGGCTGCCCTGATCTCGACTTAAGAATGAAATCGAATCATTTCTATGAATCTCAGGACCCGGTTCAGCAGTAGTTCATTAAGATTAGTTCATTACTAATGTTTTAACTCTAAGAGTCACTGAACTGAGAATCAGTGCTGGAATAAATTTGATTCGGGATCATTCATTTATTATGTACGCATAAAATTTGAGATTTTCCAACCCCCCTCGCGCCCTGTATGCAAAATCAGCCATTTTTTCCATATACATTGAGCATTACAGAGTCCCCTAATGCGTACGTAATACATGAATGACCCCTTCAGGTTTTGGGGAAATATCGATTACTGAATAGAATTCACAGTATAATATTGTTGTATGTTACAGCGATGAAGGAGTCGGTGGAGATAAGAGTAAGAAAAAAGCGAAAGTCAAACGAAAGAAGACTTCGACGATGCCGCGTTTGTGCGTTTTAAACGTCGATGAAAAAGCAGGCGAAGTCGTCGTCGAGTGTCAATTAGAAACGGCTAAACAACGAACGGTTACGTTTCAATTCGACCTCGATGATGATCAACCTCATGAAATCACTTCCAAACTGGTAAATATTCTCTCATAAACCCACGCACCTCTCAACCTCACCCTTTATAGGTGGAACCCGGAACCTGCTGTTTTAAACGAATAAACATTACACCTGCAATTATCTGAACCATCCTTTCAACCCTAAAACCCTCTCTGTCACTATCAACCTTACAATCCTCGAGACCCGTCGCCTTGCAACATCTTTACTGATCTAATACTTGAGATCTCACTGCAACCAAGTCGTAGATCTCTCCCCTTAATGTACTTAGAATCCATACCTCGTAAACCGTGACATTCTCTACTGTTATATATCTGCTTATCCTAGGATCCTAGAACCATCTACTGCTTCAGATCTTTAAACTTAGAACCCTAGATACATGTCCAGACTTAGCACCCTATATACTGATAACTCTTCTAAACTTAATAGTTGTCACACTGATCTGTAACTGTAGCGTGAAATATAAATGATAATTTAATTATCTAATTTCAGGTTGAAGAGAATTTGCTTCCTGAACAGCATTCGGATCTGTTTTTAGAACAGATACAAGACGTGATAAAGAAAGTACGAGATGATCCTGAGAGTATTATCGGTCAGAATATACTACCTGATATAATATCAGTAGCATCGAATACACAACTCAACCGCTCACCACCGACTCAGAGTCCTAGCCTGTGTCGTAAATCATCCGATGAGTCCGGTTTTGAGTCCGTGAAGGTTAGTTCTATTCCTCTCTGTAGTGTCACTCAGTCATCCCCCCTGCAGAGCTTATCGTGATTTTTACCCGTTGTAAATTCAGTAGGTTTAAACACGGTTCCACAGTTGCGTTCAGATATTTAAGCAACAGCATTAGTGAACTAGAAACACATTTCTAATCGTGATTAAAATCAAAATGAAGCAAAGTTTCGAACTCAAACCGGAGAACATCGTCTGACGATGATCTCTAGGATGAGATCGAAACGTCGTGTTTGTTTATTATATATTTTAAATTGTTCGAATAAATAAATTCTTGATTTTAAATTCTTTTAATCTGTAGATAGTGGGTTTTAATCTTTTTATCGTCTGAGGTATTTTCCTACTCATTTCATTGTTGATTATCCACGGCTGTTGAGATCCTCTGATGTGTTGTAGGCCTGTGGATAACTGTACATCATTTTAATTGACATTAAATCAATGTACTCAGGGATTCAGTATTTGGGTGGAAACTCGAGGATGGTGGATAATTGAGGGCTGACTGTAATCTGTTTAATTGAAGGTTACTCAGTAACTCAGCAATAGGGTCAAGATTTTCTGTAATTTTTGGGTTTAGAATTAGTCAAAAAGTAAAGAATGACAACAGTGGAACTTATAAAGAATTCTAAAACATTTCTGTCATCATTGTTGAAAATTATAATTTTATATTGTATCAATGTTGTTTGATATTTTATGTTTAGGGTTTTATAGGGCTGCAGGTATTGTAATTTATTGTAATGTATTGTGGTATTGCATAATCATCAAATTTCTTTTTGTCGCTTGACAACAACTTTTCTAGAAAATCATCATTAAAACGCTTTATCTTGCTTCAAAACTAAACTCACCTCTATTCAACTGCTATCTATTTATTTTCTTCGATACAGAAATAGCAATTTATTCATTTCTTCCTGAAATAAGATTTCAGCTTTAGAAATTGTAATATCTGTGAATGTAATAACTAGAAGTGGATTCACTTCAAAATAGTAATTATTTACTACGTAGGATATAAGTGGTGTATATCATCAATCTCCTCTCTACGGAGAAGTAACATCAGTCTCATTTGTTCCTGTGGTTGATATTGAAGCGTCTTGTCAAGAGACACAAGCTTTAAACTTGGGTATCAAACCCAAAACCTGACTTCCTCATTCTAAGAGATTCTTTTTATGTAAATTAACATATTTAAACTCATTAGAACCACGGATCTGATCCAAATAGTTTTGATCGCTGCCGATTATTTACAAGTTCGTACTAAATCATGTTTTACTCTTATTTCATCCTTTTCCTGCTTAAACTCGATGTTATATTGTTTTCTCTGAAGCGCATGAATCCATCGTTTCATCCAATCATTTCATTCCTTTAAATTTCGGAAAACAAAAAACTACGAAGAAACTGTTTCTTTATCTCAAAAATCATCGAAAATATTTTTATTTTTTTGTAGAGGATTAATTTTGACGTGGGACCGGCGTCAGAAATCAGCGGAGAATTCGAGACGAGCGTTCCGAGTTCACCGGTCATCAAAGAATCCGGTCACGCTTCCGACATCGCCATGACGACTGCTCACAATAAATTCGTCGTCACGCCCGTTAGTGAAGCGTGGTTATCCTCAAAAACGGATGATTTAGCCGTTCCGCTGGATAGTCCTGCTGGAGCCGGAGCCGGAGTAGAGTCGAGACACGATGTAATACGTCACGTTTCACAGAGATCTATCTCGAGTCCGAATATCCACGGCGACGACAGCGGAGGAGTTAAACCCGCTGATTTAGAGGTTCTGAAACACAAACTCAATCAGTTAAACGCGGCTCAGAAATCGGGAAACGTCGAGAACCGCGAGAGTCGTTCAAATACCGCGTCATCCGGTTACCAAACACCGATATCGGATAACACTACACAGAGGAACTTCGGAGCAGTCCACGAGCACTCGATGCCGAATCTAGTGAATCATCAT
This sequence comes from Tubulanus polymorphus, assembly GCF_964204645.1. Lineage (NCBI taxonomy): Eukaryota > Metazoa > Nemertea > Palaeonemertea > Tubulaniformes > Tubulanidae > Tubulanus > Tubulanus polymorphus. Next base: position 946,763 of record NC_134027.1, on the reverse strand, counting down.
CAGAATCAACAGCAGTCGATTCATCACGGTGGAACGTATCACACCGTGCATCAATACCCGGCGGGGGGTCAGTACGTACATCTACCACCAGGGGGCTATATAGTCTATCAATCAGATCATCATTCAGTGCAGCAACAACAGCAGCAACAGCAGCAGCAGCAGCAGCAGCAGCAGCTGGAGTTCGACAATGAAGGAGCTTTACTGAAGGCAAGCCATTCCGAGGTGTACGACATAGCAACCGCTGCAGTCGCTAAGCAAGCTCCGCCTGCCTCACCGGCGTCACCACGGCGACAAGAACATACCGACCAGCATCATCAACAAAACATTCCAACAACGGCGCCATCTACCAGTCAACAACAGCAACACCAACAGGGGGCTGCACCTCATGGCTCATCGCAGCAGCAGCACATGCCGCAGCAGCCTTCGCAAGCTAAACATAAGAAAATAGAGCGTCCTCCAGACTTAGCTAACTTAGAACAAGCTTTGATAGAAAGACTGCACCCTAACCGTACTAAATCACACCATATGAGTTCATCAGCAGCGGCAGCAGCAGCTGCAGCAGCTGCAGCTACGGGAGGATACGATTCAGCATCACTAACTACAGCTAACCAATCATCCTCTCACGGGCAACCCGCCGGGCATCCCGGAGCCGCCGGGCACGCTAGAACTCCGCTCGGGATGTCTAACCATAACGATACATCGTCATCTTTATCAGTGACCGGCGGTCAGACGTCAGAGATCACGAGATCCAGTTCATTCCACGGCGAGACGGCTGCTTCTAAATCACATCACGATCACCACGGCGATAATACAACAATCGAACACGATCAACAACAACAACGCGAAGTGATTCATCAAAAACGACAAGGACGATTCCAGGTCACGACTACTAAAGATGAAATTGCACAATCTGCCCTGGCTGGCCAGGAACCCCCTCCAGGCTCTGGGTCTAAACCTATCTCTGATACACCTACTGCTTCTACAAGCATGATTCAGGATGTAAGTAGGGCTAACCTTTCATTATATCCTTCTACTTCTTCTTCTGTTCCTCTCTCTTCTTCAAACACCACGCCTCCTTTCTCTTCCTGTACGTCTGGCCAGCTACCAGCAAATAGCACAATCACTACAAATATCACAAATAATAATACGCCGCACTCCGCAATCACATCCGTCCTGGGGCACGTGGGACACCTACCTACTGTCACAGCTACCCCGGGGCACACCGGGCAGCATCCTACTGTCACAGCCGTCCCGGGGCAATCAGCGCAGCACCCTATCATCGCAGCTGCTCCCGGGCAGCAACCTACCGTCACTACCACTCCGCTTAACCCTCTACTGACCGCGAATCAGTCGTTGAAAAATCTCCGTCGCGGTTCAGCACCTGCCATGCACCTGCATGAACAGCTAGCACGCGTATTGCGCACTCCGCAAGATACGGTTCTAGCGCAGGTACCGCACCTGTCGGAGGCTTTCAGTCAAAATCATTTGAATCTAATAAATCAATCATTGAATCAAGATGACCGTTCAGACGAGTCATTACAACCAACGCTGCTAGCAACGCGCCATCATTCTATATCTATAATACCAGGTATGTGGCCCGGTAGCGCCACCATACCATCGACCATACCCGAGGGTATAGCTTTAACGGCACCACATTCTACCGAAGCTTTTCAAAATAATAATAGCGCTTTAATGCACCAGCAGCAGCTGCAGACTGCATCAGTTGGGGGCGGTGATACGCACAATAATGCAACATCTGCTGAATACGTATCTGCTTCATGTGATACAGTGTCCACTGCTTCTTATCCTATCGCTTCAACCTTGCATGTACCAGTGACGACCGCTGCAGCTACCGAGGCCTCGTACGACGATCAGAGCGCAGCAGCAGCAGCAGTAGCAGCTACCGCTGATAGTATCGGCGGTAAGAAGGTACGCTCTGATTCTATCGCTATAGATACGCGTGTAATAAATCAATTACCGACAGACGTATCGGGTTCGAAACGTTACGTTAACAGACGTAGAACCGAACCGGTTATGTTGGAGGCGGCACTTAAAGCACTTCTCGGGGGTCGGCCTAGTAAAATAGACGAGAATATTTCCACCTCGGCACTTCCACAAACCTTACTCCATCCCAGTAACAGTATACCGGAGATAAATACCGACGATGAAAACACGGTCGTCGGATTCATTCCGGATCAGTCCGATCAGTCAACGACGGCCGACGACGAAGAATCGGAATTTAGCGAAACGGAACCGATCGCGACGCCATCTACGAGATCCTCGTTGAGTCCGGAACGACGGTTATCGTTAGCGAGTACCGACGCCGATGAGAGTAACACTACAGAGCGGTCACCGACGCCGCCGCCGCCGCCGCCGCCGTTCGTACAACCGTACTACCACAACAATCAACAGTTCGTTTCGATGTTCGATTTATCGCAATGTCCGCCGGAGATGATTCCACGTCGTCCGTCCGATCCACTCCCTCGAACAAAGAGGGCGCTAGAGTCAACATCTGTGAGTCGGAATACTGAATTCATGCATGTTCAACAATCATCAAACCCAGATGTAACAATGCATGCTCCAGCAGTGGTAAGAAGATTCATCCAAATATATCTCTCTCTTTATCTAAAGAGTTGCCGCATGCTCTGTGCTGCTTCTATTGTCCTTTCAGTTAGTGCCCCCTTCGCGCTTCATTTTCTAGGTATGGGCCGACGTGTAGGTAAAGCAATAAATACCAGTTAAAATTCATTACTCGAAAATCTCGTAACATTGAATGAAATTCTTCGAAAGATGTTGTTCTGCCAGTTACCACTGTTTGGCTTTAAATGTGTCATTCAGGACCCAGTTGTACAGTTCTGGACCCACAGTTCTACAGTTCTGACTTGAAATTTGACTCGAGTTTGGCCCGGGGTTATCAAATCTGAAAATTATCCGGCTTACAACTGTGGAACGAGCCTTCAGCTCAGGGTTAAGAAAATCAAAAATATGTATCTTTGAATTACGTGAAATTCTGCATAGCCAAAATTGATCCTGAAATAATTAACCAATTTCTCGATGAAAATACTGGTATTTGTTACTTGATAAGTATCAAAAATTCTGTATTTATATTAATTATTAAGATTATTATTATCATTAGCGCAGCTTGATTCAATTAAGTGCAGGCCTTATTTTCTGTTCTTCAGAAATATATATATATTTATAAATATTATATTTAGCTCTTACGTTGAGGGTATATTTATTACTATATCATATTTCATGTTTTCATCACACGCTAAGCTGAGCCTGTCCAAACGTTTATTTTTTTATCGAGATTTCACGTCTGGTATTAATTATATTTTGCCTCATTGAAAAAACGTAGCATATGAAATTCATTGAGTTTTTAGAAAATAATTGAAATCAACCTCAGAAGTTTGAAATTATATCAATTCACAAAAGTTTCTCGTGGCAAAAGGCAAAAAATATTCTTTGAAAAATTTTCGTCCAAAATTTGAAATTTGAATATAACTGATTTCGGATATTTTCTAGCCTCGTTCTGAGTGGGCCCGAATGTTGAATTTGTTACGCGTACGTGTAACAGATTTAACGTCCGGTATGCTTTTATCAAAGCTTAAAGTTTGTCATGCTTCTGAAAATTATGTTACTCCAAAAAACGAACAACTTGAAGCAGTTTGGAAGTATTATTTCAAGAAAATGAGAGAATTCAGAATGAAGGTGTTTGATTTTTGGTAACGATGATTAAACGAAATTCAGTTCCACTGTTGTAGATACAGAGTTAGAATTAGTTCATAACCATTGTTTAGATTTGAATAGTGAACCGTGAACCATGAACCGTCAACCGTGGAACTGAATCTTGGGTTCTTTTATATTTGTTTGTATGATATTATTCATAAATACAAATCAGTGCCTCATTCATTCGTTCATTCAGATTCGATTCTGATAGCAATTTATCCTTATTTAGAAATTCATTTCAAATATTTTAATTCTGAGAGCTATTTGCCTTGATTCATTCATTCATTCATTCATCCATTCATTGTTCAATCATATGAATTAATTAATTCCTGATTTTAGTAATCATCGGAATATTATATTATTCATGGAATATTACTTTAAAAGTATTTGATTTAATTGTATATGTCAATCATTCTAACCCCTCCCCCTCCATACTCTACACCACGAGTTAACCTTTAGTAGACTAGTAGTTTAGTTGATCCACCGGATCTGCCTCTTTACACTCTGATGATAGAGATCTGTTAGAAACTTAGAAAAACACACACTCAAACTGATTTCATAGATTCTGTAGTCATCTTAAACTAGACTAATCACAAAATTATGATTTATTGCTAAATGAAAAATTCTCATTTTCGGTGACATCAACAATTAAAGTTTGTCACAAGAAGCTTCTTTCAAAGTTCGGCAGGATTAATTTTAATTAGTTAACTGTTATAAACAGTTTTCATTAGTAATAAATCATACCCTGAATGAAAGTGAATTACAATGCGGTATCATACCCTGAATCACAGTGAATTACAATGCGGTATCATACCCTGAATCACAGTGAATTACAATGCGGTATCATACGCTGAATCACAGTGAATTACAATGCGGTATCATACTCTGAATCACAGTGAATTACAATGCGGTATCATACGCTGAATCACAGTGAATTACAATGCGGTATCATACCCTGAATCACAGTGAATTACAATGCGGTATCATACCCTGAATCACAGTGAATTACAATGCGGTATCATACCCTGAATCACAGTGAATTACAATGCGGTATCATACGCTGAATCACAGTGAATTACAATGCGGTATCATACCCTGAATCACAGTGAATTACAATGCGGTATCATACGCTGAATCACAGTGAATTACAATGCGGTATCATACCCTGAATCACAGTGAATTACAATGCGGTATCATACCCTGAATCACAGTGAATTACAATGCGGTATCATACCCTGAATCACAGTGAATTACAATGCGGTATCATACCCTGAATCACAGTGAATTACAATGCGGTATCATACCCTGAATCACAGTGAATTACAATGCGGTATCATACCCTGAATCACAGTGAATTACAATGCGGTATCATACCCTGAATCACAGTGAATTACAATGCGGTATCATACCCTGAATCACAGTGAATTACAATGCGGTATCATACCCTGAATCACAGTGAATTACGATGCGGTATCATACCCTGAATCACAGTGAATTACAATGCGGTATCATACGCTGAATCACAGTGAATTACAATGCGGTATCATACACTGAATCACAGTGAATTACAATGCGGTATCATACCCTGAATCACAGTGAATTACAATGCGGTATCATACCCTGAATCACAGTGAATTACAATGCGGTATCATACCCTGAATCACAGTGAATTACAATGCGGTATCATACCCTGAATCACAGTGAATTACAATGCGGTATCATACGCTGAATCACAGTGAATTACAATGCGGTATCATACGCTGAATCACAGTGAATTACAATTAGGTATCATACCCTGAATCACAATGAATTACAATGCGGTATCATACCCTGAATCACAATGTGGTATCATACTCTGATATTCAACTAGATATTGATAATCACTAATGAAACATTCGTCAAATTCTTTCAGAATTAGTTTGCGTTTTGTCGTAATACACTGAATTGTATTTTATAGTTTCATACGCATATCCTGTGTCTGCCCTATTTCTGTCTGTTACAGACAGGTGGCGTCTCTGCTCATCTGTGTAGTAACGGTGGCACTATATGTAGTTCTGCTCATCACAGATAGGTGGTACTTGCCTCTGTGTAGTTCTGCCCTTCACGTGTAGGTGGCGACTGCCTCTGTTATTCTACTCTTCACCGATAGGTGGCGTCTCTGTTCTCCTCACTGTCTCTCTCTCCTCACTCATTTATCATTTTATGTTTACTAATTTTATCGAAATGTAGTGAAAATTGAGAAAATTACTAATTGTTTTCTTCATCATTTGTGACAATAATTTTTTGTGAGAATGTGATTAATCAATGATTTATAGTTAATTATTAATAGGTTTATTATGAGTATGTTTTCTGTGATGAAGTGATTTCGTTTTTGGACAGGCTCTAACACTGACCTGAAACTGCTGACAGAAACTTTAAACGTTTTCCGATCTGTTTTTGCTCTAAATCTTTGTGACCTTTTCATTTTTTGAATTTTGATTTTGACAGCACTTTAGAATTATGGATTGTTAACGACTTCTAACAAATTTATCTCTATATAATATTAAGTAGTTTGTCTGATAGTTTTAGATATAAATGAATCTATTCGAATACTTGCACTTCAAAATTACTGTAAAAACTCATCATTGAAAAAGGCTCTTCGGAATTTGAAATCAAAGTCCCAATAGTCGATCATTCGACTAACGTAAGTCCTCCAAATGACTTGCAGCTAGTATGCCACAACATAAATGAGGGAATGTACACCTCTAAATCCTAGAAATTTATCCTAGAAAATCCCTCGAAAGTTTCATGACAATTCCTAGAAATTTACCAAAAAATTCACAATCCTAAGATTCAGTTACAAATTGAAAGCTGTCCATCCAAAACAACATCTTCAAACATCAACAGATTTCAGTCGTGACAGTTTCAGGTCAGTCCATTATATATATGTAGGGGTTGTATCGTATCACAACGGGCAGGTTCATTTTTACGTCATGCTGGTGACTCCTCCTCCGATAATAGACTCACCCACCCACAGATTTTACATCAATCCAACATCAATCAATTTATTCTCTCATATATTACACGTTTTATTTCTCATGTATAATTCTTTAAATCCGCTTCGGTGTTGAATTCATCAGTTGTATTTATATCATACGTACATCGATTATATAGCAACAATACATCGTAGTCATAGTAACGCCATCGCTGTTGCCATGCGTTGTCATATCGACACCCGTTGTTCGTCGCTAACCGATCTACACTCGTCGTCACGATCAAACGCGTATTGTTGTCACGGTTACAACGTCGCTTTTGTTGCCGGTGCAACGCTAAAACATCGCCATGGTTACCGACACGCGTCTTCGCTAGGACGTCTCGAAGAGATGAATGGAAATAACGCGAGAGAGAATTGTTACAACTGTAGCTATTGGTTTGTGGAGTGCTTCATCGGAATTCAAACAAATACGTCCTGAGGGAGGGGTGCCTCTCTCTGCCCTCCCCCTGCCTTCCACACAATATATCTACGAAGTGCCAGCCTAAACCCCCCACCCCCCCCTGATTTCACACACAAAGTGCAAAGCTCTATTTGATTACGTAAGAGAATGATGATAAATTCTGAGCAGCAGTTAATGGCTCGTTAAAGAATGCTGATCTGAGAATGAATCTATTGATCTTCTATTTGTATCAATGTTGTGTGCATTAGTTATTGATTCTTCCGACCACCTGATAATACACCATACACACTATTTATAATCTATTTATAACGTCACTCGTCTGGAGAGGTGACCGCAGCATCCGTCTGCTCTAACCCTAACTACCTCCGATCTCTAAACCTCATCCACCGCCACCGTAGCTTTATAATAACCGCAGTCTCCTCCTCGCCAGTCGCGGTGTTCAACTTGTCGAAGTCTCCACGCAAAATACAACCGGTTACACTTTTTATAATACGCACATTTCTACTTCAATTCTATCGGAAATCACTCGTTAGAGATCTCGTCGTTTAAACTCAGACGATCTCGAGAATCATTGGGCACAGTTGCACAAATCGATCTAATTGCCATAAAACTTCATCCGATTTCATTGAGAGGTCAAACTTTCGGTTTAATTGCAAATTTGGTCACTTCGTTTTTTCAATGAGGACATTTCAAACATATAAGTTAAAACGTTTTAATATATCGGCTTTAAAACTGAAATGACCTCAGACTGGTCTTAGATCTAACTGCCCCCTGCTGGCTATTACGCACACTTCTACCTTAATATCTTATTGATGTAGTGAAAATGTGATTTATTGATTTTGTCGTAATTGAAATATCCGAAATGGATAGAATCAGTGTTTGTGATGAGTGTATATGAGGGGATGAGTGTTACCGGTTTGAGGGGAGGGGGATGTAATCCTGGTTTATTTTGCGGGTGACTTCGACAGTCGAGTTTATGAAGAGGTAAGCAATAAACCTGAGGCAGAGTAATGGTTACCAGCTGACAAACCTGACCCCTGTGCGAAACTGTAAGTTTAGCTGTCCTCGGGTTCTGATAGTCGCAGCTCTCCCGTCCACAACTGATTACAATCTCGCTCTCGCTCTTCTGAAATTTCAACAAAAAAAATCACGATAGTTTTCGCTGAATTATTATTTTTTAGATGTAGATTTTAGGATATTTTACGTTTTACACTTTAGAAATACCTAACAGAAGAGCAGGGGTTTAGTGATTCTAATCGGCGAGAAAAATTCTATCAAAAGTTTTTTTTTTTTTTCAATGTTATTTGGTGGTTTGAAAAATACAGGAAATACAAATAGTTGTGATCATTTTTATGATTTTACTCTATCATAATCTCCGACCTCAAACCCTTCCTTCCTCGGCTGCAGTGTTTGGTGAGACAGTAAATGTTACGCTTTAACTGTTCAACTTATCGATATATTTTCGCATGAATTTCATGAGAAAAAAAATTTGCTCTTCGAAAATGTGATGATTAAAAAATCATTCAACGATTTCTCATGTCAAAATTTATTAAAACTATCTTGAAACGACGTCGGGGGAAGAGGGGAAGGGGGTAGGGAGGAAGGGAGGGGGTGAGTATCGAGCAGCGACTATCATCGACTCTATACAAAAAAAAAACTTATTTCATTAGTAAAAAAATACAGCTACTTAATGTTTACTAACTAAATAACCAGCTGTAGCTGCAGCAGCAGAAGCTGATGCAGCACCAGCGACAGTTTGGCAGAGACTTCTCAAAATAATCAACGGCTCAATCATTCAGAGCTTGTTGTTATTTTGAGAAATTGAGGAAGAAAGATAGTTTTCAAAGTTCGTCTCACGTTGAAATTTTGTCCGTGTTTTTTTTTTGTAAATTTTTTGTATTTTGTGATGTTTTTCACGGAGAATTTAACAAAAAAAATTTGTGGTTTAAAAATTTACAAATAATCGGCTTCTAACATCGGCATGATTTTAACCACATACAACATTAGACGGCTTATTCTGTATTAAACACATCTAACTGAGGACCTTGTTTTACTGTTACTCTGCAACCACTTTTACTGTTTCTCTGGGATTTTTTGATACCAGAGTCAAATTAAAACCTCAACCGTTCAACCAGGTCCTACATTTCTGATAGTCACTACCACTATTCTTTCAAGCAGTAGTATTTCCTCTCTCTCTCTCTCTCTCTCTCTCTCTCTCTCTCTCTCTCTTTCTCTCTCTCTCTGCCAAGTTGTTAAACATTAAGTTTTATAATGAAAAGCTTCTCATATTTTAAAAATAATTAGATTCAGAGCTATGTAACACAGCTTTGGGACAATCATTGATTTCATAAATGGTTAAAGGGCACATTTCTGCACGTTATAACTTTTGGGTGCATTCAATATTAGATTTTGAGCCAAAAATTGGGTTTGATGAACAATAAGTTATCTATCTCCAATATATCAGAAATATTAGAGAATTATTATCAGATATGAGATATGAATATAATTGGAACCTTGAAGATTTATATGGTGAATTGTCTCAGGCCAACGGTGAAACTGCCAGTCAATTCAACTCTTCACACTTAACATCTAATTAACAGTTCATCAAAACTTAACACGTAGATTCAATATTTTAGTGTCTAATTTTTCGGCTCAAATTTTAATGGATATTTAATAATGGTTATCACCCCCCAAAATAATCCTCCTTCGACATCACTAATAACCTCTCAAAATGATGTCGTAGGGAGATGAGATGGATGTGATACTAGCGAGCAGACAAACAATCAGTCATTCAGTCCCACAGCTGTGTGCGAGTTTCTCTCCGTCTTATAATGAGTTCATTAATACAGAACTAGCTTCTCCTTTTTGATTATACCGAGCGACACGGTTCACGATCTGATAAACCAGACATTATTCGATCAATAATCTTATCATGCCTGTTCTAGAATATCTATATCAATATTAACTGGTGAAGTGTAGGCAGTACGTGAATGTTGAGTGAGTCTGTGCAACTTTACGGACAATCTCTTAAATTCCAATCGGGCAAATTTTAGTCGAAGGTCGAATATTAGAATATCTTGAGAAGCTATTTCTTGTAATGAATGCTGTAATTTGAGAAATGCTGCGCCAACGCGCGATACTGCAGACACTTTCAATTATTTGAAAGTTTGCGCCCTTTAACCGCACTTCGATAACAGCTAGTCAAATTTGATAAAAATGTTTGCAGTGAATTAAAACCAAACTTCTGAAACACTTTCTATTTCATATTGATCTGATTTTTCGACTAATTTTCATGAGTGAAAACTAATTTTTTTAGAAATAACAAAGTGATTCTTGTAGAATTAAAGTCCCCCTTCCCCAAACCCTCCCTACTAAACATTTTTTAATCTTAAATGAATGTTTATCTGACGTTTGTTTTTGTTTTGTTCTTGTATCAGATGGTGCATCCAGACCGCGGTGGAGGCCTTGTTCCTATACAAGTTGGTTCATTAGTTCTCAACCAGATGGAGCTGTTTTCGGATCCCAACTTGTACAAAATTGTTCATAGGTAAGTGTTAAAAATGAGGACTTTTAGCTGGGAAACAGGGAAATGTCAGGGAATTATCTTTTCCCTGAAAAAGTCAGGGAATCTGTAAAAAAGCTAAAAATCATGGATTATTCAGGGAAATGTGATAAGTTCGCTCGTAAAATCAAAGAGTTTCGGTTTATGTCTTATATATTTGACCGTGTTTGGACTATTAGCAGATCAAGTCAGGGAGAACAGCGAGCACGTCTGGGAAAAAGCAAGTCAAATAGTATAAATGGCTGCCCTGGAAAATTTTCATTTTTTGTAAAAGAAAAATTTCAATATTTTTGTTTTCAGGCAAATGAAAGAAATCGAAGAATTGAAAGAACGACATCAACGAGAAATAGAGGAATATCGATGTTTAAAACGACAGCAGACGAACTCCGAGAAAAATCAACCCGATATTCAGATGTCATCGTCGAGTAGTTCGAGTCTTACCGAACAGAAACCGCAACAATCGCGTCAGAGAGCGTCGTCGAGCGCAACGAGCGGAGATCTACCGTCTCCGCAAGATAGTCCCGTTCACGCTCCATCGCTGACCGATTCACCCGGTCATAAAGCTCATACTCCTCCGCCACCTCAACGTTCGATGTCGCAGGAAGCGTCCATTAGTAGTCCAGTTCATCGACAACATAAAACAATCACGGAGGATATGTTAAAATACGTCGATTTGAAAACAGGGGTCGCCGGACGAACTGCTAGCTCTATAGAACAACACAAACTAACGCTGAATCAACTGAAACAAAGTCAAGTGATGAAAGATCTACAGCCGCATAAAAACATCCAGCAGCAGCAGCAGCAGCAGCAGCAGCAGCAGCAGCAGCAGCAGCAGCAGCAGCAGCAGCAGCAGCAGCAGCAGCAGCAGCAGCAGCCGATACTGGATGCAGGTGCCATGCGCGGAGTTCGACGTACTCAGAGTCTGAAAGGTGAACGCACCAGTAACCAGCAGCAGGTTGAACCGGGAGGTTCGCACACTCCGACATCGCACACTCCGCAAGACACTCCTCGATTAGAACGTAAAAACACGGGAGAATCGCATTACGCTACCGTGCACGCTACACACAACAATACTAATACAGCCGCGTTACCCGGGCAACAACAACAACAGATGTATGCGATGAACGCGTATACGCAACAGCAGATGTACGCTCAATACGCACCTGCTCAATACGGGATACAGATGCCGTCGCAGATGCCGTTGTATAATCCGTATACACCGTCATTTATCATGCCCCAACAGACGAGCGGAGTCTGGATGCAGCAGGCGACCGGAGGTGCAGGAGGGTTTAATCCGGCCGCTCAGCAACCATCCCAGCAGCAGCAGCAGCAACAACAACAACAGCAACAACAATACCAACAACAACAACAACAACAACAGACTGGTGCGAATTCAGCTGCGCATATGAAACAAGGATCGACTAATACAACAGTGAAGTGATGAACACTTATTTATACCACTACAAGCTATCTGTGAATATGTTTATTGATTTATGTTTTGTGTACGTGACGTGTGTCGGATGACGTGTAAATAGTTCATGATTTCAAGGATGAATTCTTCCCCCTCCCCCTCTCAATCTCTTTATCGTTCCTTTGCCTCTATCCTCTCTCTCCTCCATGTCTCCTCTCCTCTCTCTCCTCCATGTCTCCTCTCATCTGCTCACTCTGTTTCTATGTGGGGTTGTGTATACTATGTGTTATATAAGTATAGACTAATCGTCATTGCCAAAGTGACTCGTTTAACCGTGTAACATGTATACAACAAATACTTCACCACACGAATCATCCGTAAAAATAGCGTCGAGAGATGTAGCGTGAAAATTCAGTTTTTGATGACTGTGATCTGTTTGTGTCGTAGGCTCGACTCGTAGTTAATATTGTGTTTAGTATAAGGCGTCACTACACTATAAACACATCAACTATCGGTCAAACTGTAGAAGCTCTCAATCTTTAGAAGTCGGTTAGAACAGACGCTACTTACGTTATAGATCGGTTTGAGTTTATTTAGCCAAAACTGGTCTTTAAAACGCGTAAGTCTTGGCCTAGCGTTCAGCCTAGTGGTCTGACCTGACTGGCTGAAGAGCTGGTAAGCTTTGTTTTTAAAGTTGCCAGTTGTTCCGATCTACTTTCATTTAGTGATTAGTTGCGATGAGTTGCTGTTCTTCAGTTGCTCGAAGTTGAATTCATGCGATGAACAGTTTAAGACTTCTACACTTTTCTTATTCGCAGTCGGTAGTTCTTAAAGTAGTGATAGATTGAAGTGACAGTGGCGCCCTATAGTGACACTTTCTGTCACCACTGCTGTGCTAATTCCTAGCAGGGGTGGACAACGTCATTATCTGTAAAAGTGCCTATTCATGACACTGCATGAGTCGAAAACTAAAGATAAGAAAATTCTTTTTCGCATGAAAAACAATGTTGAATGAATTACGATTGACAGCAGATAGGGAAGAGGCCCCCTGATACTGATTCTAGAGAAGAGACCCCCTGATACTGATTCTAGAGAAGAGACCCCCTGATACTGATTCTAGAGAAGAGAACCCCTGATACTGATTCTAGAGAAGAGACCCCCTGATACTGATTCTAGAGAAGAGACCCCCCTGATACTGATTCTAGAGAAGAGAACCCCCTGATACTGATTCTAGAGAAGAGACCCCCTGATACTGATTCTAGAGAAGAGAACCCCTGATACTGATTCTAGAGAAGAGAACCCCTGATACTGATACTGATACTGATACTTATCTACCGTTATTATATATGAATATGAATAGATAATTGTGTAGTGTTTATAGGATGATAATGACACTCGTTTATAGGCAATATTGTGATGATGCTAATGTGAAACAACTGCTGTTGTATTTTATGTGTTTAGGTGCTATATTATATGAATATTGGGCCACACACAAACATTCACACCACATTCATTTGATAATAATCATAAACAAATACTGACATTTTGTTTTTGACAATTTGGGCTCGTTCATAAAGTAAAGTACGATATCTATGAAAGTTAAAGCATTACGTACATGGAGATACTGGAGGAGGTGGCTTAATAGACCTCCCTCCCGACATGTACCTATGCAAGTTTAAGCATTATGTACTACAAGAGAAGTGGTTAATTTTCTCGCGCTGTCTCTCACTAACGAGCTGTTTAATAACGTACGTACTTATTGAATGCCCCTTGTGTGTATAATGATGTAAATATAGACTAGATTTTCACGTGGTCCTGATTTGAAGATTGATTGATTTAACGATACGGAGTCTGGAGTCGAGATCCTGCGATCCAATTCTAGATCCGTCACAAGAATTTGGAGTGTGTTCCAAACATTCCATTATGATGTTGTAAATAGATTAAAAGTGATTGACGCGGAGCTTATAGTGTCGTCTCGAGAATGAACGTACTCCTCTCGAGAGTGAACGCACTCCTCTCGAGAGTGAACGCACTCCTCTCGAGAATGAACGTACTCCTCTCGAGAGTGAACGCACTCCTCTCGAGAGTGAACGCACTCCTCTCGAGAATGAACGCACTCCTCTCGAGAATGAACGTACTCCTCTCGCGAATGAACGTACTACTCTCGAGAATGAACGTACTCCTCTCGAGAATGAACGTACTCCTCTCGAGAATGAACGTACTCCTCTCGAGAATGAACGTACCCCTCTCGAGAATGAACGTACTCCTCTCGAGAATGAACGTACTCCTCTCGAGAATGAACGTACTCCTCTCGAGAATGAACGTACTCCTCTCGAGAGTGAACGTACTCCTCTCGAGAGTGAACGCACTCCTCTCGAGAGTGAACGCACTCCTCTCGAGAATGAACGTACTCCTCTCGAGAATGAACGCACTCCTCTGGAGAATGAACGTACTCCTCTCGAGAGTGAACGTACTCCTCTCAAGAATGAACGTACTCCTCTCGAGAGTGAATGTACTCCTCTCGAGAATGAACGTACTCCTCTCGAGAATGAACGTACTCCTCTCGAGAGTGAATGTACTCCTCTCGAGAATGAACGCACTCCTCTGGAGAATGAACGTACTCCTCTCGAGAGTGAACGTACTCCTCTCAAGAATGAACGTACTCCTCTCGAGAGTGAATGTACTCCTCTCGAGAATGAACGCACTCCTCTGGAGAATGAACGTACTCCTCTGGAGAGTGAACGTACTCCTCTCGAGAATGAACGCACTCCTCTCAAGAATGAACGTACTCCTCTCGAGAATGAACGCACTCCTCTCGAGAATGAACGCACTCCTCTGGAGAATGAACGTACTCCTCTGGAGAGTGAACGTACTCCTCTCGAGAATGAACGCACTCCTCTCGAGAATGAACGTACTCCTCTGGAGAATGAACGTACTCCTCTCGAGAGTGAACGTACTCCTCTCAAGAATGAACGTGGTCCTCTGAGGAGGATTTCGTAAATTGCTGTACAGTAAAATAATCTTGTAATCTGTATTTTTTTCTGCGAGAAATTTCCGGGTAAAATGAAACTTTACTTTTTCGTTGCTACGACTGATGAATTCATTGAAAAAAAAATGTGAATATGTTTTCTTCGATATTTTTGTGGGTTGAATATTCTCTCTGTGCGACGATAAACTCTTCTCTTATTTTATAAAACGGTGAATAAACGAACCCACATTTGAGGTTGGTTCCATTAAAAAAAAAAACGTAAAAAAAACATCTAGTTGTCTTTCGAAATTCAGTTAACTCAGATATTTGAAGTCGTGTTTCGGATTCATGGATGGATCAAAACTCATCGATCAGAGAGAGATGAAATTGACATCATGCAAAATTGCAAATTCGTGTCTTATTTCATCGCAGTTGAGAGGATTCTTTCCTAAGGATAACTTTATGTGGGCCACGAGGATCAAGAGTAAGGTTTGTAGCTTCATACCTCAAATAAGTGGTTGCACTTCTTTACAAATTAAAACTTCAACAGTTCTCTGTTAGATTTAGTAATTTTTAGAATCAAAACCAAGAACTGTGTTCTAAAAACATTTTGAAGAACTATTAATGAATCAAATTTGACCGACAACTGTGGAACTGGACTCGCGGTATTCGTCGAGGGGCTCAGAGGAAGAGAACCAAAAAAATAGACTGATTTCATCATCGTAAACAGTTATTACTACAAAAGTATAAGTTTCATTTTACACTAATTTTTCTCATTCCAAAAAAAAATGGAAAAAATTGAGATATTGTAGAAAAAACGATTGATTTGAAACTGTAAAAATTTCATTGACACCACAGTATTAGTAGTTGTAAATAGTCTGTATTTAAAACTTTAAACAAAAACATAACAAAACGATGGGAACAATGCAGAAATAAGACTGCCTGCGCGAACGTGGTTTACCGACTTAGAATTTGAAGTCTGAAAATTTGATAGTTTGCATTTAAAATCACTATAACACAGTCACCCGTACAGACAGTAGGATGGGAGAGGATGCAGTGGTTCGAGGTCCAGTTTCTCAGACTTATTTAAATAGAACCGGTTTAAGTTCATGTCTCATCGAGGCTGTGGAATGGCGCCCCGGTTTGACAACTTGGTAGGCTTCTGAAAAGATGATTCTCGCTTGAATTCTTTACTAATTCTCAGATAGACTTCAATACATGTCAAACAATTGATTACCAGTAGTCAATAGTCAAACTCATGTAAGTCATCATTTGGATGAATAATCAATACAATGAAAGTCACGACTAAGACAACATCAGCGACATGTATCATTACATGTACTGACTTCAGGATGATGAGGGTGATTTATCTAATATCAGATCAAACCTGACCTCATTCTACTGCACTCTGCAACCATAAAGCTTTCATGAATCATTCGAAAAACTTTCGCATCAAAAGACGACTTTTGAGATAAAAGCTTTAACTTTTCGATATCGAAATCATCTCCCTACAAATATCGTTTTCATTTCTTTAAAAAAAAAATACTTAATTCTTTCAAATTAGACGGAACTAATCTCGATAAAATAACTAAACTCGCTGATCCCTAATCTTAATTTACGATATTCTCCCGTCGCGTTGTCGGGAGCACGCTTCCCACACATCATTGTTGCAACCGCGGCAACAAAAATATTACCGAAGTCTTTCATAAAATAAGCAAACGAAACACACACATATTATGCATGTTGCAGCATTTACTGTGCTGTTAAAATATAGAAGAATCGTCTGTTCTTCATATTTCAATGATCTTATAGACGTTCGATCATCTATTATTAGTCAGATCAACTGAGTGAATTGATGTTAATCTTTTATTACGCGATCGTAGCCTAAATTAATACTGATCATTTAGTTCGGAAGGTTTAATTTTGTTAAGTACTACGATCTTTTTTTCCTGTGGTAGGGTTAAACCTCGTTATAACCGATTCTGTTTGGATATACAGCGTGGGGGCCGTATTGTGCCGACCCCTAGTGGTGGAATGAGCTTTAAACCCTTTTGGAAATGTTGACCTTCAGAAATACCTCCTATATGACATCACTAAATAGCCATATCGATCTTAATTGAGCTTCATTTTGTAAATGAAATCACTAGTCAATTTGATGATGTCATTGGGTGATAATAGAGGTAGTCATTAAAGGGTCTGAAAGTTATTGGGGGTCGAGATCAGTTAAAATGAGGTTCGGCCACTGCCACCATTTTTTTCAGACATCAGTAGTTTTTTTAAAATCTGATTCATTAGGTTTTTTTTAAAATATAAATCGTATTTGTGTGTGTGTGGGGGGGGGGGGGGAATATTTGTGTAAATAATATACATAGAAAGAAGAAATATATGGAATAATCAGAAGGAGGATTATTTGTAATTTGTAAACTTCCACAAAGTTACGCAAACATTTTCCTCTTGTAAATAAACACAAACTTCTAATACATGATACATACACCACGGTATATATATATATATATATCATATGTATATAGCGCTTTCTCCTGCTCGCCGCCTAGATATACTGACTGGAGTCGTGACGCACTGATCGCTGCTCTACCTGTGTGGGTTTATGTTGAACTCACATGTGTGCGCGTGTGTGTGCGCATGTGTGTGCGTGTGTTATGTATTTCATATCCAAAAAAGTGCTCAAAAACATCTAACGACATTAACTACGACTTAATGTATATTTTTATATATATAACTCAGAACAATATACGAAAAGTCCAGACTTAAAAACGAATAGTTAGAAAAATGAGAATGCTTGTGTAGTGATAAACATAGAAAAGATAACCTGCGACGCAAATTTTATTTATTTGTGAACGGATCATCATAAAGTAAAGTTCTCATTGATGATATTTTCCATCTACGATGAGAAAAGTGCGGCCAACTTGATGGATCTAATGGTTAAAAGTAAACCTTAATTTAGGAAAATGAAAGATGTCAAAATTTTGTCTTTGAGAGAAGTTTGAAAATGAGTTTAAAAGGTAAGAATTTGAACGTTTTGGTCTGTGTCAAGTTTGTCTTTGAGAGAAGTTTGAAAATGAGTTTAAAAGGTAAGAATTTGAACGTTTTGGTCTGTGTCAAGTTTAGATCCGAGTTAGGCAAGGTTTACTGTAATGGCGTCTGCAACGTTACGATGAAACATTATTCCATTCTTTTTAACCGACTTCAATTGACAAAGACTAAAAAAGCTTGATAAAATCGAAACTTGAGAACTGAACTTTATGTAATATTCATTATATTTTCCTGTGCTCGCTCTCTATCTCGACTAACTGACTGGTTTGTTGTGTATTTTGAATGTACTTCAGTTGCAATGAATTAATTAATCTCTATGAATGATATATATATGAAAGCGTCTCTTGCCAAGGTTTAACTCGAGAATGAAGCTGTTTTTCTTACTGTACATTGTTCATATAGCTCATAGCTGTAATTTCATGCATTATATATTTATTTATTATACTTGTTTTATTTAGATTAACGGTAAGCACTGTTAGAATTTCTCATTATTTTCTGTAAAATATCATCTACACAATGTTGTAGCTCAAATAGTCATCGAGAACTCGGGTTCTAAATCGTAAATTGTGGAACAAAATGACCATTAGCTCATTCTGGATATTAATCTAATTCGTGACCAAAACTCAGTACATGTCATATAACAACCAACGAACAGCCTTGAACTTGATGACGGTGTTTGACCTTGACCTTGTTGTGATATTGATCCGCTGACACGGTCGGTTATTGTGTGTATGATTTGTGTATTGTGAAATTCATTGTACATGTATTATATTTAATGTTTCTGTTCAATGTTAGTTTTATTTGCAGAATACCTTCTCAGTACAACAAAACAACAGGATCCAGTTCCATAGTTGTGAGTTAGAATCAAAAATGGTTCATTCTAACTCAGAACTGTAGAACTGGGTCCAGCACATACGTGAATGAATATATTCATATATAAATACAATATTATATATAAAATAAACTCCTTTACTTTACCGAAAATATTCAGCCTAATGAAAGCCTGCTGCCCTCAGTATCAATCTCAGAACAGTGTCTGTTTTATCACAGCATTCATTATTTATATATCGCTGAGTTTGTATACATTTTGAAGTATTAAAACTAATTGTTAATTTTCAGAAATTTACCAAACTCCAATATTTCTAATTTTTGACCAATATAAATTTTTAAAATCAATTTTTAGTTGATGGAAAAAGTTTCGAAAATGAATCCAATATTTTTTCTCACTGACTGATTTAGGTATAGTATGATTCTAGATGAAATTCAAATATTTTGGATACTGTTTTGAATGATTGACTCAGCTGGTCAAGCAGTGAAGGGTTTCCTCCTATACCCTGGTATTTGAAAATGTGCATTAAATTTTGGGTTATTTATTGGTCGATGAAAAAAATTGTACTTTGAAAAATGTAATTCATTTATGAAAGGAGAATTTGTGATGTTGCGAAAATGTTGTCAAACCATAAAATGAAAAAAATAGACCATTGAATCGAAAACTATCTTTAACACGTTTAATCAAGGAATCTGTTAAAAGTAAAAACCAAATATTGAATTAATCTTCAACATTTCTTCAACCAAAAAAAGAACGTTTGTCTTCTATACAATATATATATATATACGGTAAATATGTGTACATTTTCTGAATAACTATTTATTCTCGAATACGATATAAAAAATGAAGCTTATTCTATCTCATAAAAAGAACTAATTCAGCTTGAAGATCAAATAATTACTAAACTTTTTCGCAGATTTACGAAGTTCACTGTGTTTGTATACTGTATACATCTAGTCTACGCTTGGTATTTTGCTCTTTCAGATTTTGCTCTTTCAGATCAATAGTCTGCGCGCATTCATTACTGTACTGTTTGAGTTTTTAACCCGCGTTAATCCACGTCTGAATTCTGAAACTTTGCTAGAGAAAAGATGTCTCAACAATTTTTTGAATTTCCTTAGAGAAGAAATACCTAAAGTAGATGCACGAGGTTTTGTCCAGTAATATTTCTGGTGCTTGCCACAGCATTTTGTAAAAATGCTGTAAAAACTGTAGCCTTAAATACATTCCTCAGATTCTCCTCTCTATATATATATATACATCAACTATAGACAATATCTGTAACAATTATAATTATTGATATTATGAATGATGATAGTAATTATTATAGTAATAATAATCTATATGATGAACATTTTATGTAAATCTGAAAGCAATGAATGAAAGTTTTTCTGCTTTGCTTCCAGCGAGCTTTTAATCTTAAAGGGAAAAATACAGTAGACTTCAGACCTGCGTTCGAAATTTACCAAATTATCCAGAAATTTGGCTGTCGTGAAGTTGTGCACATTCCTAGAATCGGAGCTTCAAAAATATTTTGATTTTGAAATATCATGTTCAGTTGTTTCATAGTGTTCAAATGTACAACTGCGTAGATAACGGATAGGGCGGAGTCTGCTGTATAAATATCCATAGATACTTCATCGAAAACACAGAATCTAGAAACATGTAAAATACTTCAGTTTTTACTGTATTCAGTTGACTCTTGATTTATTGTTTAGTTTTATGTAAACCGTATTTAAATAGACGCAAGATATAAATGTATAGAAAATGTTGAATGAGTAAGATTTCAAACTGACAAATTGAAACATGAAAAACAAAAACTGCTGATTTAGCTTTGTTCGTAAAGACGAAAATATCTACATTTTCCGTAGAAAGTTTTAAATTAATCCTTCGACTCAATGATAAAGTTTTTTTTTTGTTTTAATTTATGCGTATTGGAGGTCGATAGAGATTGTTCTCTTGGCTCTAAATGAAATATTGAGAGTTTGAAGGATTTCATTCACCACATATCAACATCTCTGGCCTACCTCATAGAGTACTTAATGTCATCTGGTTTAGAATAAGGATCCATTAATATTCATACAAGCCCTGTAATAACGAGATGATATCTGAAAGCTGGAGATAACATTGATGATGATGTAAAATAGATAAAATGATTTGTTGAAATTGTGTAAAGTTAACAAGACAAATATTTGGTGGTGATAAACAGGTTTTAATCAGTTGTGTTTTTTCGCTCTGATTTGAAGCCCACTTGATTCTGTTCGCTTTAAATGTCTGGGGTTGAATTGATATTTATTAAATACAGGATGCTAAATGAATGAAATAATTATCATTTCTTGTCGATAATAAAGAATTAAAGATGATTCATTGATTAACTGTTCCTTTAAACATTTGGAAATAAAAAAATTGAATAACTTCTTAAATTTCATGTGTTGTTTGTTATTTTCTGTGTTAACGACTGTAGAACCAAACCATATTGTTCTGTATATGATCCGCCTAGTATTAGGCTAAAGAAAATTGATACCTTGTTTCTCCGCTCTGCTGAGCTTAAATGTTTACCCGGCCGGCCGCCTATCTACCCTATACATTACTTTTTTTAAAATCGTGATCAATTTTACCATAACAGACCCGGCCGCTATAGAAATGAACTGTTTATAAATTTTATCATATTTTACAAAAATGACCCGGCCGCTGCGGAGAAACAAGGTATCATTTTTGTTTAGCCTTATAATCCATGCACACATTTTTCGAACGTTTTTGTAAGTCCACATTTTTGTACAGATGCGCTTTGCCGGGAGTTGGCCAATTCGATCTTGTTCAATGATAGCACTAACTGCAGCATTCTCGTGCTGAAGTCCCTGAATATCCGCCAAATAGAGGGATGACGATGCCCAACAAGATTGAAGAATTAATTATTCCAACCTTCACAGAAATTATTTGTCCGAGCGCAATTATCTAAAGTAGCCTGATGTATATTCCATTTAACAGGAGGGAATCGTGGCGGAACCCGTCTAAATCTAATAACACTGAACTATTCTGAGTTCTATGATATGAACATCTGAACTATAAGCTTACAAACTCTCGGGTTAAAGAGAATTAAAGAGACCAGAACCATGAAATAACAACTATAGATAGATATCAATACTGTTTACAGAATACAACAATTTTAGGAATTCCCACATCATACATCACATATCATAGATAATCTGGATTCCTACCCCTGGCACGCGAGCTCACAAATTCAACTACTGGCAAGCGAGTAAGCGATCAGTTCAAGATCAGCCAATCAGCGTGGCTTTTATAGAACTGAGTCGGCCAGCGGCTGGTTTGTAAACCGAACTGTGAATGGTTTAGAGTTAAACATGGCGAATGTGTCCGCAGTCTTAGCGAAAAATCAAGAGAAAATGTGATTAAAAAACGTCATTTAAAATGTCGAACAGGACGAGAGAGGTGCGGGATATAGCTGACAGTATTCCGGCTGGAGGTCGTGATGATAGAGGAATGGCTGAGAGCAGTACTCACGAGTTGGAGGATGCTACTATCATTGATGTGGATTCATTGAAAAAGTTCACGATCCCGAAAAGGAAAAAATCTCGTAAAGGTAAAAAACATAGATTCATCCGATACAACAGATCAGTACCCATAATCTGACGGTTGCTCTTTGTATGATTATTTCACATTTTGGTACCCACATTTTATTTCAAATCATAAGTTGAGCATGAAATGATGCGTGTTGTAATGATGCGGTTCATCACAAGGCTCAAAGGGGGTACAAATAAATGTTCAATCCAGGGATTCCTTCACCAAGAACCTTAGTGTCTGATGTACAGCAGACACTAAGATGCGAACGACATTTTCTCAATACTCTTAAATCACTGTGACTTTAAACCACTAGCAATCCAGTTTCACTAAACCGATTTGTATCTTAAATTTAATCGTGCTAAAATCGGTTTTATCCTCAAACAAATATAATGAACAAACACAAAACGTCATAAGGTTAGTATAGATAGTTTATTTATCAAAATCGGTTGTTTATTTGCTGAGATATCGCAGTTTGAACACAGGCAAAAATGCCGACAGTAGTTGTGTCGGCAAAAGTCACGCGAATTTGAATGAACGTGTCTGGGTGGTTGGTTACACTAGGATCGTAGAGCGACGGAGATACACTGTGGAGACTGCCACTGCCAGGACTGGGTGAAGGGATTCCAGGACCAATCTAATAATCATCATCATCATCATCATCATCATCCTGGTAACAACCAGCCTCAGTCAACAAACAGGCTGATTACATTCTGCTGGTACTCGGGTTGGTGCAGTGATGTTGGTCGTGGAGATGGGTTTGACTGAGAGGCTGGTTGTAGCTCGAGTCCTCTTCTGGGAGTTTGTTCGGGTATTAATAGGCCTACTTGCATCTTAGTTCTGTATTGTACAAACAATGATTCAAAATTAAACACAGCCCAAAGAGATTTTGTAGTTTACCCGGCCGAGTTCTCATCCCTGGACTCGATGTCTGTAGTAAGATCATAAACTCAGCCGGTTTGAAGTATTGACTTATATCGTTATTTTATAGAATTATTGGAGAAAGTTGGTTTAGAAAGTCGTCAATATTTAAACGATGTTTTACCGTTGGTAACTCAGAGTTTTCACAACCCGATTACGGCTGATTCCGCGTTTCAATTTACGGACGCTTTCCTCATTCATAACGATGACCTTACGACGCGGGTAAGTTAAAAATGAGGATTAGGACTCCACCTGTTCCAATCAGCTATCGATGGTGTACAAAACAAAAGGTCGATTCAATCACAATTTGTTAAATTTTTCGATCAAATTTTATCTAAATTTCAAGCAGCAAATTTTGTCGCTAGATTTTAAATTAAAATCACATCGATTTTGAGTGATTTCATTCTTATTAATCATTCATAGAATTTGAGAAATTGTGGATAGATTTTAATCGAATCTGCGAAAAAATGCGACGTCGCTGTCCAAATCACACAAGCGACACCTAGTGGATTCCGCTTGCCACTAGTGGAATCCTCGCATGCCGCAGTTGACTGCGGAGTCTGGATTATAAACCAGATTCTAATCCCTCTCATTCGACCAGAGTTTTTAGAACAGAGTTGAAAAATTGAAATAACTTTATTTTTTTCTAAACAGTATTTGGAGAGAAGGAAACACATGCGAACTGCCGGATATTCAGAGAAAGAAATCACCGATAGTTACGCTTTTCTATACACTAAAGATCTCGATGCAGTAAGTAATTAAACGTGATTTAATGAATATCGCTATGATATATCATATTCACTTGTTATTAACTGGTTTTTGTGTTCCAGGCTAAAAAGTTGTGCTCAGAAGGAACTTCAGTTGGAAACTGTGAATTCTCTTGCCTCGGAAATCCAAAAATGGGTGAGTTTAATTTTCATAAGAAAAATGAATAAGAGTAGAATTCATTTGTATTCTTCGGTAGAATTAAAATTGGTAAAATTCTAACCAGAGTTGGTGTCAATTCTGAGTTTGTGAGATACAGTAGACTCTGTCTCTTACTGCGGTAAAGTTCAGACCGGTGAAATTCTACCGCGAGTTGGTGTCAAATACTGAGTTTGTGAGATACAGTAGACTCTGTCTCTTACTGCAGTAAAGTTGAGACCGGTAAAATTCTACCCATAGTTGGTGTCAAATACTGAGTTTGTGAAATACAGTAGACTCTGTCTCTTACTGCGGTAAAGTTGAGACCGGTAAAATTCTACCCATAGTTGGTGTCAAATACTGAGTTTGTGAAATACAGTAGACTCTGTCTCTTACTGCGGTAAAGTTGAGACCGGTAAAATTCTACCCATAGTTGGTGTCAAATACTGAGTTTGTGAAATACAGTAGACTCTGTCTCTTACTGCGGTAAAGTTGAGACCGGTAAAATTCTACCCCGATTTTGTGTCAAATACTGAGTTTATGAGATACAGTAGACTCTGTCTCTTACTGCGGTAAAGTTGAGACCGGTAAAATTCTACCGCGAGTTGGTGTCAATTCTGAATTTATGAGATACAGTAGACTCTGTCTCTTACTGCGGTAAAGTTGAGACCGGAAAAATTCTATCCCGACTTGGTGTCAAATACAGAGTAAGAGTTAGTGAGATACAGTAGACTCTGTCTCTTACTGCAGTTAAGTTGAGTCATTCATTTCCATTGACATACTCCTGAGTGGTTTTATACATTAAACAATATATGAACCCCGTGAGTCAAGTGGATACGAGTTGAGAGCAGGTGTTTATAAGAGCTGCGCGTGTTTTATTTCAGCTGTTTGTTTATGTCGTCATGCCGATATTCTCAAACCTACTGCCCTCGTTGATGGACACAAAGCTTGCGTCGTTATTTTCAAAATCATAAAAGGAAAAACGAAATCTATGACGGACGGTAGCAGTGAATTAGAACCGACTCCAAACTTCGATTGTCACATCTCTAAAACGACGCCTCAAACCGAACAAATGTCGTTAAAACAACAGTTTGATTTGTCTCAGGTAATGTCACTCAATTCCCCGATATTTAATCAGCTCTGTGTGTGTTTTATAATAATTCAGTATATTGAATGGATTGTTTAGAGATGTATGGTTGTTATATAAACTGATAGCACAGCTTCGTTTTAACCCTCTAAACTCTGAATTCGTTTGATTTCTTCATGAATCCCAGTTTGAATTTTATTTGACCCGGTTAGAGAGTTCATGTATCCAAATATCCGTAGAAGCAAAAATATATATTTTTGATAGAAGTGATAACAATAAAACCGCATTTTCAAATGAATAACAGTTAAAGGCCACAAATTCTTTTTTTGGGGGGGATCATCCCCTCATCTGGTGAAATTGGTCAAGTGAATTATATACAAGGCTTACTAAATTACAAGTGCTAAATTCTAAGCTTTACTTCAAGCCGAGTTAATTACAACTAATTAGGCCTATTTAGATACATTTTAGAGAAAGAATGAGCTGTTTTGTGATAGGTGTTGAATTAATGAAGGTCGTTAGAATTAGTTATTTGTCCCTGAGCAAAAATTCAGTCCCACTGATATGCAGACATTTTAAGTTGAATTTTGTATGTTTTATGTTTGTTGTAGATTTATATTTACGAATACAACGAAGATTTAGACACCGACGAAAAACCGCGACAAATTCTACCGTACGCCATTTTACAATTTCAATACACGAGTAAAAAAGAGGCGACTTCAAAAACGTCGAAAAATATGAAACTGAAATCGTCTGGCAGTAAACAGCCGCGACCGGGTCACGCCGTACGCAGCAACCCGGACTCTAAACCTATTGTTCCCGATGTGAATTATTTCGTCGTTTGGTCCGGAAAAATACGAACGAATTCCGGTAAATATTCGTGGGATGTTGATCTGGTGTCGTATAGTACAGGAGTTAAACCCGGTAAAATGTAAGTATTCTTCAATCTCTGCTGCTTCACTTTATACACAGTAAAACCTCTCACTGTGAACACTTTTGGTTCCTGGCAAAAGATTCACTGTAAAAAAAAGTGTTCACTCATGAATCATCATTTCATTTATTGTTCGCTAAGACAATTTGCACTGAACAATTACAAATACATTCAAATACAAAAATAAATGCGGTACAGAGTTATCATATATAGATGAAATTTGGTTGCAGCATCGACATGGAGTCCTTTGTGATACGGTTTACATTTAATATATGCGGTTCACTTTTAAACGATATTCACTTAATTGAAAATGAACTAGAAAATTTGTGTCGGCTCCCGATTGGATAAAAAAGTGTTTATTATGGGAGGTTTTCACTATAGAGAGAATTTACTGTATTAGTCGAAGTGTTCAGAAAATTCTGGGCCAGTTACACAAAAGTTGGTTTTAAAGTTAACCGATGGGTAATTGATAAAAGTGAATTTTTACTGCAGTATTTATGTGACCGATTGTTTAATTGTAGTATCGGTGATATAGTAATGCGTATGAAAGTCGGATCGTTAGCCGCTGAGAAACGTTACCTAGATGGCGTTACCGGTATCAGTAAAGTACAGGAGACCTGTCATTACGGCTGGTACTATAATTACTGTGAGCTCCGTGAACAGAAAGGCAGCACTAGTAAACTATCAACTCTAGTTACTCATCTCAAATTTGCAAATCGAGTAAGTTCGGTAGTATCCCTGCAGCAATTCGGGGTACCCTAGCTTTGGAGGGCTGGGTTCGGTAGTATCCTTGCAGCAATTCTGGGTACCCTAGCTTTAGAGGGCTGGGTTCAGTAATATCCCTGCAGCAATTTTGGGTACCCTAGCTTTAGAGGGCTGGGTTCGGTAGTATCCTTGCAGCAATTCGGGGTACCCTAGCTTTGGAGGGCTGGGTTCAGTAATATCCCTGCAGTAATTCGGGGTACCCTAGCTTAAAAGGGCTTGGATCAGTAGTATCCTTGCAGCAATTCGGGGTACCCTAGCTTAAAAGGGTTTGGATCAGTAGCATCCCTGCAGCAATTTAAGGTACCCTAGCTTTATAGAGGGCTGGGTTCAGTTGCTCAAACGTTGCTTATGGCCATTCTTTACTCAGAGTAATTGTGTAGCCTCAAGTGTAGCCTGATAGGAATAAACGTAGTCAGTAACTGCTCAGTGTTGTAGTTCGTATGAAACTCAGTATTTGTTGTTTTAGTTTGAAATGAATAGATATTGATTAATTATGAATTGTGATGAGTGTTATTTCTATGCACATGTACAGGTGATCATACAGAAACTCATCGATGATGTGGATGTATTACTTTTACCAGATGGTGAATTAACCCTCAAATTAGGTAAGTTTAAATTCATTCACTTCGATAAAATCGATACTTTTTAAACCATGAATAGAATAAGATTGTGTGGTAATTAATGATTTTGTGTTGATATTATTTTAAGGGATCCCGATCAATAAGAAATCGTCTCTATCAATTCTTCATTGCGTATTTGTATCGAAGAAGCCTCGAGTCGGATCTGGGAAATATTCCGCCGGAGGGATGTATTCCGGATGGCGTGCTGGAGGAAACAATCCTGTCTCTCCAACTGCTCCATCTACTCCAGTACTAGCAGGTAAATATATCTCGATTTATTTTACGGATTATTGCTGAGTTCCCAAATGTCCCGATTACAAAACACTTCAAAAATATAGAATTTTATGATTTCTTAATCTTGTATTTGACAAATTATTTATAAGTGTCGAACTGTAGCAGGAAATTGTATTTAGAAATTACCCTTGTTGATAGCTATCTGCTATTTAGTTGGTTGAAAACAATTACGGGACCCCAAAATAAATCATGCAAGCATCTGGGGCAACAGTTGTGGTTTAATGCCAACAACAAGAGCTGCTTCTGTTTACCAGCAGAGAAAAGAAGTTCACAGTCTCAGTAACTACTCTTTACGTCATTCATGCCCTTTAGTTTATACGGTACCGATGAAGTACGGTGTTGAGATTGGATAAACCGTTCCTGTAGTGATTATGGAATCAGTTTCCTGCTTATCTGCTGAGATTATTTCAAATGACAAGACGATTTTAGAATCTCATCAAATCAACTGATAAGTCATGTATTGTAAATGGAGTTCACTAATTCAATCCTGAAACTAGGATTTGTCTTATAAGCTGGAGGAATGAAAAATCAGTTAATTCAGATTTGGCAATGTTGCAAGTGTGGTCTGTTTGTTTTTACCATGTGACCAGCTCTTGACCAATCAGAATCTAGGGTTAGGGTTAAGCAGGTGGCCAATTACCATATCAGCTGACCAGCTGTGGCCAATCAGGTGAGGGTTAAGCATGTGGTCTGTTGTCTATTATACCAGGTGATCAGTTCTGACCAATCAGAAGCTAGGGTTAGGGTTAAGCATGTGGACAATTTGCACACCATCTGACCAGCTCTGACCAATAAGAAGCTAGGGTTAGGGTTAAGCATGTGGACAATTTGCATACCATCTGACCAGCTCTGACCAATAAGAAGCTAGGGTTAGGGTTAAGCACGTGGACAATTTGCATACCATCTGACCAGCTCTGACCAATAAGAAGCTAGGGTTAGGGTTAAGCACGTGGACAATTTGCATACCATCTGACCAGCTCTGACCAATAAGAAGCTAGGGTTAGGGTTAAGCACGTGGACAATTTGCATACCATCTGACCAGCTCTGACCAATAAGAAGCTAGGGTTAGGGTTAAGCACGTGGACAATTTGCATACCATCTGACCAGCTCTGACCAATAAGAAGCTAGGGTTAGGGTTAAGCATGTGGACAATTTGCATACCATCTGACCAGCTCTGACCAATAAGAAGCTAGGGTTAGGGTTAAGCATGTGGACAATTTGCATACCATCTGACCAGCTCTGACCAATAAGAAGCTAGGGTTAGGGTTAAGCATGTGGACAATTTGCATACCATCTGACCAGCTCTGACCAATAAGAAGCTAGGGTTAGGGTTAAGCATATTGCCTGTTTATTTACATTCTTGTA
This sequence comes from Tubulanus polymorphus, assembly GCF_964204645.1. NCBI lineage: Eukaryota > Metazoa > Nemertea > Palaeonemertea > Tubulaniformes > Tubulanidae > Tubulanus > Tubulanus polymorphus. The sequence goes on along the minus strand of NC_134027.1, from coordinate 917,314 downwards.
TGTACACTAGTGAGGTTCAGAACATGAGGATCACTGATTCCTTGATAAGCAAGAAAAAATCCAAATCCAGCTTCAACTTTCAGATAATTTCCGGATATTTTAGGTCAAGGGTCAGGGAAATATTAGGGAGTCTGTTCATTGGTCCAACAGTGCCCACGGCAAATGCAGGGTCTACTTACAGTACGACTTTATTCATAATGGAAACTTCTCTAAATTGAAAAATCCTAAAACTCTTTAAAACTCCTTGAATTTTGTGAGAAACTTTTGATAAACCAAAATCTCTCCTGAATCTAAATATTTTATCCCTGAACGCAATCCATAAGAAAACCTGGAATGATGCAATAAAGTGAACGCGGCAATTGGTCCGGGAGTATTCAACTATTTACCTATTGACTTCAACAAAAAGAACTCCATGTGAAATAGTTTATATAACTCACTACCACTTGTTTCCTGTTTGACTACTACTTGTTTCTAATTGTTTGACTAATACTTGTTTCCTGTTTGACTACTACTTGTTTCCTGTTAGACTACTACTTGTTTCCTGTTAGACTACTACTTGTTTCTAATTGTTTGACTACTACTTGTTTCCTGTTTGACTACTACTTGTTTCCTGTTTGACTACTACTTGTTTCTTGTTTCAGCTTCTTCTAGTCAAATCAGTTTGGAAAATCAAAATTACTGGCTTCCGGAATCGGAGCGAGATCTCGAACAATCCGGTTCCCCGATGTCGATGGACGAAGCCGTCGCGGCGCCCTCTAGCGAACACTATACGTACTATAACCCGAGCGTATCGCTGGACTCGATTCCGGCGACGCAGCCGTCGAGACCGTCCGCTCACGAGCTCCTGCAGACGATCTCCGATCTCGTCACGTCTCATAAACAAACGAGTTCCGAACCCGACAGCATCAACTTGGATCTTATTAATAAGTGTTTAGAGAAAGTACGCAGCGCCGTCGAACCGGGTACCTCATCACCCCCGGCAACATCCGGACAACAATCGGATTACGAGGACGGATTCGTAACCGCGGCGACCGGATTCGAGCGGAGTTCATTAAAAACGGAGGTGACGTTGAAAGCGTTTCACGCGGAGGCCGTGATACAACATAAACGTAACACGGAACTCGCTCGACATCAGGGTTACGTTTATTACTGTGGATACGATGAGTTTATACCGCTTTATAAGCCACAACCTACAATACCTGCTGCTGCTGCTGTATCACGCTCCGACCCAATTCCAATTCCTAATCAAAACAATTTCACCGAGAAACAATTAAAACGCGATCCTCGGTTGTCGCGGCGACGGTCGTCGAGTTCGGTGGAGATGAAGTCGTCGTCTCCGGTGGCGACCGGCGGTATAGACTCCGGTAAATCATCTTCATCTTCCTCTTACGCTAGTTCTACGTCGTCATCGGCAACCACTGCGGGAAGTTTAGATTCGAATTCAAAAGACGAGAATTTATACAATATGATCGTTTTAAAACCGAGTTTAAGCGTTAGGAATTTACTGAGCAGTAGCAACAGCGCCACCTGTCAGTCGGACGACGTCGCTACGGCGACATCAATAATGCCTCCTCCGTCGAGTTCATCTCTCGATCCGTTAACGGCTGAAGATTTACGAATCGACGACGACGCATCGACCCCGACAACCATTCAGTCGTCGTCGGCAACGCCTCAAAGATGGCCGCCAGTCGGACCGCGACAGATTAGTTATGTGCCGACTACGATACCAAAACATAGAACAACAACAACAACAGCAGCAGCAACGAGTTCAACAACGGTGCCAAAAAACGGATTAATTCTGGAGAGGCAGCATTCTGGTTCAAACAACACTGAACAACAACAACAGCAGTATCACAGTAACAACGGGTTAGTAGTTTCATTATCATCCTATATGTGGCGCTAGTGGGAAATAAGTCAGCTCACTAGGGGCAAATCAGTATTCATTATTTGTGAATGAGCTGAAACCAATGATGAATTAAGAGTGATGATAGAGTGTTAAATAGTTGCTCATAGTTTTAACCAGCGGATAGTTGACATGGTGACGGAATTAAAGCTTCATTACTTCGATGTTATTCATCTGCCGGGTATCTGTTACCAACTTATGAGTAACTTGTAGAAGCACATGTAAGATTAATTAACAGCATGTTTTAACCGATCATCGTGATTTTTAAACATTCTTTCTTTTGGTCGCTTACATTTTTGTTTTGTATCTCGTTCTGCTGCTGTGTTGTAGTAATGATTATCTGTTAGTTTATAGACTGGGTATCTATTTAGACTGGTTGCCAGAGGGGGGGCGTGTATTTAGAACTGTTACTCGTTGATACCCGGTCTATAAAAACCAGACCCTCGAACGTATATGGACCATGCAACTATTCGTCTTTGTTGAAGTCCCACATCTTTTTAATCTCGAAAAAAATGTCTTAAACAACTCTTTTTCTAAACATTCGCCGTAGATTTAAGGAAATCTTCCATGTGTGTTGGACTTGAATAAGGGCGGCAAAAACTAGACCCGAATTGGATTCTGAATTTTTGTTTGAAAAGTTGATTTCATTTTGGAGGATATTTTTTCGTTTTTCGTATTCAAACTTTTTCTCCTAATTTTTACTCCGTTATTTTTAGGTTCAGAAATTTTTATTACTAAAAATAGTTGTAATGAAAAACGTAGAAATTATAAACGCATGGGACGAAAGGTAACTGAATGGTTGCATCGATAACTCACCCCCTACGCCTCGCTCTCTCCTCTCTCTCCTCTCCCTCTCTCCCCTCTCCTCTCACATCACTCTAAGATAAACGTCTCATGAGTATGTGATGGTTCAAAGTTCTATACAACTCTTGTGTTACAGTGGGTCCATTTATTACGTTAGAGTGACTTCACATACATTGTTAGGCCTATGCTTAAAAAGAGCATTCATCCGCAAAAAATGTTACCGAACACAAAATATCGTCAATTCTGCATTACTTTGAACTGACACAGTCTTATTGTGGAGTGAAAATTACTTCTTTCAATTATTCATCTTCAATGTTTTCTTGGTGAAGTGAGGTTTATGGATCCCTTACCCTCAGCCTTATGCATGAACACGTAATAAATGGATCCCCTCACCCCTGCCCCCTAATCATATTTCATACACTATTTCTTGATATGTACAAGTAGCAGCGTGCACTCAGTCTATTATTAGCTGCTGTATTTATACTATCAAATGCATCATCTATTAATATCCACTTTGCAGAAAAATTATGTCAAATGTTGCTGTGAGAAAAACTTAAGTTTAACTTTAAGATTGTAATACACTTGTGATCTAGCTTCAGGCTTCGCACTAATCACAATTTCTCCGTATAAGTACACGTGAACCCAGTTTTATAGTTCTGAGACTGGATATTTGAATTGAGAACTGTGAAACTGGATCAGCTGTTCAAGTGTTATCTATTGTATGAAGTAGATCCACAATGATTTATTGATTGATCGATAAGCCTATATCACGGTTAGTGGACTAGTTCAGAGACTGCACACATGCACTCCTATAGAGTGTTCAATACTAACACCTGCCTGACACTTAACACACACAATGTAAATGTAACTAATGCTTATTTCATTATTGTGCATATAATGTTGGATTTATGTTAATTATGAATAGGTAATTGATTCATCTTGACTTGAGTACATTGATTTATAATGATCATGTCTATTGCTTGAATGACGAGATTGTTCGTTAAGGGTCAGTAATGAGCGCGCTCAAAGTAGACACTACTATTTGATAGATAGATAGTGCATAATGTGATCAACCCCCGGATACTCGGCTTAAAGTCAATTCTTGATTCATTCTTACAGTTCCACTATAAGTTCAATTTGACCCCCTACCTAGAGTAACAGAGTGAATTGTGAAGCTGGCTCCTAGGGTAGACTGTTCAACTGTGAGGCTTTAGTTAGCATTCCTAAAGGTTAGGGTTGTTACCATTCAGCACATAGTAGTCGTTCTACTCACTGGGGTCCAGTACAGTATCCACTCACTGGGGTCCAGTACAGTATCCACTCAGCGGTGTCCAGTACAGTATCCACTCAGATCTAGAGCCTGAAATAAAACCCTTGTTGTTCTAAATCAAGCTGTATGATTGATTGCTGTGTATTTTTGTTTTCTCTGTGAAATGTTATGAATTTGAATTTTGATCGTTTTAGGTCCAAAAGGAAATTATCTGAAGACCTCACTGAAATTCCACAACTCGAAAACAGTAGCAAAGTTTTAAAGAGTTCCCCAGCAACAGTTACTAAAGGTACGGTAAACGAACCACACGATTTACGACGATAAATGCAGTAAAACTTATCGATTGATTGATTATTAAATTCGATGTTTTTGCAGAAAATGAAAACCAACCAGAACGTGCAAGAGACCAACTGAATTACTCTACACCGGTAAAACTGCCACTAACCGCGGCAGCGCCCCCTGGTGAGAATAAAGAGAACATTCATCACATGGTATCTATGCACATGTTGCCTCTCCAGTCGCCAAACTCCAAACGACCTCAAACTTCCATCATGTTCCTGACGACTATCGCTCCGAAATATAACTTCTTCACGGGTGACTTCGATTGGAAGAAATCCGGACTCGAGGATCTGTATCCGCAGTTTAAGGATCACCGGATCCACGTCGGGTCCGTGCTTCACGACGTCAAAATAACATTCGAAAATCAGCATAAAGATCATTCACAGATCGGCGAGACATCGTCGTCAAGTGATCAGTTATTGGACGCAGTTCTATCGGCTGTTCATCCTCCTCCTGCGTCGCTGTGAGTATCTCTTCCTACTGCGGCAACTGAGTACATGACCCACTAGTCAGTCATAGCTCAGTTCTATAGCCAATCTAATTACTTATACCCAGCTGTAAGATTTAAGACAACTTGAGATCTTTAATGATGATTGTGCAACTAAGTTCTAATACATTTATCTGTTGAAATTTTACTCTTGAATCAAGTAACAAATGATGAAAATATTTTTGGAGGTTGACGTCAAACTGTTTAATATTGATTGTATGTATTTCAGAGATGCTGCTACTACTGAACCGAGTGAGTTTGAACGTTGCGCTACTGAAAGTGTTCGCGCCGTTTTACACAATGAAGATCTCGGTAACCATAGATACCGCACAGTCAGCTGTAAAATAGAGAGATTACCGCCACCTATCAGGAATAGAGGTAACTAACTCGTTACACGTGATCCATGCGCGTCGATCGAGATAAAATATTTGACGAATTCAAATTTTGTTTCAGCGTCGAAGTCGTTAGATCTGTTTCCGGGAAATATGCTTGATAATTTCGCCGACGTTCTCAAACAACAATCGATCACGAGTTTACCGATGAAACAATCAGATCTCCTAGCAACGACGACGGCCGCGACAGCCTGGGCGAACCTGACGTTCTGCGGTAAGTGGGAGAAAGCCGTCATTCATCGGAAAGACGCTAAAGAGTTGATGAATCGGTCGGATACGAGACGAGTTATAATAAACAGACTCGACTCTCCTCGTAAACTAGCAAACAACACAACTGTGAAATCATCTAACGGTGAAAACTCTGTCGAACACGAACTCAAAAAATCAGTTGGAAATCGAAATTTTGTCGCGATATCGAAAACTGATGAAACAATTACAAATACATCTGATAATGAAGAGATTAATGAAACCATTCGACAAGATTCAACGACTAAACTAAACACTAATACAGAGCAACTGGCAATCCACGCGACAACTATATCATCCGCAACTGAGGTCGCTACGGTAACTGAATCAATACCTGAGATCGCTACGACAGTTGAATCAACACCTGAGATCACTATGACAACCGTATCTACGTCAGAGGTTACTATGACAACCGTATCGACATCAGATGTAGCTGTAACAACTGCATCAACATCTGGGGAATCTGCGGCGACTTCATCAACATCTGTTGCTATGGCTACTGAGTCTATACCAGCTGTTGCTGCGGTAACTGAGTCATCATCTGAGGTTGCCACGGTGATTGTTTCATCTACGGATGAAGTTGATTCTGAAGTGGAGATTATCGAACCTGCTGTTGATCTCGATAGTTCTATAGAAATTATATACGAGAAAATATCGAAATCAGAAGACAGCGAAAATATAAAATCGTTCAAAAAATCATTCCCCGTCAAAATTAAAACTGAAAAGAACAAAGATGTGAAAGAAGTGCCACCTATTGGAATGGAAAGTGACGACGATATCGCCATGGCGATTTGTCAAAGTTACGACAATCCTGTCGAGAAAAACAAAGCGTCATTGTTGCCACGGAATACGAGTACACCGTCGAAACCAGCGCCGTATAAAATACCGAAATCAACAATAACGGTACGTATCCATCGGCAACCATCTCGACGTGGAGTCATTGTTATTTTGATGGTTATCGTGTTTTTTTGACAGGTTTCGAGGAAAGTTGAATCAGATCGTCATACACATCGTTATCAACCTTATGAGAGACCGAAACATAAAGACACGAGAATCAGAACTCCTTACGAGGAATATCGGTAATTATTACTTCAATACTAACGCACCAACAACACATCTGGGAGATTATTGATTATTTGAATGAATCAGAACCAACATTTCTAATCATTATTTCGATCTTAAATTCTGTAGATTACAACTGCCGACCACGCAACTATATCTATTTTGATTTCTGATTTCAAAATCAAATCCTCTTTTTCCATCCAGGCTGGTGTGGTGGGTTTATAAGGGACACTAAGTAGTAATAATCAAATAACTGGGTCAATCCGGGTTTCAAGATTTAAGAAAAACAAATGCTGAATAAATGAATATGTGTTTATTTGTTGCAGGGATTTAAAGCATTTGTTAGAAGATAAAGAAGATTGGATGACAACTGAAGCTCAATTGGAACGCAGAAAACGTATTCAAACTAAAAGTCAGAAAGTTGTTCCCGGGAAACCACGATTTAAAGCTTATAAATTCTGCAGAAGGTACAAAAAAATAATCGTTACCTCTGAACATAAAACTGGGCCCCGAATTTAAACCTGAAGAATTACTACTTTGATACCTAGTTTATAAAACCAGGTCCAGGCGAGCGATTTATTTCAAGGGATAACTTTGATACCCGGTCTATAAAACCGGGCCCAGGCAAAGGATTTATCCCGAGGGATAAATTTGATATTAAGTCCATAAAACTGGGCCCAACTTTCAAACCTGAGAGATAACTTTGATACTCAGTCTATAAAACGAGACCCAGGTTGAGGAATATCCCACTTTGATGCTGGATTGGACCAACTTGTTGAAGGTGTAATAATAAAGTGATGTGTTTGTTTCAGTACTCTACGAGATCTCGTTGATAACCCTCTCCCCGATGAAATCGTAGCCGATGAAATTCTTGAACAGAAACCCGACGACTTCGAGGATCGCAAAAAGAAAGGGAAACTTTTCGATTCTTTCGTCGAGGAAGAATCAAAAATAAACATGGAATTAGAGGTGAATATATAGAACCAGCATGAACGACTGGTTGGGCTGTAAGGGACCCAACCTTTGGGGCTGTCATTAACCCTTTGGGCTATCATGAACCCTTGGGGCTGTAAGGGACCCGTGGGGCAGTCTAGTCTTGTGGGGCTGTCGTAAACCAGTGGGGCTGTAAGGAACCTTTGGGGCTATCATGAACCCTTGGGGCTGTGTGTGATGGTTTAAACCACTCTTCCTTGTGTGATTTTAGATGATTTTATTTTGTAGGATGAGATCAATAAAGGTGCAGCAGCTAACAGCGCTGATGCCACCGATGAGCTTCCAGAATCATCAGCTAATAGTGTTACATCAGGTAATAATAAGAATATGCATGGAAAAAAAAGTAAGAATAATGATAAGAATAATAAAAGGGAGGCAAATTCTGATAAAACACGCAATAGATCCAGAACTAGTTGTTCCAGTAAGCCAACTAGTCAGCACAATGGTAAATCCAATACTAAACCTAGCAGAAAACCCTCCATTGGACCCTTCAAAAAACCAACCATTGGACCTTCCAAAAAACCCTCCAATAAAACCACCATTGCACCTTCTACTAAACCTACCATTGGACCACCCTATAAACCGATCATTGGACCACCCAATAAAGTGATCATTGGACCACCCAATGAAGTGATCATTGGATCACCCAATAAAGTGGTCATTGGACCACCCAATAAAGTGATCATTGGACCACCCAATAAAGTGATCGTTGGACCACCCAATAAAGTGATCATCGGACCATGCAATAAACCAATAATTGGACAATCCAAAAAACCCACCATTAAACCGATAATTGGACCAACTATTAACCCGACTAACAGAGAAACCAAAACAAAAGACACAAGAAAAATCATAGTTGAGCATATCCAAAGTGACCGCAATCTGGTTACCAAGCGACCAGTTACAATAAAATCTAGTAAAACTACCCTACCGCCCGAACGAGTTGGATCTGTTTATCCCGATGATGACTTTTATCATAAAAGAACAGATTTTAACAGCAATGATATTTATAAGGATAATGATAGTAATAGAGATAAAACTGTGTCCAATTCAGTTGTGAGAAGTTTCAATCCATTGTCAGTTAACGGTCCTTTACTTCCCCTAATTCCACAACCGCACCCCTCCGCTAAACCACCTAGATCTTTTTCAAAATGTTTCGATTCGTCAACAATTTATGGCCCTTTACTTGCACCTGATTCTCCTGCCTCTCCTCAAACTTCAGCTAGTTTTGATCCTCAATGTTTTACAAATCGATCAACAGTTTATGGACCTTTACTTCCACCTGATTCTCCTGAAGCCTCCGCTTCAAATGCCCAGCCTAATAGAACATTCGTTTTTAATCAGAATCTACTAAAAGGAATCAACCATCATTTAGGTGGCTTCAACTGATTCATATTCGTCAGCAGTTAGGAATCAGTTCCACCGTTCTGGGGTTATCCTATAACGCGCATCTGTAGATGTGGATCTTGTAGGAACTGTTGTAGACTTTTAAAAAGTATCTGAGGGTGTTGTTTAGTTTTATCAGCCCACAATGTTTCTGATGCGTTTGAATAGAAATTTGCTTTTTCATCCTTGGATCCAGTTTTACAGTTGTGTGGGTTTGATTTTAAAATAAAACTTAACCATTATTCTCGATGAGAGATTAACGAAAATGATAGATATCTGATGATATTGAATTGATTTTATACGGATCCACAACTGTTGAACTGAGTTCACAACAATCATTAGTTTTTGAAGGTGTTTAATGTTGAAGGGTTTTCTTGACATCAATTCCAAAATGCATGATACTTTAACTTATTATTATCTTTCTTACCTCTCACTGATTATCACTCTGAAAATATCAGATATTGAATCCTGCTGATCTGTGGTGTTAGGTCTATATCTTCAATGTGTTTGACATGTTTTATACCGAGTTCTTTAGGTGTTGGTTTTTATAAGACTTTACCTTTTGATATAGAATTTGTTCATTTTCAATATTTTAACTTTAGAATCTTATTTAACTGACACCTGTAAGAACCAGGTTCTGGGTATCACGAAAAACCAGTCAAATCGCGTTGACCATAATCAGTAACAATTTAACCGGAAATTGTCATTCCGTCATGACTTTCAGGTGTCTCTCCCAAATTAGGATGTTTAGTTAGTACCAAAAGAGGTATGTGGGTTGAATATTCCCTATAACCACTGTCCACCCCTATATGATATCAATGTGTTGTAATGTGTTTGTATATATATATATATATATATTGTAGTTAGTAGGTGTGCACTTGTGTCAGTTTAGGGCTACATTAGTACTAATAATAGCATTATGTTGTATTTTTATGATGTTGGTATCGTTGTATGAGCTGACGTTGTTTTGAATGATGCCCGATTCATATTGACGCTTTAAACGGACAAATGACCACAATTTGATTTCTTGGTCGCCTTTTCTCTGCTGATCTCATTACCTTTCGTAAAGTCATGTGATCACTTTTCAAAAAGTTCTGCTATTGCGTTTTGTTAAACGATGTCATCACTTTTCATTTTCATGATGTCATCGCTTTTTGTGTGATTTCACGTGATGATATCATCATTTTTCGCGTAATGACATCACCGCTGATGCAGTATTAAATGATGTCATGATTTCGTCTGTGATTGTCGTTTATTTTTGTACTCTGATCATCATCACTTTTTGTGTAGAGATTTGTCGCGTGTGACGTAATCATTTCTTGTGTAGTTATGTCATCAATTCTCTTATTCGATGATGTCATCACTTATAGTGCACATGTAGGCTGCATCTGCCATGATTTGTAAATAGATCACGGTTTATCTGTTTTATTTTTTCTGTATATTATGTTCACGTTACCTAGCGCCACCTATCTGTAGGTTTCACGCAATATTTTTGTTTAATCGACATGTATAGCTTGTCTCAATGTTCATATACATCAAACGTTGCTTATTGCTTGTGTCTGCATGTGTGTGTGCGTGTGCGCGTGTGTTGTGTGCGTGCGCGTGTGCGTGTGCGCGTGCGTGTGCGCGTGTGTTGTGTGCGTGTGCGTGTGCGCGTGCGTGCGTGTGTGGAGCTTGTATCATACATTTATCCCTTGCAGTTTCTTTGGTTCTTTAAGATTTCATTCATGTACAGTTGGACGTGTAATTCGAATTTGATAATTTTAACACTAGGGGGCGGATAGGTTGATAGGTTGAGTTTTATATCAATGGTTTAGTGTATTAGTGTAAAACTGGTGTTCAGCATCTTATTCAATTTCTGTTCTGTAATTTCTAAACGTTGCACAATTTTGCAATGATCGATGCTGAAATATAGAATGATCTGAAAAGGTTGTTGAAATCATCGAAATATTTGTTTGTCAATATTGAAAACAATGTTCAATGAATTGTTAATATTATATAAATATTATAGTGATTATTACACTTTGTTTGTTACAGTCTCAATAATTACAACTTAATAGATGAAATATATTATCATCAATGTAAATAAATAAGTCTTCATAGAATCATTGTATATCCGTCTAAACCTACCCCTAAAATTACTATGCCTATCCCTAGATATCGGCATATCTATCCCTGAATTAGTAATTAAACCCTTTGTCACCATTTTGATACGAGTGGTCAAGATTTCGAAAAAATATTTCTCATATTTATGGAGAGAAAAACCTAAAGCTGAATCAAATCTATTGGACACAAATAGGTGAAATATGTTCTCTTCATGAGCTGAGAGCCGAGAGTCCCTATTTTAGTGAGTGGACTCACTGCTGGTCTCTGGTTTATGCCGAAGTTCAACCGCTGAATTTGGATACCACAGTTTTAACCGATTGCAATATTTATTTTGGCTCTTTTGTTGCGTGAATATTCAATTTATCTAATTTCTGATATTCTTTCGTCGAGAAATTGTCTTCCCGCTTTAAAGCAGTTTTATAGGATCTTGAAAAAAAAAATTGACGCAATAAAATTCTATACAAGGTAAAAAATCAATATTTTCAAGGTCACGTGGGGTCAGTTTTATATTTCTTTCAATAAAATTTAATTTTGATTGTTTACCGTTTTGCCTTAAGAAGCGATATTGGTGGTTACCGTTCAAAAAGAATATATAATAATTTGAAATTAAGAATATGAAAATTTGAAATTTGACCAGGGTCTGGTTTTATTATTGACCAGATTGAACTGTAGTCCAGGACCCAGTTCGACTAATAGATTTTATTTTCAACTGCGACATAATTAGAAATGAACTCATTTTAACTTCAGAGTTGAATCTAACTCAGAACTGTGGACTCCGCTCAATCGCAGACCCTGTGTGTCAGTGTACTATTAATCTTTGAAAATCTATGAAACCGGCCCCAGATTGTTTTGTGGTAAATCAGAAAACTTTCAAAATGTTAAAATATTGTAAAATGATTCTCCATAAAGTCAGGCATCAAACATTTGATGAAAGTTTCATGAAGTGATTCAATATTTTCACGAAATCTATCTGAATTTTTTGGTTTAATTTGTTTTAGAAAATGGATATCTTATTGTCAATGAATTTATGTATAAAACTGACCCCTAAATGTTATATTAGATTTACTAACACAAAATATGAAATGTTTACAACAAAATATCAGTATGGATAAAATAACGATTTGTTATTGAAATGGGAATTGGTTGCATGAGAAACATTTATTGAATTATTGGCCAAATTTTTCGGTTAAAATATTCCTAGCTAATTGCTGCGTAGTAACTTTTCATGCCTGATTCTTACTAACAATAAATCATTAATTTCTCATCGTTAAAGTTGCGTACACAACCAGCCTGTCCTACGAAAACTATACCAAACTTTATCCAGTGTTTGTTTCATGATAAGATTTTTTAAGAAGATTTATTTAGAAAAATGATTTTTTCTACGACTTTTTGATTTCAAATTGAAGGTTAGACACTTATTGTGGCTGAGTATTGTGGCTTAACAGAATAGCTTCTGATTTCCACGGACCTCACTTTTCAATTGTACCATTCATACCTATTGAAAGTCAATAAGGCATAAATGACTGGTCACGGCAAGTTTAACTTGTGCCAATTCTCTAAGTATCAGGTTTTGTATTGTAATGGATAGTCAATGTGGTCAGTAAAAACATCTAAAACTGTCAGAAGATTTGAATTGATGTTTTCCTGTTATGATTTTTACGCTTATACGTGCAATCAAATTACAAAGATGAGCCATATCACACATATTCGTTATGTCAACAGTGATACACGGTCAAATTCATGTCTTCAATAAGTCATTTGTACTCGGTCACAAGTCACTGAAATTTCAATGAAAAGTGTTCACTGGTTCCTAAAAATACCATAAAGAGGGTGTGCCCATCACGAAACAAATAACGACTTGATTAAGTTCCATACAGTTTTCGTGGTACAGGTTATATGTAGTGTATGTAGAGACAGATTGCCAACTGTTTAAGCCACTTCAGATGAGATGATTACATTATCACTATCCTCAGTTATTCATAGTTTAAATGTTGTATCGGGAATCGTAGCTTCTTGACGTACTGGATCCAGTTCCACAGTTGTGAGTTAAGATTTGACTCAGAGTTGTTAACTCATTGAAAATGAACTGATTTAAACTCGAAGTTAACTCATGACTGTGGAACTGGATCCTGGTCTGTGGGTACCTTACTCGGGGTCCGATCTAAGGAATAAAAGCCCGTCAAAAATCAACTTGCGCCACACAGGCAGTCCGACTGGAGGCACAGGAGGCACAATCA